>NW_006922165.1:49860-103132 GCF_000298275.1 Orycteropus afer afer
AAAAAAAAAAAAAAACCACCAGGAGAAAAATGCTTCAGGGAAGATAAACTCCAGCTACCTGGAGTTGACTCCTACTCCTGGTGACTCCATGAGTGCCAGAGAATTGTTCTCTGCAGGGTTTTCAATGACTGTTATCTTTCAGAAGTAGATTCCATGGTACTTCTAGGTGAACTCCAATCTCCAACCTTTCAGTTAGCAGCCCAATGTTTAACCATTTGCTCCACTCAGCAGCCAAAGGCTTTTGTCAACCCTGACCACCCTCCCCAATGTACAGATTAGAACACCTCCTGAGAAGCTATCCTTTCCTTAAAAGGACACCCCAGCCCATCCTAGTCAACTGCAAAAGCTTAGCAGCTGAAAATATCTACAGAGGAAGATGCTCTCTGGAAGGGGTGTCTCCAATACTTTTCACTCTTTCCTTTCTATGTTACATGAAACTAGTTCAGGTATGGCCTGAGTTCCCATACTGAAGAATAAAGAATAGTTTCCCCTTGCAAAGATCCTGAAAGAGAAATGTCATCTTAGAAAGGAAGAAGCTATCAAAGACCTTACAAAATGAACGCCTCCCAAAGACATTAACTTTGTTTCCTTTCTTTGATACATCATTGATCAAATCTCTCTCTTGCTGTTTTTAAAGAAGAAGAGGGCTTATCCTTTCTCACTTTGTTCAAGTATGTCATTAAAGGTGACATCCTTTCTTTGCTACAACAGCATTCCATCTTCAGTGCCAAACTTTCTAAATGTGAACAGAAACTAATTTTGGGTGCTACCTCTGAAGCTGGTATGGTAAGCATTTCTCCATTCATTATTTTAAGTTATAACAGCGGGTGTGATTGGAGTTGCTCCTAAGGTAAGCAGGCCATAATATTTTTACTGTCACCATGATCACAGACTTAGATAAGAGGCCAACATGCTATTTTTACTCCCTATTTTTTCACTCCTAGTGTTAAACACAAGGAGAACAAGTGAAAAACAAACTGCTTCAGCCCCTGCGGCAGAATACAAAACGTCCAACCTTCTTCTTTTTTCCAGGCTGGCCGAGATGTACGTCAAGGATGACACAGATACTATTGAGGTGATTTGGTGCCAAGGAGATGCCTCTTAATTGTGTTTGCAGCCCAGAGCAGAAAGCATGCCCATCTGAGGTACTTGTTGTATCATTTTTAAATCAAGGCCATCTTTTTCTCAGTGGTAAACGTGAAATGTTTTTAAAGGCCAGACTTAGCATAAAATCTATTGGTTGCCATGGATACCACTTACCACACAGGACTGCGCTCTGTGTTCAACTGTGTGATTTTCTCTATTCAAAGGTTCAGCATTGTCAAAAAACAAATTACTTTTTCTGTTGTTTATCTCAAAGTTCATTATGGGAAAGGCAATAAATAAGGAGATATTCATGTATGGAGGGGAGCAACGTGGGGAGTCACTTGGGCTCTGTGCCTCCAAATTCAGTACCTATTTTATAATAATTAGAGCAAAATTGGCTATTGTTAGGAAATAAAATGGATTTTGATCTTTTTTGTGTATGTGAATATAAAGTAAAGCAGGTACTTGGAAGTCTGCTCCCAACAAAATTACATGGTAATAAGGCTTTTCACACCTACACAGCACTTAGTAGCAAAGCTCTAAAAGAGCCAGATTAAGCCCTGATAAGCTTGAAAACTTTGTACCTGAGGCACATGGCTTTCCTCTTTAGAAGCAAAAACGTGGGTTCAGGACCTCGTGCTCACTGAATTATTCATTCCATCTTTCCATTACATATCTTTAGGCTTGAAACCTGTTAGGCTGTTATTATTAAGTGCACAAGTCCACCCCGCTCCGACTCAGCCGGGAAATCTACACCGCGGTCCTGCCCCAGCGCTCCAGTAATGGGATTGAATATTTGCGAAGGGCAACTCCCTCCTATCCCCACCCCTTTTCCCCTCCCATATCCTCTCTTCAAGGAAAAGCAGGGGAGGGGAAACCCACCAAGAATTTACAGAGGTAGCAAGAGGAAGTTTCTCACATGACTGGTGGGTATTCAAAGATAATTTGGTGTCAGCAAATTGCCATTGGCTGGAGCCTGTTGCCTTTTGCTATAACACCCAATTAATCAAGAATGCCCTGAGCAGTGACTTGTTACTTATTTAAGATGCTCTCCAGTCACCTCTCCAACACTTTTTATATTCCTTGATTCAGACGATTTGCATGACAATGAGGTAAAGGGTAGACCTTAATGAAGGCATCTGTTTTTGAATGTGCTAGTTGGTATTGGATGCCTGTAATAATAGCCTGGGGTGAAGGGGTGGGGTGGAATTCTCATTTGAGTTCACCAGAAAGCTGTACACTGATGCCTGCTAATATGCAAATTCCAACTTGTCACAAAAATTTTGCCTGTAGCTGGTAGAGTTGTCTGTCCAGCCTGCAGCAGAACAGTCAAATTGCCATCAGGGCAAAACCCACTTGCAAGATGCAGTGGTAATTAATTTACATATTGCAAACATAAAAGCAAAGCAAAATCAGAGCGAGAATGTCCAAGGAGGGCTCATGTGGCCATATTGGTAGTTTCTTCACTGTGCACTTGCACTTGTAGGAAAGTTGCTGGACTGTCCTTGAGATTCAGGCCACACCAATAAAATGGAAAGGAGAGAATCTCAAGATGAGTTTTGCTGGTTGGAAATCAGAAGGGGCTGGTGGGAGAGCTCCATGAGGACAGGGTTGCAATCTATTTCGTCCACTCATGCATTCCAAATGCTTAGAACATTGTCTGGTACACAGAAAACACACAAAAAGTGTTTGTTATTCAGTTACACAATGGACAGTTACTAAGAGGAGCTCTGGTGGGGTAGTGTCTAAGGCATTTGACTGCTAACAAGAAGGCTGATGTTTCAAACCCACCAGCTACTCCTCAGAAGGAAGACTGGGCAATCTACTTCTGTAGATATACCACCTCAGAATCCCACGGAGGGGTCACTATAAGTCAGAACCGACTCAACGGCAGTGAGTTTGGTTTGGTTTGAGTTGTATTAGTTAAACACATCTTTGTTGCAAGCAATAGACACCAACTCTGGCTGTTGTCACTGTCATTAGCTGCCATCTAGAAGGTTGGGCAATCTACTTCCCTAGTGATACTGCCTCAGAAACCCAAGAAGGGGTCACTATGAGTTGAGTCTGACTCAATGGCACATAACAACAACAGTTACACTCCAGTTGAAGGTGAGCCTGTGTTCAGCAGAAGGTAATGTAGCCCAGTCCTTCTTCATCCTCATAATCACTGGCATTTTCAAGTCCATCATTACGGCTATTGGGCCAATCTACCTCACTGAAAGTCGCTGACACTTTTTGAGGCTTTACCAAACATTATGTCCCCTCCAGTGATTGATCTTTCTCAATGCCATGTGCAGAGCAAGTGAGTGGGATAACGTTATGTCATGATCCATTGGCTAGTTTTCAGAAGTAGATTGCCAGGACTTTCTTCCTATTCTCAGTCTAGAAGCTTTGCTGAAACCTCCCCATCATGGGTGAGCCTGCTGGTATAAGAAATAATGGTGGCATAGCTTCCAGCATCACAGCAACCCATAAAACTGCCACAGTATGATAAACTGACAGACAGGTGGTAGAATTCTGGCTAGCTTATACAGAAATTCTGGCTAGCTTTTACTTACAGCAGTGCCATTGGGAAAGGTAAAAAAAGAGAAAAAAAAAGCAGATGGGAATCAGGGCAGTTCCAGGAATATAGGTACCAGAAATCAATGCAGAATTTATTCAGGATGCTGCTGCTGGGACAAATCAGCTCCAACCATTTTCAACCTTTTTTTTTTTTTTTGGTATTTATTTATTTATTCCTTTTCCTTGTTTTTTTTTTTTTTTTTTTTTTTAATTATTCTGATTTGGGTGAAAGTTTACAGAGCAAATTCACTTTCCATACAGCAGTTCACATACACTTTGTCTCATGACATTGACTACAATTTACCACAATGCAGCACCCCTCCCACTTCCTCCCCTTGGTTACCTCTTCCCTGTGTCCTTCCCCTCCATGCACTCCTGCCCCTGAGCTGTCTCCCTGTGCATACACAGCCCTTCTGTTCTCCCATGATTGTTCTCTCCAATGAGTGTTTCTACCTAGTATAAATGTTCAGCTCATATGCCTGTCTTTTGTTTGGTTGGAAGCCACAGGGCTGGGTTCAATTCCAGACCTGAGGGGCAGCTAGTTTCCATAGTCTCAGTGGTTCCATCAGGTTCTATCAGACCAGCAAACCTGGTCTCTCTTTTTTTTTTTCCAAATGATTTTGAGTTTTGTTTCATATTGTCCTCCCACTCTATCCAGGATCTCCTACAGAGATCTCCCTCCAAGTGGTTGACAGTGGTAGATGGGCACCATCTAGTTCTTCTGGTCTCATAATCATATTGGCTGAGGACTGCATAGTGTACCAGTTGCTTGGACTAATTGTTTCCATGAATCTTTGGTTTTCTTCATTCTTCTTTGTTCTGGGCAAGGAGAGACCCATCGTTGCATCTAGATGGCTACTTGTAAGCTTTTAAGAACTCAGTCCCTACTCACCACAGTAGGATGTGGAACAAAATTTTGTGTTGTATGCTATGCCAATTAGACTTGATGTCCCCTGCAACTATGGTCCTGAGCCCACAGGTCCAACTACTTGGTCCCTCTGGGTAGCTGTCTGTGGTCAAGAAGTGACTACAACCTTGTCCCTTGTCAGCTCTACTATATACCTGGGAATTCTAATGTTATTGTTGTTGTTATGCGCAGTCGAGTAGAACTCATAGCTACCCCTCCTTGGGTTTCTGAGGCAGTATTACTACGGAAGTAGATTGCCCAACCTTCCTTCCAAGGAGCAGCAGTTGGGTTTGAACCTCCAGCCTTCTGGTTAGCAGTCAAGTGCCTTAGGCACTATGCTACCAGAGCTCCTTCTTATAGAACATACCAATACACTTGTAGAAACATTGTCTGTCAACCCTATACATGGTCTTGGGCACACTCCTCCCCTGCATAGACACACCTAATAGTTCAGCTTGTCCACCCATATATCCATGTTTGCCTTCACTGACAACACAGTCATTTTCAGTCTTTTTTACTGTATTGCTCAAGATT
This sequence comes from Orycteropus afer afer, assembly GCF_000298275.1. Lineage (NCBI taxonomy): Eukaryota > Metazoa > Chordata > Mammalia > Tubulidentata > Orycteropodidae > Orycteropus > Orycteropus afer. Next base: position 54,950 of record NW_006922165.1, read on the forward strand.
CAAATTTCAAGGGAGTGTCCCTTACCTTAGTTTGGGTTACATGCCTCTTGACTAGAGTTATGGCTAGGTCTCATGAGGCCTGGCTAGAAGGTAAATGTCCCAGCCTCCTTTGCAGTCAAGCGTAGCCATGAGACTAAGTTCTCCCCAGTGGACTATGAGTCAAATGTATATGTGGCCACTCATAGACCTGGACCTAAAGACAGAGAAGGATTCCTTTCTGCTAGAAGGAACTGGCAAAGACTGAGACAGTCTTGGAAGTCATGTGTTGAGGATGGTAGAGTTACCTCATCTGCACAGGTCCCTGGATGTCTGTGTGGAATAGAGCAGGTCTACCTGCTTTGGATTGTTATGAGAGAGAAATAAATCTACATCTTGTTTGAGCCATTGTATTTTGGAGTCTCTTTGTTACAGCTTGAGTTCCCGTTTGGTATAAATGTTAACATACTTGGCTATTAACCAAAAGGTTAGAGGCTTGAGTCCACCCAGAGGTAACTCAGAAAAAAATCCTGGCCATCTCCTTCCTAAAAACCCTATAGAGCACAGTTCTACTCTGACCCGTGTGGGGTCACCATGAATCAGATTCAACTTGACAGCAAACAGTTTGGTTTGTTATGGCCACTAAGCCTTCATCTTAACTAATGCTAGGGGTGGGAATAGAAGCATCATCCTCTCCACAACAAACTGCCATCAGAAGGAGAAATGGATACTTGGAAGCAAAAACAACAAATGTCACTACAATACTTGTTATTATTGGCAACATGATTATCCTGCACAAGCTACATTCTGTGTAAGTATGTATGGTTCCTGCTTACAGACTAGACTGGTATGAAATTCCTAACCAGCAAGTGTGTGTTCCTTTTCCACTCAAACAAATGACTTATCCCAACTTAGCATTCTAAGTGCTAAGTGAAGTGCAGCTCTCCTTCACTTAATGAAACACCAATCACAGACTTTCTCATTTATGATTGATGCATCAAGTCGTAACCCACTATAAAATGGAAAGAATTGAAGTTTTGTGATTGTCATCTTGTCTCTGTAGCTACCACCATGGGAGGGAGAAGTAGACTAATCTCTAACACTGATTAGCACATGCCCAGCCTCAACAAACACCATTTTATACTAAACAACTCCTAAGGAGAAGCCCTTGGCAGTGAAATAAACAACTCATTAGTTGGGTGAGAGATTGGTCAGCAGAGGCACGTACTTCTAATTTGTATTTTTATTTTGTGATTTATTTTCAATCAATCAGCAAGTACTTATTGATTGCTTACTATGTGCCCATCACTGCTTTCTTTTTGAGTAGAACAATGTATTATTTTCCACATGAGTATTATTGATAGTGTTTAATAATAATAACAATAATAAACTATTGGATTTTTTCCTAGTTAGAGTACACACACACACTCACATTTTAATTTTTGCTTCTTGTTAAGGATAACTTTCCAATTTCATGCTAGAAGTCAAAAGAAAAATGGGACTTATTTAAAGTAATTTCATTCTTGAGTAAACTTTTTCTGGGTTGTGCCTATTTCATTGGTGAGCATTTATTTTTTTCTTCTTTCTTCACCATTCATGGGCCAGTCTCTTTGGCCATATTCTTCTTGTTGTTGTTGTTATGTGCCATCGAGTCTGACCCGACTCATAGCGACCCCTCCTTGGGTTTCCAAGGTGGTATCACTACTGATGTAGATTGCCCAACCTTCCTTCCGAGGAGTGGCTGGTGGGTTTGAACTGCCAGCCTTCTGGTTAGCAGTCAAGTGCCTTAGGCACTATGGTACCAGAGCTCCCAGCCATATTCTTAACTACCCATATTTGGGTCCATTCATCATTGTCTTAGTTATCTAGTGTTGCTCTAACAGAAATACCATGAGTGGATGGCTTTGACAAACAGAAATTTATTCTCTCCCCATTAGGAAGGCTAGAAGCCCAAATTCAGAGTGCTAACTCTAGGACAAGGCTTTCTTTCTCTCTTGGCTCTAGGGGAAATCCCTTGTGTCCTTTCAACATCTGTGGGCCCAGTGTTCCTTGGCGATCTCCATGTATCTTGCCATCAGTCTTCCCCTGAGTCTAGGTGGTTCTCAGCACAAGGACTCTGGGTCCAAAGGGCACACTTCAGTCCCAGCTCATGCTTCTTGGTCCTCTTTCTTTGCTTGTGTCTCTCTCCTTTTATCTCTTGTAAGATAAAAGGTAAGGCAGTTCACATCCCAGGGAAAATCAGGGCTGTGACTCAGGTAAGGGTGTTGCATCCCACTGTAGCCCCCTTATAACTGATTGGCTGATCACATCAGATCACATCATGGGAGATGGTTACATCATTACATAACTGCCAAAGTACATCATTATATAACTGCCAAAACACTGAGAATCATGGCCCAACTAAGTTGACACATATTTTGGGGGGACACAATTCAATCTATGACATTCCACCCTTTAAATCAAACCCTTTAAACCAAACCCACTGCCATCAATTCTGACTCAGAGCAACCCTATAGGACAGAGTAGAACTGTCCCTTAGAGTTTCCAAAGCTGTAAATCTTAACAGAAGCACACTGCTTCATCTTTCTCCCATAGAACAGCTGGTGAGTTAATATCACCAACCTTTTTGTTAGCAGCCAAATGCTTTAACTAGTACACCACCAGAGCTCCTTAGCCCCACCCACCCACCCAAATTCATATATTTGCCACACACTTTCATCCCATCATATCATTCCAAAAGTCTTAAATCAACTCCAAGTCCAAAATCCAGCCTGAGGCAAAATTCTTCATCTGTGAATCTAGAATACAAGATATCTGCTTCCAAAGTACAATGGTGGATAGACATTTCTATTACAAATGGGAGAAACTGGAAGGAAAAAAGGGATAATGGGCATCAAGCAAATCAAAAATCCAGCAGAATGATTTACATTAGCTCTCAAGGCTTGAAAATAATCCCCTCTTCTCTGAGACCATCTAGGCAATAACCCTTTCCTCCAGACTCTTGTTCTTGAACTGTCAGACTTCTGGTTACAGTCAAGTCTTAGGCACTATGCTACCAGAGCTTAGGGGGTAGATGTCTAATAATGAAAAGGAATATACCATGGTTTTAGTGAAACTCTGGATCAGAAAGTCTGAGGAGGAACTGTATAAAGGAGTGAAGTGTCTTGTCCTGAGCTCTGTGCCAAGAGTGTTGGGGTCTTGTTTAGGGACGTTCTATGAACAAAATCCCATAGAGCTATGAAGTATCAGAAAAAAGTACGAGAAGAGGATCTGAGGTCTTGACAGAAAGGTCCTTTTTTAACTTTAGTATCAAAAATGATAATGACTTAGACTAAGCCAAACCCTACAGAGGACAGGTAACATGGGCCCAGTAAGCACAATAAAAGCCTGTTAATATGGCCAAGCAAGGCAAGTCATGAAACTAGACTTGTATTATACTGTTGACATCTTTTGTAAGAAAATATACCCCAACACTGGAGTTCCATGGCTTAACTTTGGAGAATGAGATGCAAGGAAAACAAGGGACTGTTGGAAACATGAAGGGCAAATGCCATCTCTTGAAGCCTAGCTTTTGGAGTCCCCTGAGTAGAGGAAGCTGGAAGTTACCCAAGCAGAGTTTGGGAGGTCTCCCTTCAGAAGTTGCCAAACTTTACCATCATCCCAAAAAAATCCTCTCTTCAAGTACTCTGTTAGTTGTTGTTGAGTGGGTTCTGATTAACGGAGACCATACACGTAGTAGAATGAAACATTATCCAGTCCTGAACCATCTTCACAATCATTTAGTCCATTGTTGTGGCCACTGTGCATTTTCAGTACCTTCTAACATAGGCGGAAGAGATAAAACCTGGGGAGAGATAAAAGGAGTAAAATCACTATGTTAGACAGTATTCTGTTGATTCACAGGGTTTTCACTGGCTAATTTTCAGAAGTAGATCACCAAATCTTTCTTCCTAGTCTGTTTTAATATGGAAGCTCCAATGAAACCTTTCCACCATGGGTCACCATGCTGGTATTTGAAATATTGGTGGCATAGCTTCTAGCACTCTTCAGTTACCGTTGCATCAACTCATGGTGACCCTACGTGTTCAAGTAGAACTGCTCCCTGGGTTTCCAAGCCAGGCCTCTCTCCTGAGGTTTTAGCATTGTAGTCTCTTCTGTTTACCCTGTTATTCCTCCTTTTTTTGTTCTTCTTCCTTCACCCTATTATATCCTGAATACTTTCAGAAAGAAAATGAGGAGCATCACTAATACCCACAGGATGAACTTCCAGCAACAGTGGTTGGCTGATAAAGTTGGAGGCAAATCAGTCTGGGCATCCACTGATAAGATACCTGAGGCCTGAAAGTAGCATGGGGTAATAAGAGTCTCCAGGTACCTCCCCAAAAAGCTGGACAATCAAGACATATTTGTCCCTTAGCAGGGAAGTCAGAGGCTATCTCCAAGACAAAGGTCTTTGCTGCTCCTGTCACCCCTGGGAAAATGTCTGGCTCTTGGTGCTTACACAGCTCCCATCACTCCTACACCCTGAAGCTGATGAACAGAGGACTTGGCTCTCCCATACTTCCAATTCCAGCCCTCTCATGCACACTACATTGGCTTAATTATTTTAATTGAAAAAAATAAGCAACTAATGATTGCAGCTCCCTTAGCCAATACATAAAGGAGCCACAAAGCCAGAGGAACAGAGGTCTGTTGTGAGATTTTTAAGGCCTGCTGCCTCAGAATGGCTCTCACACTTGGATTGGAGTGGGAACTCCCATTCCACTTGGGAGGGATAGTTAACATAGTCAATGTCAATTCATTCCTTCTGCCTTTTGTGAAAACCCACCCTGTAGCTCAGCCTGTGTCAAAAAGGTTCTGGAGTGCCTATGATTTCTTGCTCAAGAAAAAGAATAGCTTTTTGCATAATTCTGAGAGCGAACAACATGACTCTCAACCATATCCTAGAAAATTCTGAGATACACAAAGCATAAAATGAATAGAGGTCCCAGCAAGCACGCCGTGATAAGGAGGTGTGTGGCATTCCACAGCCAGTCTCCTGCCTGTGAAGCTACACAAAAACCCAGTCAGTGCAATGTAGCACCTGTATTTTTCTTGTCTACAAATTCCAGTTGTATGAATGTGGCATGCAACAAGGAAATACCATGTCTGCCAATAATGGAAATTGTTTGAGATTTCTGAGGAATTGGTGAATGAGAAGGAGTGGCAAGGAGATAGCTCTGGCTTGAAATTTTGGACATAGATAAATGCTGCTCTTAACTTAGTAGCCCCAAACAGGGTAAGAGGACAGCATGTACATATGTGGGGTAGGAAGGAAATAAGTAGGGTCAAGAAGAATTTGAGGGTCTTTGGAGGTTAGAATTGCAGCATGGGGAGAGATGAAGGCATAAAATCAGGTCAAATTAGGTTCTGGCCATCCCTGGCCAAATGCCACCATGTGCTAAATTCTGTCCAAAGGGTCTTGGAAGAGTCAGAACAGAGAGACATAAGTAAAAATTGTCTGCCTCTGTATGAAGGTGTCCTCCACAAAGGAGCCTCTCAATTATTCTCCTACCTGCTGCCCTAATAACTTCTAGATCTTGGGTTTGTGTATTGAAGAGACACTGAATGGAGTCTCATGATAGCTTATAAGATGGGCAAGTTGGGTATTATTGTGTCCACTTTTACAGAAGAAATTGAGGCTAAAAGCTTTAAGTGCCCAAGCCTGTATAGCTAGCAATCAATAGAACTTGGACTTAAACTCTGACCTTTAGACAAGCTTATTCATCATTACCTGTGTGCCTCTTCTGTGTCTTGATTTCTGACCACTGATTCTTCCTTTTGGCCCTTTCTATCCTGTGCCCTTCAATGTGTCCATTTGGCTCCTAACAGCCTATCTGCCTGCCTCAACCTCCAACGTCCACATATACTTGCATTTCTGATTAGGACAGGCTTTAGAAGAGCTTGCTGGTGATTTCTTGTTTTCTGTTTCCAAACTCCTGACAATCTGATTTCTGACCCACCTGCAGCCCACTCTGGGTCTAATAGTCCTGGAGTTTTGCTCTGCTCTTGTGTTTCATTCGTCACATTTGCTAGAGGACTGTTGATGAAGCTGGGTCATGCGTGTGGTGGGAGCTGGGCCAATGACCACACCATCGAAATGCTATACCAGATGGCAGAGGTGAAACCAGAAGCCAAGAAATGGAGCCAAAGGTGCATCAGGTGCAGGCACTGGGGGGAGAAGGGACTGGATCTGTGCAAAGGTCAGCAATGTGGGAGCCTGAGAAACATGCCATGCAAAGACAAATAAAATGACATAGTCCTGCAGTTAACTCCATGGGCACTGGACATGACATGTACACGTAGGGTGCTCCTTGGAAGTAAGGCTAAGCAGGTTTTACTGGTTTGGGGTGGACTCCTAAAGAGAGATTCATTTTTAATTACAAATGTAATCCATAGTGAGCACTGGTCGGCAGTTTGAATCCACCAGCTGTTCTGGGGGAGAAAGATGTGGCAGTCTGCTTCCATAAAGATTACAATCTTGAAAATCCTATGGGATAGTTCTACTCTGTCCTATAGGGTCACTATCAATCAGTATCAACTCAATAGCCTCAGATTTGGTGTTTTGATTTGAACCTCTCAAGATTTAAAGGAAAAAAATAAGAAAAGAAAAGAAACCCTCAGGCACTGATACATACATTTACATCACTATTAAAGTTAAGATTTCTTGTTGTGGACCATTGAGTCCATCCCAACTCACAATGACCCTATAGGGCAGAATATAGTGTTTCCAATGTTGTAAATCTTTACGGAAGCAGACTGCCACATCTTTCTCCCTTGGAGACCCAAATGGATTAGAACAGTCGACCTTTTGGTTAGTAATCAAATGCTAATAGGGCTCTTTCTTGAGAGTTTACCCAAAGATAGATAGGAGTTAGTGACAACCACTGAGCTCACATTCTAGAACAAGAACATTCTAGAAATATACTTTTTACTCAAGTGTCTATTCATAGATAGCTATCATAACTATATGTACCATATGTATGTCTGATATCAGTTTCCAGTTTCTCCTTGCCAGAGAACACATGAGAACCTGTAGTCAACAGGTCAAAGAGAATAGCTCTGTTCTTGTTCTCAAGTCCTCTTTGATGAGATTTCACCAGTTCCCCTTTCATATGTCTCATGATATAGGAAATCCTTAGTTTCAGGTTACACTCTCTATTAACTCATTTCTTCAAAGGGTTGTTGTTGTTATGTGTAATCTTCCTAAAACCCCTACAAAACACTGTTTGTGCATAGCTCACTTGCTCTGTGCACTCTCCCTGTCTCTCTAGCTCTCTCCTTCCTTCATTCTCTTTTTCCATACCCCCTCTGTCTCCTTTGCTCTGTATCTGTATTCCTTTTTCATTCTCTGCTGCAATCAGCATTCTCCACACTGTGAAGATAGAAGGGGAATTTTAAATTCCTTTTGGTAGAAAGTCACTTCCTACTTAGGGTATAAAATGGAATTAATTTTCTCCTCCCCTCCTACCTCACCCCAAGGATGAATATGTTACCCTGGTGATTTCTGTATAACAATTAAACACCCCCTGCTCCACACATATAGCATATACATATGAGAGAAGGAGTGAACAAATGGACAATGGCCAGATTATACATAGAACTCTGACCCCCTAACTGCAGCATCCAGCCCAGGAAGTCTGAATTGTGTGTGCATAAACACACACAAGTTCCACCCACAAATTTCAAGTCACCAGGAGACTGCTAGGATAAGGACTCAACTACTGTATCTGATTAGGTCTTACACACATGACACATGACACATGACACAAGACACATGTGAAGTGTTGGCAATTGAAAGCTGATATTATTATTTGAACAGTAAACAGTAAGAGCATATTGCTTACATAAAGCAAATAGTAAACAACAGAAACAGATTGGAGGTGAACTACCCCTGTGAGTACCCCACTTAGCATCATAGGGGAGGAACCCATTTGTGTCTAAAAGGGGACCTGCTCATCCACTCCAAGTTCCTCTTGTCCTTTTCTGTTTCACTGGGTGGGAACACTGTGTATCAGGTGTCAGCAAGTATGTCTCTCTCTTAGTAGGTGTGTCATCAGGTCAGGTCGGGTGTGGTGTGGCTATATTCATTCTCTCTCTGTGTCTAGTTCCACAGCTTTTCTTGGCTGGCTTTTGCCCCCTGTGCTTGCTGGTTTAGCTGTCAACTAGCAGCTTTGGGACAACCTGAGCCAATACCAGAGTTAAGCAGGCATTATGACAGCTCTCAAGGCAAAATCTATTTATAGGCAACTCCTGTGTGGTGTATGCCCAAGCCTCTGCTCTGCTGATGACCTCCTGCATGGAGATGTCCAGCTCTGCTCCATAGGCTGAGTAACTCATCACCATGGTCTTCTTCATAGCCAACTCTGCCCACCAAAGCCATCTGCTGGTCTCGTGGTTCCTAATGCTTGCAGTACTCCTGTCATTTCTCTGCTGCTTGGCTCTGCTGCTTGCTACCTCTTCTCTTGGTCTTCAGTGTTATCAGCTCAGTGAGTTTTACCAGCACAATGTTAAAGCCCTTGACCTGTATTTCAGTTCTTCCAGGAAGTTCTCAGTGCAGGGCCTCATGTCCAAAGGATGCACTCTTCTCCTTTTTTTTTAATCGCAAAGCCCCTCAAACCTCTAAACCAAAAGAAACCAAACTCACTGCTGTCAAATTGAATCCGATTCATAGCGAACCTCTGCTCCTTGCCAATTTCAGGGTGTAGCTTTTGTAAACTGACCAATCCTATTGGATTTGCAAGCTTCTCACGTGGTTAGTAAAGCAACCAATCCTTTGCAAGACTGCGGTCCAAACAATCATTTTGGGAAAATTACAAAGCCAGGGCCAGACAGGCCATATAAAAGAAAATTTATGCACCAGAAAGCCAAACCACAACTCCTATAACAATGGGCCCCAAATATGCAGGACTTGATCAATAATGACAGCTTGTGAATTTTTATTCCTGCTTGCAGCTTAGGACCAACCAGAAAGCCTAAATGCTTCCCTAACCAAACACATAGGACGCCTTGTTTCTAGTTAACTTGCTGTAAAAATGACATAGAGGAGTCATTGTCAGACCTCCTCTAACTTCACAAGGCGGGAGAAACAAGATCAACAGCCAAGGATGATTCCTATGAGGTGGAGGTCAGACATGTTTCCACCTTCCATTCTTTTTACCAATTCTGACACCAACTGTCCATCCCCACAGCACTCTCTATTTCTCTGCTGGGTTCAATAATTCATTGCCATTGCCACAGAGAACTCACATACAACACTTGTGATTATGAGATTTATTATGAAAGTAACAGGTTACAATTCAGGATCAGAAACAACTCAGAATACAATTCCTTGATCAGGATAATCTCTTCTCAGAAGTGCCTGCAGGCATCCTTCACTCTCTGGCCCTTGACCTCTCAGTCCCTGTGGTCCCTTGGCCACTGCCCTGCTTGGGCAAGGGTTACAAAGCTCTTTTAGATCTGCTGATGGTAAGTGCTCAGAGGCACCCCACTCTGCCAGTAAGCCTCCTACTCAAAGGCACTAAGCTTTCTTGCTCCATGGTGTGGGGAGCCCACCACTCTATCTCATGCTAGTCTCTTGGTTCTGCTGCCTCTGTTGCTGCAGTTCTGGTTACCTAGTACCTCTCTGAGAATAATATATCACAAATGGGATGGCTTGAGCAAACAGGAGTTTATTCTCTTACAGTATGGAGGCTTTAAGTACAAGTTCAAAGGGCCAGGCTCTAGGGGCTGGGTGAAAGCCCCACAACCTTGGGATTCAACTCTGCCTCCTGCTCCCAGCCCACTGGAGCTAGAGGCTTTTCTTCACTCAGCTGCTGGCTGCTGAGGCTGACAAGCCCAAGGTTGACAAGTAAAAAGGCACAGTCCCAATGTTACCAAACCACACGACAGGCCATTAATTCAAGTCCATTGAAAGTCCCAAGGTCAGGAGAGTATGGCAGACTGCTGAACAATGACATGTTCAGGGTTCAAGTGTGCCATAAGCTAGAGACCATTCCCAAAGCTGTTTCTTACATATGGGAAGCAGACCCCATACCCAAAGCAGCTACTCAGCTGCTCCCAGTAGATTCCACCATGGAGTTGATCACCAGTCTCATCATGGGGAATACTACATCCAGCTGCTCAGCCACTCAATCAGGCCCAACCAAGTTGACACACTAACTTAACTACCATGGCTTCTCACCATCTCTCCTTATCTCTGAGGTCACAGCTCTGTCTTCTGGATTAAAGAGGCTCAGCACAGGAATCTAGAAGAGAACTAAAATGCTTCCCAGACGGACAGTTGGTGTCAGAATTGGTAAAAAGAATGGAGGGTGGAACATGTCTGACCACCTCATAGGAATCATCCTTAGCTGTTGATCTTGATCCTCCCACCTTGTGAAGTTAGAGGAGGTCTGATAATGACTCCCCCATGTCATTTTTACAGCAGGTTAACTAGAAAAGAGGTATCCTATGTGTTTGGTTAGGGAAGTAGAGAACACTCTCTACTACTGGCTCTTCCCCCTTTCTGCCTCTGGAATGGCTCATTTTAAGCCTAGTGGAAACCCAACATTAGGGTTTCATATACCTTATTTGCATGGCCCCACCTACACAGGGGTGCCTTGCTCCTTATTTACATTATTAGCTAGCTGTTCAATTCCCTTGGTGGATCTCAAGCACCTTACATAGTCCTACCCAGCATTTAGTGGGAGTAACAAAGACTATGGCTGTTGTTGTTGTTATGTGCCGTCAAGTTGGACCCGACTCATAGCGACCCCTCCTTGGGTTGCCAAGGCAGTATCACTATGGAAGTAGATTGCCCCATTTTCCTTCTGAGGAGTGACTGGTGGGTTTGAACTGCCAGCCTTCTGGTTAGCAGTCAAGTGCCTTAGGCACTATGCTATCAGAGCTCCCAAGACTATGGCTAGAAGGACCATATTAATTAATTCACTGCACTGCACCTGCCTCTGGCTTCCCTATATGCAATCATCTTCCAATCAGCACATACATGAAGCTTTCTCTTTTTCACTATAAGGCTTTCCTACTCTCCTGCCTTCCTTTGAGTCACTGCCAAATACAAGTGATAGTTATTGGCTGACTCCTTTGCTATAGCAAACTCTGAATAGATAGACTTTGCATGTTCTTATTTGGGTGTTCTTTGTCTATTTCCACACATACGACTACATAAAACTGTGACAACCTAAGGAGGGTGGTCCTTAACATTTTATACCTTATTGTGTGAGCCAATGTCCAAATCTGGTTAAAGCAGGCACTGTTTTTAGCAGTACAGGTTCCTGGGCCCCACTCTAGACCTTTGGCATGAGAATCTTTGGATGTAAGCCCTGACAGTCCTTGGTGACATGCTTTCTGTAGCCAGCCAGGCACAGGTGTAGAAACTGGAATAGTTCACAAGAGCAAAGATGTATGTGCATTATGTATTGCATAATCATGCAAAGAAAGAGACACAGAAAGAACTTCCCTTTCTAGAAGTTGGGAAGCCTCCAGCCTGAAGGAGGAGAAAAGGAAAGGATGAGAACTCATGGAAGAAGGAAGATTCTAGGCAGAAAAGGACCCAGGGGGAGAAACAGAAGTGAGCATGTTGTTGTTAGGTGCCGTCGAGTCAGCTCCAACTCATAGTGACCCTAGGTACAACAGAATGAAACACTGCCCAGTCCAGTGCTAACCTCACAATCCTTGCTATACATGAATGCATCATTGCAGCCACTGCGTCAATCCATCCAGTTGAGGGCCTTCCCCTCCCTCATCGGCCTTCCACTTTACCAAGCATGGAATCATTCTCCAGGAAATGATCCTTTCTGACAATATGACCAAAGAAGGTGAGAAGAAGTCTGGCCATTCTCACCTCCAAGGAACATTCCAGCTGCACTGCTTTCAGGACAGATTTATTAGTCCCTCTGATAGTCCATGGTACTTTCAGCATTCTTCACCAACACCACAACTCAAAAGCTTTAACTCTTCTTCTGTCTTCCTTATTCTTTGTCCAGCTTTCACATACATATGAGGTGAACGAAAATACCATGGCTGGGGTTAGACACATTTTAGTCCTGAAAGAGCAGTCTTTGCTCTTCAGCACTTTAAACAGGTCTTTTGCAGCAGATTTGCCCAGTGCAATATGTCTGACGTCTTAATCCTGCTTCCACTGGTGTTGATAGTGGAACCAAGTAATATGAAATCCTTGACAACTTCAATCTTTTTTCCATTTATTGTGATGTTGTTTATTGGTCCAGTTGTGAGGATTTTCATTTTCTTATGTTAAAACATAATCCATACTGCAGACTGTAGTCTAATCTTCATCAGTAAGTGCTTCAAGTCATCTTCACTTTCAGAAAGCAAAGTTGTATTGTCTGCATATCACAGGTTGTTAATGAGTCTTCCTCCAATCCTAATGCCACGTTCCTCTTCATATAGTCCAGCTTCTTGGATTATTTGCTCAGCATACAGATTGAATTAGTATGGTGAAAGGATACAATCCTGACACACTCCCTTGTTCTGTTTGAACCATAGTCTCCTGGTCTATGTACAGCTTTCTCATGAGCACATTCTTCTCAATGTCATCCATATTTTGTTATGATCCACACAATAAAATGCTTTTGCATAGTCAAGAAAGCACAAGTAAACATCTTTCTGGTATTTTTTGCTTTCAGCTAAGATCCATCTGACATCAGCAATGATATCCCTCATTCCACGTTCTCTTCTGAATTCAGCTTGCGTTCTGGAAGTTCTCTGTCAATGTACTGCTACAAGTGTTTTTGAGTTATCTTCAGTAAGATTTTACTTGCATACAATATTAATGATATTATTGTTTGATAATTTCCACATTCTGTGGGATCACCTTTCTTTGGAATGGGTACAAATATGGATCTCTTCCAGTCAGTTGGCCAGGTAGCTGTCTTCCAAATTTCTTGACATAAATGAGTGAGTGCCTTCAGTGCAGCATCCGTTTGTTGAAATATTTCAATGGGTATTCTGTCAATTCCTGGAGCCTTGTTCTTTGCAATTTCTTCAGTGCAGCTCTGATTTCTTCCTTCAATACCATTGGTTCTTGATCTTATGCCATCATAAGAAATGGATGAACATCAACCAATTCTTTTTGGTACAACAAATTTTTTTTTTTATGACTCAATCCTTTCCATCTTCTTTTGATGTGTCCTGCATCATTCAATATTTTGCCCATAGAGTCTTTCAATATTGCAACTCGAGGCTTGAATTTTTTCTTCAGTTGTTACAGCTTGAGAAATGCTGGGTATGTTCTTTCCCTTTGGTTTTCTAACTCTAGGTCTTTGCATATTTCATTATAATAACTGACTTTGTTTTCTTGAGCTGCTCTTTGAAATCTTCTGTTCAGCTCTTTTATCTTGTCATTTCTTCCATTTGCTTTAGCTACTCTCCATTCAAGGGCAAGTTTCAGAGTCTCTTCTGATATCCATTTTGGTCTTTTCTTCCTTTCCTGTCTTTTTAATGACCTCTTGCTTTCTTCATGGATGAATGTTCTTATGTCATTGCATAATTCCTCTGGTTTTCGGTCATTAATATTCAATGCATCAAATCTATTATTTTAGATGGTCTCTAAATTCAGGAAGGATATAATCAAGATCATATTTTGGCTCTCTTGGACTTGTTTTAATTGTCTTCAGCTTCGATTTGAACTTGCATATAAGTAGTTGATGGTCTGTTCCACAATCAGCGCCTGTTCTTTTTTGGCTGAAGATACTGAGTTTCTCCGTTGCCTCTTTCCACAGGTGTAGTCAGTCTGATAGGAATCCTGTGTACTCCATATGGCAAAGCCCATAGCCACCATATATGTTGTTGAAAGAAGGTATTTGCAATGAATATATCATTAGTCTTGCAATATTCTATCATGCAATATCCAGCATCATTGCCATCACAAAGGCCATATTTTCCAATTACTGGTGATTCTTCTTTGTTTCCAACTTTTGCATTCCAATCACCAGTGATAATCAACACATCTTGATTGCATGTTTGCTCAATTTCAGGCTACAGAAGTTGGTAAAAATCTTCAATTTCCTCATCTTTGGCTTTGGTGGTTGATGCATAAATTTGAATGAGAGTAGTATTAACTGGTCTCCTTTGCAGAAGTATGGATATTATTCTATCATTGACAGCATTGTACTTCAGGTTAGGTCTTGAAACATTCTTTGTGATAATGCATGCGATGCCATTCTTCTTCAATTTGTCATTCCTAGCATAGTAGATCATATGGTTGTCTGATTCAAAATGGCCAAAACCAGTGCATTTCAGCTAATGCCTAGGATATCAATCTTTATGCATTCCATTTCATTTTTGTCAGCTTCCAATTTTCCTAGATTCATACTTTGTATAGTCCATGTTCTGATTATTAATAGATGTTTGCAGCTGTTTCTTCTCATTTTGAGTCATGCCACATCAGCAAATTGAGGTCTCAAAAACTTTACTCCATGCACATCATTATAGTTGGCTCTACTCTGAGGAAGCAGCTCTTCCCCAGTCATATTTTGAGTGCCTTCCAACCTGAGGGTCTCATCTTCCAGCACTATATCAGACAATGTTTCAGGGCTTTTCATGATAGTCCCAAATAGCCCTAAAGTTGGCATGGAATTACCATAAAGCAAAATCGCTGAGTCTCTGCTTAAAGTAAAAGCTAAAGAGATTTATTGAGGGATAGAGTGATTTATGAAATCAGGATAGCTCAGAGAAACCAGGCTGTTACATAGTACTCCAGTTTGCTGGAACTAAGGTGAGATATAGTAAAAACTCAGAAACTTCTCAGCAAAATTCTCATTGGTAGACCCTCACTGGACTTGTCCAGACTTGCCTAGACATAGCCACATTTTTGCAAAGATTGTTTTCTTGACCCCTCCTTGGACTTGCCTGATGTGGTAGTTAAGGTTTTGTGTCAGCTTGGCTGGGCCTGCTTTTGAGTGGCTGGGCAGCTAGGTGTGGTTATTCCCCATGATAAGATTGGTAATAAACCCCATGTTGGAATCTACTGTGAACAGCTGAGTAGCTGCCTTAGGGATGTGGTCTGCTTCCAGTATATAAGAAGACACTTTGAGAAAGGTCTTGAGTTTTTTTGGGGATGCTTGGATCCTGCATATAGCTGAGTCTTCATTCAGCAGTCTGCCATTTTGCTGCCGATCTTGAAACTGTTTCTGGACTTGAACTAGTGGCCTGCCATGTTGCTTGATGGTTTTGGGACTGTGCCATTTTTCTTGTCGACCTTGGTTTGTCAACTTCAGCAGCCAGCAGCTGTCTAAATTAAGAGAAGCCTCCAGCTTCGGTGGCCCTGGAGCAAGAGGCAGAGCTGAAGAGCAACGTTCAGGGGCTTTCACCCAGCCCCTAGAGTTGGCACTTTGAACTTGCATATAAGTAGTTGATGGTCTGTTCCACAATCAGCGCCTGTTCTTTTTTCAATATTTCAATATTGCAACTCAAGGCTTGAATTTTTTCTTCAGTTGTTGCAGCTTGAGAAATGCTGGGTATGTTCTTTCCCTTTGGTTTTCTAACTCTGGGTCTTTGCATATTTCATTATAATAACTGACTTTGTTTTCTTGAGCTGCTCTTTGAAATCTTCTGTTCAGCTCTTTTATCTTGTCATTTCTTCCATTTGCTTTAGCTACTCTCCATTCAAGGGCAAGTTTCAGAGTCTCTTCTGATATCCATTTTGGTCTTTTCTTCCTTTCCTGTCTTTTTAATGACCTCTTGCTTTCTTCATGGATGATGTTCTTGATGTCATTGCATAATTCCTCTGGTTTTCGGTTATTGATATTCAATGCATCAAATCTATTATTTTAGATGGTCTCTAAATTCAGGAGGGATATAATCAAGATCATATTTGGCTCTCTTGGACTTGTGGCAAGAAGAAATACTTCTTGCCTCATTTACTGAAAGAGAATAAAATCCTTGTTCGTTAAAACAATCTACACTTGTGGTATTTTATGTTAGACCAGTGAAGCTGAATGGAATCAAAGTTCAGCCTGCATCCTTGGTTGAAAGCAGATAAGTTAACTGATAACTCAGTTCCTTAAGAACTGAATAGAAAGAAAGTTCAACTATCACCCCCATCCTGGTTAAGACAGATAGGCAGAGAGGATACCTCATGAATCAAAGCTCAGTCTGCATCCTGTCTGTTACCTCGGTTTGGGGGCAGATAAGTAAACATGATAACTCAGTACCTTAAGAACTGAAAGGAATGAAAGGTCAATTCACACATCCTCTCCATGTTATCCCCCTAGAAACAAGTGATAAGTATGTTAATGTGTGTTCAGGAAACAACTTGAAAATTAACTTTGGCCTAAAGACTTGTGCAGTGAGACAAACGGGAACAAAGTTGCTGGGAACTGATGTTCTCCCTTCTGCCCAAGCCCTGATCAGCTGATGACAGGAAACCAATGTGACTCATCCCTTGCACAAGCGCACTGCATTAAAAACCAACTGTCCCTTTAAACAAAGGCAAAGGAAGCCTCAGCCAATCCTCAGTTAATTCATGCCCAAATTCCTGGAGTTTTTATGAATATGTATAACCCCCCTCTCCTGAAGCTGGGGAGTCAGATTTGGGTACTGGCCCCTGTCTCCTTGCATTGCTGCTTTGCAATAAATAATTTTCTCTCCTCTTAATCACTCTGTGTATAAACTATTTTGGCCTGATTATGCACAAGGCAGGGACCCACGTTTGGTCCTACTTCAGCAGCACTAACCAAAGTCACTGCCTTTGAGTTGATTAGACTCATAGTGACCCCTCCTTGGGTTTCTGAAGCGGTATCTCTTCGGAAATAGATTTCCCTGTCTTCTTTCCTAGGAGTGATTGGTGGGATTGAACTGCCAGCTTCTGGTTAGCAGTCAAATGCCTTAGGCACTATGCCAGTACCAAAATACCTAGACTTGTCTAAGTATAGCCTGGACTTGCCCACATTTGTCTAAGCATAACCACATTACTTGTTCAGCAAACTGTTGAAATTAATACAAGGGTTATAGCTTTAAAGCAGAAGCAAGAATACAAACAAAATGGACTTTGGTTTGTCCCTGCATCAGCCATTTTACAATGCCAAGCACCTTAGATTTTGAAGTACCACTTGTTATTGTTACATGCCATCGAGTTGGACCTGACTCATAGTGACCCCTCCTTGGGTTTCTGCGGCAGTATCACTATGGAAGTAGATTGCCCAAACTTCCTTCCGAGGAGTGGCTGATGCATTTGAACCTCCAGCCTTCTGGTTAGCAGTCAAGTGCCTTAGGTACTATGCTACCAGAGCGCCTACATACTTTAAAATAGAAACAAGGCCTGAAACAAAATGGAATCTGCAGAGCTAAGATGGAGTTAAATTCAACCCTTGGTCAGTAATTTTTGGGTATATTTTAATTTTACGATACTCTTACACATTTGAAAAAATGAAGTTTGGCCTGCCTCTTGTCTTAGCTGTCCAGAGACTGTTAAGATTTTAAATATTCTTACGCAGAATAAAGGGGAATGCAATTAATTTCCTGAGAGGATCAAATGAGCTAGGCTGGCCTGCTCTAGGTTGTGTGGTATGTCACTCTTGTGCAATCCCCAGCCTTTGATAAGAAAGTGTTTTTCATGCCCAAGCCAGGAAACTGGGCAGAGGGAAGGCATGTGTCCATAATAATGAAGTTCCCAAGTTGACCAGGGCAGGGCAAACACCCTGAGAAAATGTATAGATGAAGATGGAACTGCACCTCCTGTGTAAGCAACCCTTGTTCCACATCAGAGTAACCTGGGAGCTTTGAAAACATACCAACCAAGGTTGAGAACCATTAAACTGGTCAGTTGTTGTTGTTGTTGTTATGTGCCGTCGAGTCGGCCCCGACTCATAGCGACCCCTCCTTGGGTTTCCGAGGCAGTATCACTACGGAAGTAGGATTGCCCAACCTTCCTTCCGAGAAGTGGCTGGTGGGTTTGAACTGCGAGCCTTCTGGTTAACAGTCATGTGCTTTTAGCCACTATGCTACCAGAGTCAGTTAGAATCAACCAATTGGGAAATTCTTATTGGACCCTTTACCTCAATTTAAAATAGAATTTTTATTCTAAAGAATGTTACAAGGTGATGCAGGTCTTCAGTGAGGCTCCCCTCAACTTGGCCATTCTCCTTCTTCTCATCTGTGGTGTCTGCTTCTCTTTGGAAGCCACTGGTGTGGCCCCCTGTGGTATTTTCCTCCATCTTTTCCCATTCATATCTTATCTGTTTTGCCTCAGTTCCTCTGGGCCCAGATCTCTGCTAAGTGACAAAATCTGCTAATTGCTTAATCAGATAAGCTAATTGCTGTTAACTCTACCTAGCTAAAGTGTTCCCCATGCATGTCAAATACCACCTTGAGCCAGTTAGAATGCATTCCCTGAGGAGCAGAACCTACAATGGAAATTTCAGACAGGGTAAATAGTGAACAATAGGGCTTTTCACTCCCTCCATCATACAAAATGAAACCATTTGTCATCTTGTTGATTCCAACTCTTGTTGACCCCTTGTGTGTCAGAATAGAACTGTGCTCCTTAGGATTTTCAGTGGCTGATTTTTTGGAAGTAGATCACCAGCCCTTTCTTTCGAGGTGCCTCTGGGTAGGCTCAAACCACCAACCTTTTGGTTGATAGTGTGCTTAACCTTTCTGCCACGTAGATATTCAATCATACTGTAGAAGTGAACATATTTTTGGAGGGAAGAAATGTGGGATAAATTTTTTAAAAATTACTGAACCAAACAAAAGTACAGAGCTTACTAGCTCTGTGAAACTGAACCATTACTTGGTCTCTCTGTGATTTAATAAACTTAACACAAGGGTAGCAACACTTACCTTCTGGAATCATAGTAAGGGCCCATCAAAGGCTATGGTATGCTGTGGGTGTTATATAAATATTAGTTTCCATTTTCTTTCAGTCAAAGGTCAGAACCCATTAGATCTTTTGATAGCCGCATCTCACTTTTAACACATAGAAATTAAATCTGCTGCAGCCTTTAAGCTGTCTCTGTCTCATCTCGCACTTGTGCAGTTAATTTTTCAAACCTAAATATTGAATTTTGTCATTTTTTTCCTTGTTAAATATTTTCTGGCTATTTTCTATCCAGTCTTTCAGCTTTTTCAGAGCTTCTGGATCTGATTCTATTATCCAGCATGGTAGCTAACCTTCCCATGTTTGGGCCATTAGTGGAGATAGACACTGGGGCCTCAACATCCTTTCCAGACTCATGGCTAACATTATTGAACAGATACCACCCAGAAACCACCAGAGGCACTGAGGGGGATTCATTCCCTGCCCAGGTGGCTGCCCAACTTGGTCCAAGGAGTTCTGCTCATGTTGCTTGGGCAAATGACAAAGCCTTTTTACATCTCAAGAGCCTATCATGATGCTGATAAATTCAACAAATCACTTTGGTTTTTGTCTTGTTAGAGTTCTCCAGAGAAACAGATCCAATAGGATATATATACATATACATACATGCACACATGTAAGTATATCTTTATACATAAATAAGTATATGTATGTACAGGTACACACACATACACAGATATGTGTCACTTAATGGTCATTTGGGCAGCATATGACCACAGATACATCTGTGGTCCCATAGGTTATAACAGAATTCAGAAATCCCAATTAGAGAATAAGATAGAGTGGATATACTTTGCTAAGTACTGAGATCTGGAGATTTGATCTGTCTCTCACTAGATTTCTCATCCTGCCTCTGCCCCAGCCCTAGAGGTGGTCAGGGGAGGGGATCCCAGTTCATTCACCTCTGCCTGTCCTACCAAGCTCATCTCAGGCAGATACCACCCAGAAGCCACCAGAGGCACTGAGAGGTATTTATTCCCTGCCAAGTTGCTCCCCAACTCAGCCCGGGTGTTCTACTCATGTGGCTTGGGCCCACAGCCACAGCCCTACCTGTAGTGGAGGCCACGAAGAGGTGCAGGATGCAGCAGCAGTAGAAAAAGAAAAAAAGAAAAGTGGCCAGCTGGACGGCAAGTTTGCACTGAGGCAGACAGGTAGGGGCCAGGCACAAGTCTTGGAAACTGGGTAGTGACCACACAGGACTGGTGGCAGTGGAGCCAAAGTTTTCACACAGTCCTTTGGCACAAAGGTGGGGACATGAGTCCTAGGCCCAACTGGTAACCCTCCGGTGTGCCTCTCTCTTGTATATAATATGGTGTTCACACAACATCCAAGTCACATAACATCCTATTTTAATGAACAAACTTTAAGCAATGCGTACCTAGATAGACGGGGGTGGAGTGGGGGGAGGTGATGATTCAAACCCATCCAGAGGCACTTTGGAAGAAAGTCCTGGGAATCTGAAAGTTCACAGCTGTGAAAACCTTGTGGAGTGCAGTTCTACTTTGAAACACATGAGGTCTCCATGAGTCAAGTGCAACAGTTTAATGTTAACTGGTGAGAGAAAGAGACAGAAAGAAAAATTGGTTTTAAGGAACTGACTCATGTAATCGTGTAGTGCAGGCAAGTTCAAAATCTATTGGTCAGGTAGCAGACTAGAAACTCTGGCAAGGTATCTATGTTACAGTTTTGAGGTAGAATTCTTCCCCCCTTGAAAAACCTCTGTTTTTATTTTTAAGGTCTTCAACTGATAGCCTGAGACTCTACCAACATGATGGAGGATAATATGCTTTACTTAAAGTCAATTGATTTTAAATGTTAATATAATACCTTCAAAACAACATCTAGACAAGTATTTTACCAAACAACTTCACGTCATTGCCTGGCCACATTGACACATAAGTTAACCACCAGTTTTAATATTAGTGTTAAACTAACTTAACCCTACCTTTATTTATTCCACGTGTCCACATTTCTCCACTATTACTTTCTGTGGCAGAAACTAATTTCCTGCCTCAATATCCATTCGTTTCTTTCTTCTTAGTAACAGAGTCCTGATTTTTACATGTACTGATCTCTCTTACAGTTAGATATGCCATGTGCTTTTGTTCAGGCCAATAAGTTGTAGGCAGAACTTTTTTGTGAAACTTCAGGAAAATCTCCCTAAAAGTAGCTGACTTAGCTGACCCAGTTGCTATTACTTGAATGTGGATATAATGGCTGGAGCTTCAGCAGTTATCTTGGCTCATGAGGTGACTTTGAGGTTGAAGCACAGAATGAGTCTGGTTCTTGCTGACCATGGGATCATGCTGGAAATCCAGGACTGGCTACTGCCAAACTTTCTTATATGAAAGTGAAATATGCTTATAATTCATTTAAACTTTTGGATCTAATCTTAATGAATACACTTTGCCAAAATCCAGATACTCAGTCCTTCTCAGAAAGAAGAAAGATACAGAGATAGAAAGAGCAGAAACACATTTTTTCTAAAGATCCTGAGTTTTCTGTTAGGAATCTGGGATTTCTCCCCTATCTGGAAGAGTTCTGTACATCCAAAACTTTTCCAACCTTTGAAAAATAGCTTGGGAGGTCATTAGGAAAAGGAGAAAAACAAAGAAAAATTTGTCAGCATGCATTTGACTAGATCACCTGGTGTTAGGAGGTAGAAAAGCCTTTCTGTGGCGACTTAGGCCATTTCCAACAGTTTCCTTTCAAATCACTAATTATGCTCTGAAAAAGAAGGCATCATTGGAGCCAGTACCAGCAGCCAATTACCCACGAGGAATCATTCACTGTGTGGGCTGCTTTCTCTCCCTGTTCGCATAATTTCAAAATGCAATTTCTAGAATTATGCTAAATACTTGTAAACAGAGATGGGTTTAATTGCAAGAAAGAACAATTTCAGGAGATAAAAATGAGAATTGTTTCTCCTTGCTTTGTTGATAACAAAGCAGTTCAGTTTGGGTCAATTTTACAGTTCCCATTAGGTTGGGCAATCCTACTTCCGTAGTGATACTGCCTCGGAAACCCAAGGAGGGGTCGCTATGAGTCGGGTTTGACTCGACGGCAAACAACAACAACCACAACATTAGTCTTCCAGCAGAAAGTATTGGTTGCTATAGGAAACTGGAAAGATCATAGTACTTAGAATCAGAAGACATGGGTTCAAGTCTCAGCCCTGGCACTTACTAGGTTGTTACCAGTAGCATTAACAAGCTGTCATATGCAGTTGACACAACCATGCTTGATGAAAGTGATGAAGCACTTACTGATGAAGATCAAAGACCCAAGTCTTCAGTATGGATTACACCTCAACATAAAGAAAACAAAAATCCTGCAACTGGACCAATAAGCAACATCATGATAAATGGAGAAAAGATGGAGGTTGTCAGGGATTTCATTTTACTTGGATCCACAGGCAACACTCATGAAACAGTAGACAAGAAATCAAACTTCGCATTGCACTTTTCAAATTTGCTGCAGATCTCTTTAAAGTGGTAAGGAACAAAGATGTCACTTGAAGACTAAGATGCAGCTGAACCAGGCCACAGTATTTTCAATCACCTCACATGCATATGAAAGCTGGACAATGAATAAGGAAGACTGAAGAAGGGTTGATGCCTTTGAATTGTGGTGTTGGCGAAGAAGATGGAAAATAGCATGGATTTCCAGAAGAATGAAAAAATCTGTCCTGGAAGAAGTAGAGCCTGGATGCTCCTTAAAAGCGAGAATGGGCAGATGGATTGACAAGATGGATTGACACTGTGGCTGTAATGATGAGCTCAAGCACGGCAAGGATTGTGAGGATAGTGCAGGACCAGGCAGTGTTTTGTTCTGTTGTACATAGGGTCACTATGGGTTGGAGCCAACAACAACAACCATTATCAGTAGCTTAGTCTTAGTGTCCTCAATTTGAAAAATGGACTAGCACACAGGAGAATTAAGTGTGTAAAGTATGTGGGTAAATTGTCAAGTGCATGTAAAATCCATGAAGTTTGTTGTTAGCTGCTGTTGAGTTGACTCAGACTCATGATAACCTTATATTGCTGTCTTATGTCAACTTCATGATCATTGGTATGAGAGAAATGTCTCTGTTTCATTCATTGCTACATTCCTCAGTGTTCTGAACAGTGCCTGAAAGATAGTAGAGATGTGTGTCAGCTACTACTGCTGCAAGATTGTGGCATATCAAAAACTATAAATATAACTTATCAGTGGCTTACCATCATCAACACTTATTTTTGACAGGTCTGTGGGATCCAGCTGAGCAAAGCTGAGCATGGCTGACCTCCACTGGGCTTGTTTAGACATCTGCATTGGGCTGGTCCACCTTAGCTGGGACAGCTCTCTACAGGTTTCTCATATTCTTCCTGGGACTAAGCACTGATCTGGGCCCATCTTGCTCACAGTGATGGTAGAAGCAAAAGAGAAAGCAAGACCAACTTGCTTGTGCTATGTCTACTAATATCCCATTGGTCAAGGGAAGACACAGGGCCATGCCCAGAGGCAGTAATTTCACCTTGTCTGTGCAGCTGGAAGACACTGCAAAGCTATATGACAAGGCACATGGATAGAGGGATGGAAAAGAATTGAGTCATTAATGCAATCTGCCATGATGTGCAATTAACTATATATTGCAGCATGAATATACATTTTTATTTTAAATTAATGAAGGTAAATATGAACCATTTGATATTCTTAAAACAAGCCTTCCCTACTACCATCAGGATTCTCTTTCTTCCAGTGCCTCTATCCCCAAAACTTATAGTAAAAAGCTATTAGTATGACCTGACAAAAGAATCTCCGGGTGGTGAAGATAGTTAATGCTTTCGGCTGCTAACCCAAAGTTTGGAGGTTTGAATCCACCCAGAGGCACCTCAGAAGAAGGGCTTGGTAATCTACTTCCTGTCACTACTCACCAAAGTAGGATGTAGAACAATGCTTTTGTGTACTACGTTATGCCAGTTGAGCTTGATGTCTCCCATGACCCTGGTCCCGAATCCACAGGCCCAGCAACTTACTCCTTCTAGGTCCTTGATTGTGACTAAGGGGTTATCATAACTTTGCCCCATTAGCCATATTTTTACAGAACATACAAATAGTATGTAGAAATATCATCTGCCAAACCTATGGTTGGTCATCAGTGTATTCCTGTTTTTGTAACCATACCTTATGAACTTGCTTGCCTACCTATGTATCCACTTGATGTTTGTTATCATTGATAATGTAGTATTGTGTATGTAATAGTGTTTAACTTTGTTGTTTGTGCACCTCTTGTGTACTTCTCAGTGGCTTTCTTTTGCTTAGTGATATTGTGCTGGCCACCCACTTTTGGTATATTGCCTTCTTCTTCACTCAAATCAGTACATACTTTTTACCTAGCTAGCAATTTTCCTTCCCCTCCGTCCTATACCTAGTAAACATTAAAAAAATGTTCCTTTCCATATGCAAACCTTTATTTGACTTTTTATGATAGTGGACTCATACAATGTTTGTCCTATTGTGATTGACTTATTCTGCTTAACACAATGTCCTCAAAATTCATCCACATTATGAGGTTGTGTTCGACTGGGTTCTCTAGAGAAGCAAAACCAGTAAAGCCTATAGAGAGAGAGAGAGAAAAAAAGAGAAATTTATCTTAGGAAAATGGCTCATACACTTATAGAATCTGGCAAGTCCCAAGTTCTTGGATCAAACGTCAAGCTGGAGGCTTTTCCTAACTCATGTAGCTGCAGGTGTTGATGAGGTCAAGGTTGGCAGGCAGTATACTGGCTGTTGACTCCAACAAATGATGAATCCGAGATCTCTAGGCTGAATGGTGGATCATTCACTCATGGAGAGTTGTAAGCAGCACAACAGAATCCCGATCCACAGAAGAAAGTCTCTTTTCCCAGGATGTCCATAAATATACTGGAGGCAGACTACACCCCTAGGGAAACTCCCCTTCAATGGATTGGCTGTTCATATACATCTGATCCCATCATTGGAGCAACCCACATCACAATTGCTGAAACCACACAGAATTGTGGTCCAGCCAAGTTGACACACAGCTCCAACTATCATAGAGATGTTTCACGGTTCTTCAGTATTCTTTAATTTTGCATAGTATTCCACTGTTTTATGTACCGTAGTTTGGTTATCCATTCATCTATTGATGGGCACTCAGGTTGTTTCCACGTTTTTGCTACTGTGGATAACAAACATATGTGTGCATATATCTATTAATGTCCTGGCTCTCACTTCTTTAGGATATATATCTAGTAGTGGGATTGCTGGATCAAATGGCATTTCTGTTTCCAACTTTTTAAGGAAGTGCTATGGTAGTTAAGTTTGTGTATCAACTTGGCTGGGCCTGGTTGAATGGCTGGGCAGCTGGTGGTATTATTCCCCATGATAAGACTGGCAATCACCTTCATGGTAGCATCTACCACAAGCAGCTGAGTAGCTGCCTTTGGGGTGTGGTCTGCTTCCTGAGTATAAGGAGAAGCCTTGGGGATAGTCTCTAGTTTACGGAACGCTTAAACCTTGCATGTAGCCATGTTGTTGTTGTTCAGCAGCCTGCCATACTCTGCCGACCTTGGGACTTAAATGGACTTGAATGAATGGCCTGCCATGTGGTTTGGTAACGTCGGGACTGTGCCTTTTTACTTGTCAACCTTGAGCTTGGCAGCCTCAGCAGCCAGCAGCTGTCTCAGTGAAGAAAAGCCTCTGGCTCCAGTGGGCTGGGATCTGGAGGCAGAGCTGAAGCCCAAGGCTGAGGGGCTTTCACCCAGCCCCTAGAGCTTGGCGCTTTGAACTTGGAATTAAAATCTCCAAATTGTAAGAATAAACTCCTATTTGTTTTAGCGATCCCATTTGTGGTATATTCTTGTTAGAGTGGTACTAGGTAACCGGAATAGTGCCATACCATTTTCCATAGTGATTGCATCATTTTACAGTCCCATCAGCAATATATGAGATTTCCAATCTCTCCACATCGTCCCCAGCATTTGTTGTTTTCTGCCTTGTTAAACTTTGCTTTTATTGCTGGGGAGAAATGATATTTCATTGTTTTGATTTGCATCTCTCTGCATGAGCATTTATTCATATGTTTTTTGGCCACCTGAATATCTTCTTTGGTGAAGTAACTGTTCATGTCATCTACCCATTTTTTAATGAGATTGTTTGTCTTTTTCATGTTGAAGTGTTGATGTTTTTGATAAATATTAGAGATAAGTCCCTTGTTGGATATGTCATTGCTAAATATTTCTTCCCAATCTGTAAGTTCCCTTTTTACTCATTTGGAGAAGTCTTTTGATGCACATGAGAATGTCATATTTAGAAGGTCTCAGTCTATTTTATCTTCTGCTGTTTGTGCATTTTTGGTTATGTTTGATAATCTATATTTTTTGCTACAAATTAGGGTCTCTAAGTTTGCCCCTATTTTATCTTTGATGGTGTTTATAGTTTCAGATTTTAGATTTCAGTCTTTGATCCATCTCAGTTAGTTTTTGTATATGGTGTGAGG
The DNA here is from genome assembly GCF_000298275.1 of Orycteropus afer afer. NCBI lineage: Eukaryota > Metazoa > Chordata > Mammalia > Tubulidentata > Orycteropodidae > Orycteropus > Orycteropus afer. The sequence continues at coordinate 81,307 of NW_006922165.1, forward strand.
TATGGTTCTTGTTTCATTTTTCTGCAGATGGATATCCAGTTTTGCCCAGCACACTTTGTTACAGACTTTCTTTTCCCCATTTACTGGATTCCAGTGCTTTGTCAAATATTAGCTGTCCATATGTGGATGGACTTATTTATGGGTTCTCAGTTCTGTTCCATTGGTCTATGTGTCTATTGTACCAGTATCAGGCTGTTTTGACTACATGGCTGTATAGTAGGTTTTGAGATTAGGAAGTGTGAGACCTCCTACTTTGTTCTTCTTCTTTGGTAGCGCTTTCCTTATCCGAGGTCTCTTTCCTTTGCACATAGAATTAGTGATTGTTTTTTCCATGTCCTTAAAGAGTATTGATGGAATCTGGATGAGGATTGCATTGTATCTATAGATTACCTTGGGGGAGCTCTGGTAGCATAGTGGCTAAGGCACTTGACTGCTAACCAGAAGGCTGGCAGTTCAAACCCACCAGCCACTCCTCGGAAGGAAGGTTGGGCAATCCTACTTCCGTAGTGATACTGCCTCAGAAACCCAAGGAGGGGTCGTTATGAGTCAGGGCTGACTCGACGGCACATAACAACAACAACAACAACAAGTACTGACATTTTGACAGTGTTCACTCTTCCTATCCATGAGTATGGTATCTTCTTCCATTTATGTAGGTCTGTTATAGTACTTTGGTCATGCTATCAGAAGGACCAGTCCCTGGAGAAGGGTATTATTTTTGGTAAATAGAAGGTCAGAGAAAAATGGGATGGATTGATACAATGATGCAATGATGGGCTCAAGCATAGATGTGATTGTGAAGATGGCTTAAGACCAGGTAGTGTTTCATTTTGTTGTATATAGGGCTACTATGAATCAGAGCTGACTCGTAGTAACTAATAACAACAACTTATCATTTCTTGTAGTGGTATTTTGTAGTTTTATTTCCATATATCTTTTATGCCCCTGGTAAGGTTTATTCCTACTTATTTTACGTTTTTTGGTAGCTATTGTAAACAGCATTGTTTTCCTTATTTCATTTTCAGAGATTTCTTTGTTGATGTAGAGAAATGCAACTGATTTTTTATGTTGATCTTATACCTTGCCACTTTGCTGAATCTTTCAATTAGTTCCAGTAGTTTTCTTGCTGAGCCTCTGGGGTTTTCTATGTATAGGATCATAATCTGCAAATAGAGATAGTTTCACTACTTTTTCCCCAATTTGGATGCCTTTTATTCTCTTTCTTGCCTTATTGACCTGGCTAGGACTTTCAATACAATGTTGAATTGGAGTGGTGAATCTTTATCTGGTTCTTGTACACAAGGAGAATGCTTTCAGTCTTTCTCTACTGAGAATAATGCTGGCTATTGGTTTTGTATATGTGCCTTTAATTATGTTGAGGAATTTCTCTTCTATTCCTATTTTTCTGAGAGTTTTTATCAGGTATGGGTATTGGATTTTATCAAATGCCTTTTCTGCATCAATTGATATGATCATGTCGTTCTTTTCCTTTGTTTTATTTATATGGTGGATTATGTTGATTGTTTTACTAATGTTGAACCATCCTTTCTTACCTGGTATGAATCCCACTTGGTCATGATGTATTATTTTTTATATATATGGTGTTGGATTCTATTGACTAGGGTTTTGTTGGACATACCTTTGATTTTCCTCACTCTTCTTTACTCCAGATGAGAGTAGACCAATAGTTACATCTTAGATGGCCACTTGAAAGACCCCAGTTGCCATTCACCAAAGTAGGTTCTAAAACAAGATTTTCACGTACCATGTTGTGCCAATTGAGCATGATGTCCCCTGAGACTATGGTTCCGAGTCCTCAGGCCTAGTGATTTTCTCTTCCAAGGTGTTTGGTTGTCTCTGAGAAGTTACTCCCTCCCTGTCTTCTGTTGCTTCTGTAATGTATGTGGCTAATTTTGTAGCACAAGTGCATATGTAAGATTATCTTCAGCCAAAACTATCTTTGGTGTAGGGTATATTCCTGTTCGCCTACTGTGGTCTGATCTTCTCACCTGTCTATGCATTTGTCCATATTCTGGTGTTTGGTGTTAGTGGTTATGCAGTATTGTGCATGTACTAATATTTGCCTCTGTTGTCTATATTTTATGTGCATGTTTCAGTGTTCTGCCTTTCCCCAGTGTCATCATGTTGGTGACTGACTCTTTCCGTACAATCCCTCTCCTCACTCAAATCAACATGTAACTCCCTATATGTCTGTTATTTTTATATTTTCTTAGAAAGGATTTGAAAATGCAGTCTGTGAAACTCTTTTCTAGTATTTGTGGTTTTAAGTCTTAAAGGGATGAAGCAATAGAGATGGGATGGCAGATATTAGTTGTAGGAGGCAGGCCAGGGGCCTTGCCTGGCATGATCTCAATTCCACCCTGTGGACAGCTGCTTGTCTACCTTGCTTACAAGGCCTCAAGTTTACCAAAAAAAAAAAGCCATTCACCTTGCTTCATACTAATACATGGGGGAGAGAGAGCATGAATGAAATTAACATTCTTGTCTGCTCACCTAGAATAAAATGTCACTGGGTGAGTAAGAAAGCGATTACTTCCAAGGCTGAATGAGCACACGATTTAGGCAGGTTGGGAAGTCCTATTGCAGTACTGATTTTGGGGTTATTTAACTTGTCTTTCCATTTCTTCCTGCATCCTCCAAGCTTACTGCGGGCCTGGGTTTGCATAAAGAGTATGTTTGGGGAGCATATCCTGGGAAAACACCAGTCTCTTTTTAGAATCTGCAATTTGGTTTTTAAATGTTCCTATACAGCAGGAAGGCACAGTAGGCAAAAACATATGAATTAAGGTAGATTTTGATTTTGATTTTTTGGAAATGCACTCATCTGGGTTAAGAGTTGGATAGCTCTGTGTCCACTATTTCTGCTACAGAACAATACAGGTGGAAAACATCCTGTTTGTAGTTGTACTTTTCATAATGGCAACATAGGGTTCTTTGTTGTGTGCTGTCCAATTGATTCTGACTCATAGCAACCCTACAGGACAGAGTAGAACATTCCCATAGGGTTTCCTGGGCTGTAATCTCTACAGAAGTAGATTTCCAGATCTTTTCTCCCACAGAGCTGCTGGTGGGTTCGAAGCATGACCTTTCATTTACCAGCCAAGCAGTAACTGGTACCCCTGCTACCACCATGGCTCCGTAATAGAATCCTTCACCTACAGAATTAATTGATTTTTGACATTACAACTAATCAGAAATCTGCTGGTTTCTCCTGGGGAGAGACTCATCCTAACCTTCTCTGAAACCATGAGAAAGGAGCAGACCCTCTAGAATTCCAGAGTTCTTTGTCTATTGCAGAAAGCAAAAACTCAGTATGTGCACGAATTTGCATGTAGGTGCATGTGACTGTGTGTGTATGGGGTAACTCTGCGTGCACGATTGTATATGTGCACACAACTGTGCATGTGTGTGAGTGTGTGTGCTGAGGTGGGTGGGGGAACTTGATAGAAGGAGAACATTTTGAAGCAAAAATAACTTTTCCAAAGAAGAACATCATCTACCTTGTGTTCCTGTCTTTCCTGCCACAGAGAGCAGAGCAAACCATAAAAATGAAAGCTCCATCCCTAAACTAAGACAAATGACCACATTCTTCAAAGTCACTTCAACCTTGAGCCCAGTAACAATGAGCCTTGAGGACTAGGTGGCCTTGAAATGCACAGCTTGGCAAGAATCTTTCTCTAGCAGGAAGTGACAAGTCATCCAGTCCTGGAGTAGTTACAATCTGGTGAGGCCTTGCTCTCACAGTCTTGGTATGTGGAATAAGTAGAGGGTTTTGCTTCAGTACTGACTGGGACACCTTGTCCTCTCCTCCTCCTTCTTCCCTTTTGCTAGCTTTATAGAGATTTCCAGTCTATTGCAGCATCTCCCCATTAAAGTAAATAGTGCTTTCCTGAGAGCACATCTTCAATATTTCTGCAATTGTGCCATAGCCAGCTAATGTGTAATGCTGTAGTTTAATAGTCTATTAAAACACAGCACTACACATTAAAACCTCTACTGTATCACTGCAGATCTACTTAACAAAGGCGAGGTCCCCAGAAAGCACTATTCACTTGCTGGGAGTTGCTGCAACAGAAAAGGGGAAGCTGTTTATAGCAAAAAAATTTAGAGGAGAAATGGGATGGTGAAGGGGACGATAAACACCCACCCCCCCCATAGAGCAGCCCTTTTGCCTTTTTGGAATGAACAAAATCTACTGGTGCTATGGATTGCATCTGGAAATTCTTGGAGTTTAATAACAAATCCCTTCAGATCAAATCTCATTACTCAGATTTTTTTTGGAAGCTTCTCTCAGAGACACAGGGTTCAGGAAAGCAGCCCCCAGCCGGGAAAATGCACCAAGGGCTCCTCCCTCTAGAACAATTGCCAGGGCGGAGGAATTCTTCAAACAGCTGTAAATCCTCCCACCAACATCTCCCTCCTTTAGAAACTACAACATCTCCCTACATCAGAGCCTCTCCCTCATCCACAGAGAGAAAGAGAGAATCAATAGTTTAACAGTAACGGAGTGACACGAGTGTTGGATGTGTGGTGTAAACACGTATATTGCAAATAACCTAAATAGCATCTTAGAAACCAGGGAAATAAAACTCCTGGTGCTGCAGCTTCTCATGGGCCCCACAGTGGCATTCCCTCAAGTGAACAGTCAACATATCCATAGCAGCTTACCTACAATGTCAAACCACTAAGGGGAAAGAAAAAGAGACAAGGATAGGAAGCTTGAGGGGAGGGATGGGCAGAACAAAAGACAAGAAAAAGGAAGGTAAAGAAGTAAGGTAGAGAGCTGCTGAAGAGGCATATACACACTGGAAAGGCTATCAGGAGATGTGGTACCAATCTCCAAATTGCCATTCAATCACCATGATGGATTGAGTCAGTGCGGTGCAGTGAATTACTTGGTATGGTCTTTTTTAGCCATGATCTTTGTGAGTCCCACCAGATTACTGGCCCGCAGAGCAAGAAAGCTGAATGCCTTTGGGCAGAAGGCTTGCTGACAGAGCAGGGTCCACATAGGTGTACCTATAAGCAGAGCTAAAGGAGCTTTGTAACACACTTGCCCAAGCAGGGCAGAGGCCAGGCTGAGAGGCCAAGGGCCAGAGAGATGCATCTGAGGGCATGGTAGAGGGGAGACTGTACTGATCTTTCGAAGAAATGTATTGTGAGCATATTCCTGGACCTGAGTTGTAGCCAATTACTTCTCGAATAAACCCCATAATTGTGAGTATTGTCTGTAAGTTCTGTGTGGCCATTGCAACCAATTATTGAACCCAGGAGAGAAGAAGTGAGTGCCATGGGAGGGACAGTTGGTGTCAGAATTGGTAAAAAGGCTGGAGGATGGTGGCATGTCTGGCCTCATAGGAATAAGCCTTGGTCTGTTGATGGTGACTCTGTTTACCCCTTGTGAGGCTGGCAGAAGTTAGAAGATGCTGTCCCCACACCCTTTTTGCAGTCAGTAACCTCGGGATCCTCATCCATACAATGAGGAAGAGGACAAATACTCTCAAAATTTCCTGCCAGCTCTGTGATTCCATTAAAAAAAAAAAAAAAAAAAAGAGGTAGCTCTGGTGGCGTAGTGCTTAAGGCATTTGACTGCTAACCAGATGGCTGCCGGTTCAAACCCCCCAGCCACTCCTCAGAAGGAAGGTTGGGCCTGTGATTCTCTTTAAACCTGCACAATGGATGAATATGTGTGTGGGTTATAGATTATTCTATAGATTTGGTTGTTTTTGTTAGTTGCTATGGAATTGGTTCTAGTGAACAATTATTGTTGTTGTTAGGTGTTATTGAGTCAGCTCTGACTCATAGCAACACTATATATGTGGTTGTTGTTGTTATATGCCATCGAGTCAGACCCCACTCAGAGCGACCCCTCCTTGGGTTTACGAGGCAGTATCACTACGGAAGTAGATTGCCCAACCTTCCTTCTAAAACCCTATGTATAATAGAACAAAACACTACCTGATCCTGCACCATCTTCACAATCCTTGCTTTGCTTGTGCCCATCACTGCAGCCACTGTGTCAGTCCATCTCCTTGGGGGTCTTCCCCTTTTTTGCTGACCCTCTACTTTACCAAGCATAATATCCTTCTCCAGGGACTGATTCCTTCTGACAACATGGCCAAAGTAGGTGAATGAAATCTGGCCATTCCTACTTCCAAGGAGGATTCTGGCTGCACTTTTTCTAAGATGGATTATTCATGGATATAAAACAGAATGAAATGTTATCCAGTTCATATGCCAACATATGATTATTTGCAGGTTTGTGTTCACTGTTTTGACCATTGTGTATTGTCTTCAAACCTAAAGGAATCCTCTTCCAGCACTATATCAGACAATATTGTGTTCTGATCCACAGGCTTTTCTTTGGCTAATTTTTGAAAGTAGATTGCCAGGCCACTTTTCCTAATCTATCTTAACCTGGAAGCTCCACTGAATCCTGCCCTCCACGGGTGACCCTGCTGGTATTTGAAATACCATAACATAGCAACACATAAGTCACCACAATACAGCAAACGAACAGATGGGTGATGGGATAAATTTTACTTGTGTTTAATCATCTTACTGGTTTTTGAACTCCTGGTGTCACTAGATAATTGTTTGTTGTTTAATGACTCGAGCTACTACGAGGCATACAGTAGAGTTCCATGTCATAAAGTTAGAGTTTACTTGAATTTGTTATGAAATTGTATTTTCCAAACAAAGTTCCAAGTTATCTCAATTTGGTAATTTAAACAAGGGGAATCTGCTCCCTGGATGCCGATCACTGATCCACCTTCTGAACAAGTTTATCCAGAAAACACCAATGCTTCAGCCACTCTCAGATAGAGTCTTGAGTGGCTCCCAGGCTTTTCTTCCCTTGGAAGAAACAATGAGAACATTGCCAAGATCGTCATTTTTAGTGGCTTCTTCCCACACAGCTTTTTGAATCCTATCCCAAAAGTGCCATCTGGTACAGGGAGTGGCAGCAGAGTGGACTTATATCAACATCCAGCCCTTCTTAGATCTGCTCACATAATTCACATGCATTTTGTGTGCTAATAGCACTCCTGGGTTCCCCTTCTTCTCCAATATTCATCTTCCACACTGTCCCAGTGTCCTCACCTCTTTGCTTTTAATTTAATTGAATGGTCCATTCTGAGTTGTCTGAAATCCTGTTTGGAGGAACTGGGTGACCCTAACAGTATTTGAAATACTGGCAGCATAGCTTCCAGCATCAGGGAAGCTTGTACACCATCACAGTATGACAGACAGACAACTGATGGAGCTACTTTAGGCAGACCTTGTGTTAGGGAAGGGCCTTTAGTGAGATCTCAGTGGGCCAGTGGCTTTCATTTGCATTAACTTATTGAGTCCTCAAGGAGCTCTGGTGGTGCAGTAGTTAATTTGGCTGCAAAACAAAAGGTTGGTGATTTGAACCACCAGTCACTCTTCAAGAGAAAGATGATGCAGTCTGCTTCTGTAAAGATGTATAGCCGTGGCTTGTGAGCAGCCATCTAAGATGCAACAATTGGTCTCTCCTGGTCTGGAGCAAAAAGAGTGAAAAAAATCAAAGATGCATGGAAACAATTAGTCCAAGGCACTAATGGACTGTGGGAACCTCAAGCTATAAGACCCTGAGACCAGAACTAGATGGTGCCCAGATACACTGCCAACAACTCAGAAAGGGAACAAACTCAAAATCCTAAAAAGACCAGGCTTACTGGCTTGGTAGAGACTGGTAAAACACCTCAAAATTATTACTCCTGGTCATTCTTCAGGCCTAGCATCAAACTCACTCCTGTGGCTTAACTTTCGGTCAAACAATAGTCATGACTGCTAACCAGGCGGTTGGTGGTTCAAACCCACCAGCCACTCCACGGAAGGAAGGTTGGGCAATCTACTTCTGTAGTGATACTGCCTCAGAAACCCAAGGAGGGGTCACTATGGGTTGGATCCAACTCAACGGCACATAACAACAAATGGGGTGAACGATTACACCAGGAAGGTGCTCTCTTTGTAGAACAGTCAACCATGGGAGATCAGAAGGGCAGTGTTTGCACAAGGAGAAAGCTCAGGGTAGGAATGCATAGGAGAGAAGGACACAGGGCAAAAGTAACCACAGGGAGGAAGTGGGAAGAAAGCTGTTACATTGTGGGGATTGCAATCAATGCTACAAAACAAAATATATGAACTGTTGAATGGAAAATGAATTTTCTCTGAAAACTTTCACTCAAATACAAGAAAAATTTAAAAAGTAAAAAAAGATTTACAGCCTTTGAAACTATGGGGGCAGTTCTATCCTTTCTTGTATGAGTTACTATGAGTTGGAATCGACTCGATGGCAGTGAGTTTGGTTTTGGATTGACTCCTCACAATAACCCTTCCACATAGCAGTCATTCACATTTTATAGATAAACAGAGGCAGAAAGGGGTTAAGTAATAGGCCTATGACATATAACAAGCAAGGAGCAAAATTTATTATTTCAATTCAGTTCCCTCTGATCACCTTATCACCATGGGGCCCTTAGCCTATTAAGAACTTGAGGCCATAAAAAGATAAATAAGCTAGTGGCTTCTCTCTTACACTTGTAAAATACTGGAGATGGAGGAAGGTAGTCCAGCAACATATAGTATAAAAGTATCTTTAGGAAGTTGGCAACACAAACCTTTGATTATTTGCTTTAAAAGGCCTTTGAGGGTGGTCCCACAACCTTAAATGTAGAAATCACTTGATCCTGGAACAGGGTTTTCCTGTTTCCCAGGAATTTCCCAGAGTTCCCCAGGGGCCAGGGTCCTCACCTTCAGGTCCATCAGGCAGGAAGGGGAAAGGAAGCCGGGAAGGTACTGAAGGGGAGCTCTGTACAGGAAAAGTATCAAGGTGAAGGGGGAAAAGACCCTTGTGTTTGGAAGATAAACTGTTGGGCTGGGAGCCAGAGCCGATTTCTCCTCCCTCTCCCCACACTAAGAACTGGTAATTGTATGTGTTTGTCTTTGTGCAAAGGGCTCCCAAATTGAAGAAGTGTGAGTTACACCCACAAACCCTGGGAAGAGCTTTAAGGGAGACACTGCCTCACCCTTATCTCTGTCCCCAACTGTGAAGCTGATTGATGCTATTGACATTCCCAGGGAGCCTCTGATAGCAGCACTTGTTGGGGAGGTGTGGGGGAGAAAAAAAGAGGGAGAAAGAGAGAGAGAGAGAGAAAGAGAGAGAGAAGCGACTTGGGAAATGCTTGTTGATTTTCTTCTCAAAATAGTCCAGGTGGGAGGGGTGATAACTGAGGAATGAAAATGCACAATATGGAGAATTCCACGGCTGTTGCCCAAGATAGTGCGGGGTAGCTGCCATCTGAAAACCAATGCCTACGACTCTAAGTTGCTACCTTAGATGCAAGAATTTAGAACCAAGTCTCTAAATTAGAAGAATCAAATTAATGCAAAGTCTCATCCCTTAGGCTCCTCTTTAAGTTTCCAGCATAGAATGAGAGGAGAATTTAGAATTAAAAAATCTGGGCTCTACTCTCTATCATCTGTGGGACCTTGGGAACTCCTCTTAATAATCTCTTGAGTCTAGATGTATTCAGAGTATTGTTACTTTACTCAAAAGCAAAAGAAATCATGAAGGTAAAAGCCCATTAGCACACTGTAGAGTACTGTATGAACAATGTATATTTATTGCAACCTAAATTTAATCTTAAAAAAAAAACCAAACTCACTGCCATCGAGTAGACTCTGACTCAGACCCCTCCCTGGGTTTCCAAGGTGGTATCTCTATGGAAGTAGATTGCCCAGTCTTCCTTCTGAGATGTGGCTGGTGAGTTTGAATCGCTAGCCTTCTGGTAAGCAGTCAAATCCTTAGGCATTATGCCACCAGACCAAACCAAACAAAACACACTGCCATAGAGTTGGATTGGACTCATAGTGACCCCTCCTTGGGTTTCTGAGGTGTTATCACTACAGAAGTAGATTGCCCAACCTGCCTTCCAAGGAGTGGCTGATGGGTTTGAATCACTAGCCTTCTGGTTAGCAGTCAGATGCCTTAGGCATTACGCTACCAGAGCTCCTTAAACACCAGTTGCCATATAGTACATTCAGACTCAAGGAGAAGCCAAGTGTGTCAGAGTAGCATAGTGCCTAAGGCACTTGACTGCTAACCAGAAGGTTGGCAGTTCAAACCCACCAGTCACTCCTCAGAAGGAAGGTTGGGCAATCTACTTCCGTAGTGATACCTCCTCGGAAACCCAAGAAGGGGTCACTATGAGTCTAGTCCAACTCGATGGCAAACAACAACAAGGTTTCCAAGGCTGATATTTCCAGAAATATCACCGGGTTTTTCTTTCAGGTGCCTCTAGGTGGAATTTAACCACCAACTTTTAGTAAGCAGCCTAGTTAATTAACATTTTGCAACACTCCCAGGGAGTTCCAAATCCCATAGGCCAGTTTAAGATATCAAGATCTTGTCTAAATCCTCTGGCTTATTACTGACTTCACAGAGGTCAGACACACCTATCAGTTCTTTGATGCCTTCTGCAGTTTTCAAGGGGAAAGTCCATGAATTCATTCCCAGGAGGCTAACTTTTGCCCAACAGAAAGGTGTCTGCAATCCTGCCCCTATTCAGTCAGGATGCAGGGAAAGAAACTTCAGGGGTGGGATGTTGTTCCTCTGGCCAGTCAAGGCAGAGTGGACCATGGAACATCTTTAAAGGGGATACTAGCAAAGACCTAGAATTAGAAAACCAAAAGGGAAGAACATGCTCTGCATTTCTCAAGCTGAAAGAACTGAAGAAAAAAATTAAGTCTTGAATTGCAATGTTGAAGAATTCTATGGACAAAATGTTAAATAGTGCAGGAAACATTAAAAGAAGATGGAAAGAATGCACAGAGTCACTGTACCAAAAAGAATTGGTCGACTTTCGATCATTTCAGGAGGTAGCATATGATCAAAAAAGAATGGTATTGAAGGAAGAAGTCCCAGTTGCACTGAAGATGTTGGCAAAAACAGGGCCCCAGAAATTGATGGAAAACCCTTTGAGAAGGTGTTCTGGTGGCTTAGTTCCTAAGGTATTCACTGCTAACCAGAACACTGGTGGTTCAAACCCACCAGCCACTCCTAGGAAGGAAGGTTGGGCAATCTACTTCTGTAGTGATACCACCTCAGAAACCCAAGAAGGGGTTGCTAAGAGTCAGATCTGACTTGACAGCAGTGTGTTGCATTTGTTGTGTTACCCATTGAGATATTTCAACAAATCCTTTGCTGGAAGAACAAACTTGTTTTGGGAATTTGGAAGACAGCTGCCTGACCAACCAACTAGAAGAGATCCATATGTATGCATATTCCAAAGAAAGGTGATCCAACATAATGTGGAAATTATTGAACAATGTCATTAATATCACATGCAGATAAAATTTTGATGAAGGTAATTCAAAAACTGTTGCAGCATTGCATTAATAGGGAACTTCCAGAAATTCAAGCTGGGTTCAGAGGAGGGTATGGAACGAGGGATTGTTGTTGTTGTTGTTGTTGTTAGGTGCCAACCAGTCATCTCCAACTCTTAGTGACCCTATGCACAGCAGAATGAAACACCGCCCAGTCCTGTGCCAGCTCCATGATCCCTGCTATTCTTGAACCCAATGCTGCTACCACTGTGTCAATCGATCTCATTAAGGGCTTTCCCCGCTTTCGTCGACCCCCCACCTTACCAAGCATGACATCCTTCTCCAGGGAATGGTCCCTTCTGATAACATGACCAAAATAGGTGAGACGAAGTCTGGCCATTCTCGCTTCCAAGCAGCATTCCAGCTCCACTTCCTCCAGGACAGATTTATTAGTTCTTTGAGCAGTCCACGGTACTTTCAGCATTCTTCTCCAACACCACAACTCAAAAGCATTGGCTGTTCTTCGGTCTTCCTTATTCATTTTCCAGCCCTCAAATGCATACGAGGTGATTGAAAATACCATGGCTTGTGTCAGGGACACCTTAGTCCTCAAGGAGACATCTTTGCTCTTCAGCACTTGAAAGAGGTCCTTTGTAGCCAACTTGCCCAGTGCTATATGTCGTCTGATGTCCTGACTGTTGCTTCCATTGATGTCGATTGTAGAACCAAGCAATGTGAACTCTTTCACAACTTCAACCTTTTCTCCGTTTATCATGATGCTGCTTATTGGTCCAGTTGTGAGGATTTTTGTTTTCTTTATATTGAGATGTAATCCATACCACAGAATGTATTCTCCAATCTTCATCAGTAAGTGCTTCAAGTCATCCTCACTTTTGGCAAGGAAAGGTGTGTCATCAGCATATTGCAGGTTGTTAATGATTTTTCCTCCAATCCTGATGCCACATTCTTCTTCATATAGTCCAGTTTCTCAGATTATTTGTTCAGCATATAGATTGAATAAGTTTAGTGAAAGGATACAGCCCTGACACACTCCCTTCTTGATTTTAAACCATGCAGTGTACCCAGCTCTGTTCAAACAACAGTCTCCTAGTCTATGTACAGGTTCCTCATGAGCACAATCAAGTTCTGGAATTCCCATTCTCCTCAATGGTATCCACAATTTGTTATGATCTGCACAATCAAATGCTTTTGCATAGTCAATAAAACACAAGTAAATATCTTTCTGGAATTCTTTGCCTTGAGCCAAGATCCATCTGACATCAGCAATGATATCCCTTGTTCCACATCCTCTTCTGAATCCAGCTTGCATTTCTGGAGGTTCTCTGTCAATATATTGTTGCAACTGTTTTTGAATTACCTTCAGCAAGATTTCCCTTGCATGTGATATTAATGACATTGTTCGATAATTTCCACATTCTGTGGGATCACCTTTCTTTGGAATGGGTACAAATATGGATCTCTTCCAGTCAGTTAGCCACGTAGCTGTCTTCCAAATCTCTTGGTATAACCAAGTGAGTACCTCCAGCAGGGCATCTGTTTGTTGAAACATCTCAATGGGTATTCTGTCAATTCCTAGAGCCTTGTTCTTTGCCAATTCCTTCAGTGCAGCTTCAACTTCTTCCTTCAATACCATTGGTTTTTGAACATATGGCACCTCCTGAAATGGATGAAGATCAACCAGTTATTTTTGGTACAGTGACTCTGTATTCCTTCCATCTTCTTTTGATGCTTCCTGCATCATTCAATATTTTGCCCATAGAATATTTCAATATTAAAATTCGAGGCTTAAATTTTTTCCTCAGTTCTTTCAGCTTGAGAAATGTCAAGGCTGTTCTTCCCTTTTGGTTTTCTAACTGCAGGTCTTTGCACATTATAGTAATTGGCTTTGTCTGCTCGAGCTGCCCTATGAAATCTGTTCAGCTCTTTTATTTTGTTATTTTTTCCATTTGCTTTAGCTATTCTCCATTCAAGGGCAAGTTTCAGAGTCTCTTCTGACATCCATTTTGGTCTTTTCTTTCTTTCTCATATTTTTAATGACCTCTTGCTTTCTTCATGAATGATGTTCTTGATGTCACCCCACAACTCTTCTGGTTTTCAGTCACTGGTGTTCAATGCATCAAATTTGTTCTTTAGATGGTCTCTAAATTCAGGAGGGATATATTCAAGATCATATTTTGGCTCTTGTGGACTTCTTTGAAATGTCTTCAAGTTGAACTTGCATATGAGCAGTTGATGGTCTGTTCCACAATCAGCTCCTGGCCTGGTTTAGCTGAAGATATTGAGCTTCTCCATCACCTCTTGCCACAGATGTACTCAATATGATTCCTGTGTACTCCATCTGGCAAAGTCCATGTGTATCACTGCCATTTGTGTTGCTGAAAAAAGGTATTTGCAGAGGATAAGTCATTGGTCTTGCAAAATTCTATCATGAGATTTCCAGTGTTATTTCTGTCACCAAGGCCAAGTTTTCCAACTACCAGTGATTCTTGTTTGTTTCCAACTTTTGCATTCCAGTCACCAGTGATAATTAACCCATCTTGATTGCATGTTTGGTCAATTTCAGAGTGCAGAACTTGATAAAACTCTTCAGTTTTCTCATCTTTGGCTTTGGTAATTGGTGCATAAATTGAAATAATAATAGTATAAACTGGTCTTCCTTGTAGGCATATGGATATTATCCTATCACTAACAATATTGTACTTCAGGACAGATCTTGAAACATCCTTTGTGATGATGAATGCCACACCATTCCTCTTCAAATTGTCATTCCCAGCATAGTAGATCATATGGATGTCTGATTCAAAATGGCCAAACCCAGTCCATTTCAGCTCAGTAGTGCCTAGGATATCAATCTTTGTGTGTTCCATTTCGTTTTTGACAATTTCCAGTTTTCCTAGATTCATACTTCATACATTCCATGTTCCAATTATTAATGGATGTTTGCAGCTGTTTCTCCTCAACTTGAGTCATGCCACATCAGCAAATGGAGTTCTCGAAAGCTTTACTTTATCCATATCATTAAGGTTCGTTCTACTCTGATGATGCAGCTCTTTCCAAGTAATTTTGAGAGCCTTCTGACCTAAGGGGCTCATTTTCCTGCACTGTATCAGACAATGTTTCCAGGCTATTCATCAAGTTGCCCAGCAATGTATCAGACAGTGTTTCTCTGCTACTTATAAGGTTTTCCTTGGCCAATTCTTAGAGAAGTGGATGGCCCCTTTCTTCTTCTCAGTCTGTCTTAGTCTGGATCTCCACTGAAACCTGTCCACCATGGGTGACCCTGCTGGTGTTTGAAATACCAGTGGCACAGCCTCCAGCCTCACAACAACATGCAAGCCACCACAGTATGACAAACTGACAGATGAGTGGTGGAAGTCTATTCTACAGAGAGAAAATATTTTCACCCACCATACTGGGATTTAGACCTTATGTTCCTTCTCAGATTCCCTTATCCTCCTCCTCATTCTCTGTCTCCCCCCTTCCCCCTTCCATTCCCTGGGTCTCTCTTTCTCTGTGTTAGTTCTCTACCCAAGCCATGTACCCCTCCATTATTTTTTTAATACATTTTATTTTTTTTAGAGCCATTTTGGGTTTACAGAAAAGTTGTGGAGAAAGTACAGAGTTCCATTTATTCCCTTTGGCCTGCACATTGTTTCTCCTGTTAGCATCTTGTCTTTAAGGAGCTCTGGTGGTGCAGTGGTTAAGGCATTGACTATTAACAAAAAGGTGGGTGGTTCAAATCCACCAGTCAATGCATGTGTCCACCATTACAATCTCATACAGAATAGTTTCACTGCCCTAAAAATGTCTTGTGTCTACATGTTCATCCTTTGCCCTGACCTCTGGCAACTCCTGATCTTTTTACTCTTTCTATAGTTTTGCCTTTTCTAGAATGTCATATAGTTGAAGTCATATAGTCTGTAACTTTTTCATGGATCTCCACTTTGGGATTTGAATGCAACACTCTTATACAAGGTGTAGGATCTGGTTCCTGGGATATATAATCTTGAGATATGAGGGAGTATCTCCCTCTGTATTGAAATTTGGCCAACACGAGATGGGAGAGGGAAGGAAGCTGGCACATAAGTCCATTTCCTTTCTGCTTCCTATGTATACTGTTCTGGTGTATAAGGTGTGTTCCTTTTTGCAACCCTTCCAGAGAAATTCCTTGTGCCAAGTAAACCCTCTGCTAAGTTCTGTGTTTCTTCTTGACTAGCTTCAACCAGAGTGGAAGTGCATCTGACGATCTCACTTCATGTAGTGACTTACCTAACCTCCCTTTTACCTTCACCACTGCAGTCCAGTACCCAAACTAGTTGCCATAGAAGTGACTCCAACTCATGATATGACCCCCTGGGTGTCACAGTGGAGTTGTGTTTCAATGGTGGATTTTTCAGAAGTAGATCTCCAGCCCTTTCTTTCAAGGCATCTCTAGGTGGACTCAAACGGCCAACCTTTCTGTTAGCAGAGACCATCTTAACTGTTTATACCACCCTGGGACTCCTGGGATTGTACCTCTCACCTTAGAATCCTTGCTCTAGTCTCTGTTTTTCCAGAGAACCAGAACCAAGACATTCATTTTATTTCATTGTGCACCATTACTTCTCCTCAGAAGTATTTTCATCTTAAGACATCTCTAATTGTAGCCTTTGTTTTCATTTTTTTTCAATCCTTGAAGAAATAATATGTGAAAAAGAAAGAGAGTCAGGAATAGGAGGAATTGGAATGTGTGACTAATTGCCTCCATGAACAACTGCCTTATTTGCCATGAACCCAGAAGAACTGGATGATGCTGGCTACCATTACTGAACATTTCATAGAAGAATCCTGATCAAAAGGTGGAAAATTTAGAACAGAATTTCAAATTCTCATGGACTCTAGTGTTCCGAACCCATAGAGGGTGGATGAACCTCTGAAACTATTACCTTGAGATAATCTTTAAACCTTAAACCAAAAATATCCCCTGAAGTCTTCTAAAACTGAACAATAGTTTAGCTTAATGAGTAAAAAAAGGTCTGCTGTGAGAATTGTGCTCTGTTAAGAGCCGTCTATATGGGATAAAATTGACTACAGAAACTCAAACAGTTAGATAGGAACCCTAGAGAGCAATGAGTTTATGTTAATGCTAGAGAACAATTTGGAAAAGGACAGTGAGAATGGTTGCACAACTTGAAGAATGTAATCAATGTCACTAAATAGTACATGTAGAAAGTATTGAATTGGTATATGTTTTACTGTGTATATTCTCAACAACAACAAAATAAAATCTAAAGAAAAAGAAAAGAAAGGATGTGAAAGAAGAGGTAGGCAAGAAAGAGAGATGGAGGTTCTCTCCCTTGTTCCCAAAACATACTTTGCAGGCCCTCTTGTACTACCTTAGGGGAAGATCTGCTGTATATATGGGAGCTCTGGTAGCGCAGTGCCTAAGGCTAGCCAGAAGGCTGACAGTTCAAACCCACCAGCCACTCCTCGGAAGGAAGGTTGGGCAATCTACTTCTGTAGTGATACCATTTCAGAAACCCAAGGAGGGGTCGCTATGAGTTGGACCCAACTCAACGGCAGTGAATTTGGTTTTTGGTTTTGATATATATAGAGAGATAGAGAGAGAGAATATATATTTGTATATTCTCTATACAAAGTTCCAAGTATTTTAGATGCCCGCAGTCCTGGCATGCAGAAATGTAGGTGGAATGGGATTTAGGATGAACAGCGAGGCAAGCCTTTTCCAAGCTTGGCTGAGAGGACCTTGAAAAAGACTCTTTTCTGTCCATTGACTAAAACCCTGGCCAGAAAAGAGAAATCCTAAGAGGGACAGTTCAACAACTAACTGCACAGGACTGGTTTCTGTTGCTTTTTCTTTTCTTTTTTTTTAAGACAAAGTAATTAATTAAAAAGTTTTTAAAAATAGTCTGTAGAGCTCTAAGAAGTCTTTAAATGGATTTTTTTAAATCTGCATTGCTTCTCTCTTAGCAGTTTACTTTATTTGTCTTTATAAAGTCGGGGCTGTGTCTGTAGCAGCCATTTGTCCCATGAGCCAGGCTACAGGCAGAGCCAGCAGACATGGAAGGTGCAGGAATCTGGGCTGTCTTTTTCTGCTCCTCTAAGTGCTCCAGTCTCACACGCAGCATCTGTGCCTGCAACAGGCTGCTGGGAAATGATGCTCAGCTCTGTGGCTGTATCATAAATAAGAACATGTCTGATGTGCAAATTGCATAAACTGGCTTCTTTCTCCATTCTTCGGTTAGGAAATTAAGAACGCACCAAAGAAGAACATTGACGGTATGAGGAACATGTGTTTTCATATAACAACAATAACAACATATCTATATGTAGGAGCTCTGGTGGCACTGTGGTCGAAGTATTTGGCTCAGCAGTTAGAACCCATGAACCATTCTGTGGGAGAAAGATGAGGCAGTCTGTTTCCATAAAGATTTATAGCCTTGGAAATCCTACGGGGCAATTCTATTCTGTCCTATAGGTTCAGTATGAGTTGGAATTGACTCAATGACAGTGGGTTTTGTTTTGTTTTGTTTTTTGGTATTTATATGTTCTGGTTACCTAGTGCTGCTCTGACAAGAATATACCATGGGATGGCTCGAACAAACAGGAGTTTATTCTCCTACAATTTGGAGGCTTTAAGTCTGAGTTCAAAGTGCCGGGCTTTAGGGGCTGTGTGAAAGCCCCTCAACCTTAGGCTTCAGCTCTGCCTCCTGCTCCCGGCCCACTGGAGCTAGAGGCTTTTCTTCACTCAGATAGCTGCTGGCTGCTGAGACTGACAAACTCAAGATTGACAAGTAAAAAGGTACAGTTCTGATGTTACCAAACCACATGGCAGGCCATTAATTCAAGTCCATTGAAAGTCCCAAGGTCAGCAAAGCATGGCAGGCTACTGAACAACAACATGGCTACATGCAGGGTTCAAGTGTGCCATAAGCTAGAGACTGTTCCCCAAGGCTTCTCCTTATATACAGGAAACAGACCACATCCCTAAGGCAGCTACTCAGCTGCTCACAGTAGATTCCACCATGGAGTTGATTAGCAGCCTCATCATGGGGAATACTACATCCAGCTTCCCAGCTATTCAACCAGGCCCAGCCAAGTTGACACACAAACTCAACTACCACACAATATGTTGTGTTTTGTGGACTCAGATGAGATAGCAAGAGGAACCAGACTGGAAAGGAGTTGCATTTTGAATTGGCACAGCAACATGTGCCAGGGAGGCAATTCCAGCTACTAAAAGGCAAAAGTATCACATAGTCTCTATCCATCTCTCACGTTCATGCAAATATCCAAGAGACCACAGGCTTCTGCAATAATAAGAAGGCTTGTGGTAAGAAGAACATTGAATACTTCACTCCACAAACTGGGTTCATATTCTAGTTATGCTATTTACTACCTGCATAACTTTGCAGAAGTCAGATCTTCCCTCAACCTCTGCTCATTCTCTATGAAATGGAGAAAATTCTTCCTTTTCATGTACTTTGAACTGTTCACCCTCCCTTTCTTCAATTGCCTTGTATGTGTGTGAAAGCTGGACAAGGAATAAGGAAGAGTGAAGAAGAGTTGATGTCTTTGAATTGTGCTGGCGAAGAATACAGAAAATACCATGGGCTGCCAGAAGAACAAAGAAATCTGTCCTGGAAGAAGTACAACCAGAATGCTCCTTGTAAGCAAGAATGGCCAGACTTAGTCTCACCTGCTTTGATGATGTGGTCAAAAAGGACCAGTCCCTGGAGAAGGATATCCTGCTTGGTAAAATAGAGGGTCAGTGAAGAAGGGGGAGACCTTCAATGAGATTTATCGACACTGGCTGCAACAAAAGGCTCAAGCATAGCAAGGATTTTGAGAATGGTGCAGGACTGAGCAGTGCTTCATTCTGTTGCATGTAGAGTCGCTATGAGTCAGAGCTGACTTAATGGCACTTCATGACAACTTTCTACTGGCTATTCTCTAAGGACATTTAGGCATAATTTAAAAGGTCTCCATGTGGTGCAAATGATTTGCACCCATCTAGCATAGTGGCTAAGACACTTGCCTGCTAACCAGACGGCTGGTGGTTCAAACCCACTAGCCACTCCTCGGAAGGAAGGTTGGGCAATCCTACTTCCATAGTGATACTGCCTCGGAAACCCAAGGAGGGGTCTCTATGAGTCGAGGCCGACTCGACGGCACATAACAACAACAACAACAACTAACCTAAAGGGAGTCCTGAGGCATTTGACTGCTAACCAGAAGGCTGGTGGTTCAAACCCACCAACCACTCCTTAGGAGGAAGACTGGGCAATCTACTTCCATAGTGATACCTCCTTGGAAACCCAAGGAGGGGTTGCTATGAATCAGATCTGACTTGATGGCAGTGAGTTTGGTTTGGTTAGGAGCTCTGGTGGCATAGTGCCTAAGGCATTTGACTGCTAACCAGAAGGCTGGAGGTTCAAACCCACTAGCCACTCCTTGGAAGGAAGATTGGGCAATCTACTTCCATAGAGATACTGTCTCAGAAACCCAAGGAGGGGTCATTGTGAGTTGGGACTGACTTGACAGCAACAAGTATGTAGTATGTAGTAGTAAATGTTGACAGTTCAAACTCATGCAGCACTGTGGAAGAAAGACCTGGTGATCTGATTCCATAAAGAGTCTAGCTAAGAAAATCCTATGAAGCAGCTCTACTCTGAACACATGTGGGCCCCATGAGTTGGAGTCAACTTGACTACAAGGTATTTGATTTTTTTTTTTTTAAAACATCTCCCACCTTAAATTTCAATGTACAAAAATCTCTTCAATCTGGTATCTCCCTCTAGAGATCTCTTTTCATCTGCCTCTCTTTACCCTTTCTTTACACTGTTTTTCTCCCTTTCTTCGCTCTTACTCACATACTTACGAATTCACTGCAATCTCATTTTTGCTCTAACTGTTCAGCAGTTTTGATGACTACTGTCCTCAAGGTCACCAATAATCTCCATGCCCAATGAATAACTTCCAGCCTTAAGTTGGTTGATCTCCTGTGACAGATCCCCTAAACCCTTTTCCATATAGAAACTTTCTCCTCCTTTTATCCTTGTTATGCTCCTCTCTCCTGGTTCTTCTTCCCAAGCTGTTTTACTCTTTTTTGACTCCTTCATCAGACTGTGTAGTGAGTTCTCCCAGGGTTCAGTTCTGAGCCCTCATCTCTTTTACATTTCCACACTCTCCCTGGGTAATCTCATCCACTTCTTACCTTTGGTAATCATCTATTTTAACAATGCCTTTCAAATCTACATCTCCAGCCCAGAATTATTTCCTAAGCATCAGCCTTCTATATAAATAAGCACTTAAAACCCAACATGTCCTAAACAAAATTTGTATCTTCCCACCATGTTCCTCCTCTCAACCTATGACACTGGTTATCCACCCAGTTGCTCAACTGGGAAATGGGAGTCATCCTTGACTCTCCCTTTTCCTTACCCCCATATCCCATCACTGAATCCTATCAATTTTATGATCATAATATCTGTGGAATCATCTCTCTTCTCTTCTTGATGTTTCCATATTAGTCTAAGTGCTTATCAGCTCTTACCTGGATGACCAAATGGCCTCACTCTTGCTCTCCCCCTCCAAAAAAAAAAAAAAACTGCCATCAAGCCAATTCTGACTCATAGTGACCTCTATTTGTTTTTCAAGGTGGTAAATCTTTTTTTTTTTTTAATTTTTATTATGATTTGGATGAAAGTTTACAGAGCAGATTCACTTTCCATACAGCAGCTCACATACACTTTGTCTCATAACATTGACTGCAGTGCAACATCTCTCTTCCCACTTCCTTCTTATAGTTACCTCTTTCCTGTGTCCTTCCCTCCCATGCACTCCTGCCCCTCTGAACTGTTTCCCTGTACATACACAGCCCTTCTATTTTCCCATGATTGATCTCTCCAAGGAGTATATCTAGCTAATATCAGCTCCTATGCCTGCCTTTTGTTTGCTGGAAGCCACAGGAGTAGGTTCAATTTCAGACCTGAAGGGCAGTTAGGGGCCATAGTCTCAGTGGTTCTATCAGGAACCACTCTATCAGACCAGCAAACCTGGTCTCTTTTTCCTAATGATTTTGAGTTTTATTCCACATTGTTCTCCCACTCTATCTTGGATCTCCTACATAGATCTCTGAGTGGTTGACAGTGGTAGCAAGGCACCATCTAGTTCTTCTGTTCTCATAGTTGTACAGGCTGAGGATCGCATGGGGTACCAGTCCCTTGAACTAATTGTTTCCATGTGTCTTTGGTTTTCTTCATTCTTCTTTGCTCTTGATAAGGAGAGACCCATCATTGCATCTAGATGGCTGCCTGCGAGGTTTTAAGAATCCAGTTGCTACTCACCAAAGTAGGATGTGGGACAATGTTTTTGTGTAGTATGCTATGCCAATTGATCTCGATGTCCCCTGTGACTGTGGTCCCAGCCC
>NW_006922165.1:103484-104960 GCF_000298275.1 Orycteropus afer afer
TTGAACCACCTGCCTTCTGGTTAGCAGGCAAGTGCCTTAGCCACTATGCTACCAGAGCTCCCCCCCTTGCATAGACATACCAATAGTTCAGCCTGTCTGCCCATCTATCCACCCATACATCAAT
Source organism: Orycteropus afer afer (assembly GCF_000298275.1). NCBI lineage: Eukaryota > Metazoa > Chordata > Mammalia > Tubulidentata > Orycteropodidae > Orycteropus > Orycteropus afer. The sequence goes on from NW_006922165.1 coordinate 103,609, forward strand.
GTTTGCCTTCACTGACAATGCAGTATTCTATTTGCAAAAGGGTTCATCTTTGTTGTCTGTACCTCCCATATACCTCTCTATGTCTTCCTCTTCCTCAACGCCATCATGTTGATCACTCACGTTTGGTACATTGCCCTCCTCTTTACCCAAATCAGTACTTATCTCTACCTATCTAACAGTGTTCCCTCCCCTCCTCTCCCACCCCTGGTAACCAACAAAGAAAATTTCCTTCCATACAGAAACATTTCCTTGACTTTTTACAATAACAGACTAATACAGTATCTGTCCTTCTGTGATCGACTTATTTCACTCAGCATAATATCTTTCAAGTTCATCCACATTCTACTATGTTTTGCAGATTCAATGTTATTCTTTAGGGTTGTATAGTATTCCATTGTGTGTACGTACCATAGTTTGGTTACCCATTCTTCTGCTGATGGACACGTAGGTTGTTTCCATCTTTTTGCTATTGTAAGTAGTGCTGTGATGAACATGGGTATGCATATATCTGCTCTTGTCCTGCTATCACTTCTTCTTTTTTTTTTCTTTCTTTAGACTCTATAGCAGACCATTACCCATTTTTCCATACATCATACCAGAGCATTACATTTTCTTTTTTTTTTTAATGCATTTTATTGAAATATAACTTATGTACAGTGAAATACACAAAACTAAAATGACATGGGTCAATGCATTTTTTTTTGGGGGGGGGGGTGTTCCCTCCCCTCCCCTTCCACCCTTGGCAACCAACAAAGAAAGTTTCCCTCCATATATAAAACTTTCCATGACCCTCTACAACAACAAACTAATACTATATTTGTCCTTATGTGATTGACTTATTTCACTCAGCATAATGTTCTCCAAGTTCATCCATATTATGCAGTGTTTTGCAGACTCTACATTATTCTTTAGTGCTGCATAGCATTCCGGTATGTGTATGCACTATAGTTTGGTCGTCCACTCTTCTGCTGATGGGCACATAGGTTGTTTCCATCTTTTTGCTATTATAAATAGTGCTGTGATGAACATGAGCATACATGTAGCTGTTCCTATCCTGGCTCTCACCTCTCTAGGATATATATCTAGTAATGGGATTGCTGGGTCAAATGGTATCTCCAATACCAACTTTCTAAGGAATCACCATATTGCTTTCTCCAGTGGTTGTGTCACTTCACAGTGACAGTGAAGTTTATCATTTTTCTTTGAGATTACCCTGTGATTTATAGTTTTCTTCCCAAGTTTAGAACAGTCTGTTCTTTCTTGTAGTTGTCTTGACTTCCCTACCATCTAGAAGTTCTGTAATGACACAGATTTTTTCCCTCATTTTGGTTTGTAGTTGTCCTCATTTGTTG
>NW_006922165.1:105060-105644 GCF_000298275.1 Orycteropus afer afer
CTCTGGTTCCCTGTTTACAATCTTGTAGGCTTATTTACTTTGGATACTTCCATAGCTGGGTTGGTTTCTGGGTTATATGATCATGTGTGTTAATGGTCAGTTGTTTGTTGTTGTGCTTCTCTGTCCAAAGTTCTCCCTTTAGCATGTCTTGTAGGGTTGGTCTGGTTTTAACAAATTCCCTTAATTTCTCCTTATCTGGAAATGTCCTAATTTCACTGTCATATTTGTGGGATAATTTTACTGGATACATAATTCTTGCTTGGAAATTTTTCTCTTTTACTATTTTATATATACCATTCCACTGTCTTCTCGCCTGCATGGTTTCTGTCCAGAAATCCGAACTTAATCTTATTGGTTGCCCCTTGTAGGTAACTTTTTGTTTTTCCCATGCTGCTCTCATGATTCTTTCTTTGTCTTTGGTTTTGGTGGGTTTGATGATGATATGTCTTGGTGTTTTTCTTTTGGGGTCTATCCTGTTTGAGGTTCGTTGGACTTCCTAAATGAATATATTCTCATCTTTCAACATATCAGGGAAGTTCTCCTCCAACAAATCTTGGACAATTTTCTCAGTGGTTTCATTTTTC
>NW_006922165.1:106029-117784 GCF_000298275.1 Orycteropus afer afer
TCTAGGGTTTTGTCTGTCTTTTCCTTGGTCTGTCTCTCAATCCTTTGAAGATACCTAAATATAATTCTTTTGAATTCCTTATCAGGGAGTTCCAATGCTGTGTCTTCCTCAGGGATGTATTTTGGGTCTGTAACCTGGTCCCTTGTTTCTCTGCTTTATCTTGCTTCTTTGTGTGGACTGTAATGCTCTGTTGTCTCTAAGGCATTGTGATGTTTTTGTGTTTATATTTAATTGGTGATTATATGTTGGAGTGACTTGCCCACAATTTTTTTTTGTTGTGTTTTGTTTGTATGTTATCTATACAGGCATGGTAGTGTGCTGTGCTCCTCTATTCACTAGTTGACAACACTTATGCACTCACCTGTCTCCTTTCCTTTGTCGGCCTCTCGTATGTCCTTGCCAACCCTGGCAAACAGAGCCTGTTCTTAGGTCCCTGCAATCCAAATGAGAATGCTATCATTTTAAAATTCAAAATGGTTAACACTTGTAAAGATTCAATATGGCTGTGCCCTCTGTCACTTTAAATATCCAAAATGGCTGCCACATGTAAACAATCAAAATGGCTACACCCTTCAGACAGCAGAAAGTCCACAACTCAGTTTGTCTCCCTCCTTGCTGTTTCCTTTCCTAGTCATAGGCCACCAGAGCAATTGTCGCTGCAGCCCTTGGTGACCAGGACTGATCTTTTGGTCAATTCTCATGTCCCAACACCACTTGGATATATTCAGGCTGTTGGTCTCGTCAGAGAAGCTGGCAGTCCACAGCTCCGATCATCTCTGTACTCATTGTTTTTATTCAGGTTTTTCCACTAGTTGGTGCCTAATCCACTTCTGTATAGTTTCTTTTAAAGCTCAGGTTTCCAGGATTATCTTCTGTATCTCTGTCAGTTGTTTTTTTCTTTTCTTTGTTGAAGAAGGTCTGTGTCACTTGTTTGCCTATTCCTCCATCTTAGCGGAAATGCCCGCTGGCTATCACTTCTTTAGGATATATACCTAATAATAGAATGGCTGAGTCAAATGATATTTCTAATTCCAACTTTTTAAGGAATCGCCATGGTGCTTTCCACAGTGGTTGTATCATTTCACAGTCCCACCAGCAGTGTATGAGAGTCCCAATCTCTCTGCATCCTCACCATCATTTGCTTTTTCTGTCTTGTTGAACTTTGCTACTGGTCCTAGGGCAAGATGGTATCTCATTGTTGTTTTGATTTGTATCTCTCTAATGGCTAATGTCATGAGCATTTCTTCATATGTTTGTTGGCTGCCTGAATATCCTCTTTGGTGAAGTGTCTATTCATGTCTTCTGCCCACTTTTTAATTGGATCATTTGTCTTTTTGTTGTTGAGGTGTTGGAAATTTCTAAATTCTAGAGCTAAGTCCCTCGTCGGATATGTCATTGCTGAATATTTTTTCCCAATCTCTAGGTTGTCTTTTGACTCTTTTGGAGAAGTCTTTGGAAACTGTGGTAGTTAAGTTTGTGCATCAATGTGGCTGGGCCTGGTTGAGTGGCTGGGCAGCTGAATGTAGTTATTCTCCATGATGAGATTGGTAATTTACTCCATGGTAGAATCTATTGGAGCAGCTGAGTAACTGCTTTGGGTATGTGGTCTGCTTCCCATATATAACAAACAGCTTTGGGAATGGTCTCTAGCTTATGGCATGCTTGAACCCTGCATGTAGCTGTGTCGTTGTTCAGCAGCCTGCCATGCTCTGCCAACCTTGGGACTTAAAATGGACTTGAATGAATAGCCTGCCATGTGGTTTGCTAACACTGGGACTGTGCCTTTTACTTGTCAACCTTGGGCTTCTCAGTCTCAGCAGCCATCAGCTGTCTGAGTGAAGAAAAGCCTCTAGCTCCAGTCAGCCAGGAGCAGGAGGCAGAACTGAAGCCCAAGGTTGAAGGGCTTTCACCCAGCCCCTAGAGCCTGGCACTTTGAACTCGGACTTAAAGCCTTCAAACTGTAGGATAATAAACTCCTGTTTGTTCAAACCATCCCATTTGTGGTATAGTCTTGTCAGAGTGGCACAGAAGTAACCAGTATAGAAGCACATAAAGACATTTTTTAGAAGGTCCATTCATCTAGTTTCTCTTCTGCTGTTTGTGGATTTTGGGTTATGCTTGATAGTCTATTTATGCCATATATTAGTGCCAAGGCAGTAAATCTTTACGGAAGTAGATTGCCCCATCTTCCTTCCAGTGGAATGGCTGGTGGGTTTGAACTGCCAACCTTTTGATTAGGAGTCAAATGCCTTAACTGTGCCACCAGAGCTCCTCACCCTGCAGCAAAATACATTTTTTTAAAAAAATACAAATCATATTGTCCCTCTCTGCTACAAAGTTCTTAAATGTCTCACCATTGCCCTTATGTTCAAGTCCCCAAGTCTTTAACCAAAATTTACTAGGTCTTCTTCAGTACAGTCCTTGCCCTCCTCACTCACCTCAACTCTCTTTACTTCCTCTGCTCCAGGACTTTCTCTTTTTTTCTTCTTTTTTCCCAAGTCTTTCACAGGCTACACACGTGACTTACAGCCTTTGAATATATTGTTCTCTCAGCCTAGAAAGACCCGTCATTACTCTATTCTCCTTCCATAGCATTCCTGAAGCCTGATGTCATTTATTTACTTAATCTGTGTATTTCTCACCTGACTCTCAGCACCATGGAGGTATTATCTGTTTTGGTTACCACAGTATCCCTATTTTATAAGTTGAATTATGTCCCCCCAAAATTTATGAAGCGATAACTCTATTACCTGTGAATTCAATCTTGTTTGTAAATAGGGTCTTTGAAGATGTTACCAGTTCAATTAACAGGAAGTTATATGGAGTAGAGTGCATCCTAATCCAATCAGAGTGGTGTCTTGTAAAAAAGAAGAAACACAGAGAGACAGACAGAGAAGATAGCCAAGTGAGGAAGGTGTTGTGCCTCAGTCGCAAGTCAAGGAACACCTGAGGCCAACAGAAGCTGAGGGAGACAAGATAGTGTCTTCCTTTATAGACTTAGGAGGGAACATGGCTCTGCTGATACCCTGAATGGGGACTACTAGGCTCCAGAACTGTAAGACAATATTTTTTGTTTGTTTGTTTAAAGCCATCTCAAACCGAAAAACCCAAACTCACTGCCATTGAATCGTTTCATACCCTTAGCAACCCCTATTGGGTTTCCAAGGCTGTAAATCTTTATGGAAGCAGGCTGACTCATCTTTCCTCCATGGATCAGCTGGTGGGTTCAAACCACCAACCTTTTTGTTAGGAGCCAAATGCCTTAACCATGACACCACCAGAGTTCCTTAAAGCCATCCCAGTTGTGACATTTTATTATAGCAGCCCCAGGAAACCAATACTTTCTAACACCCAACACAGTACCTGGCACCTAGTAAAAAAAAAAAATAAACCAAGCTCATTGTCGTGGAATCATATCTGACTCATAGTGACCTCGCCTTGGGTTTCCCAGGCAGTATTACTACGGAAGTAGATTGCACAACCTTCCTTCCAAGGAGTGGCTGGTGGGTTTGAACCACCAGCCTTTTGGCTAGCAGTCAAATGCCTTAGGCACTATGCTACCAGAGCTACTTGGTACCTAGTAGATGCTTCAAGAAAATTGAAGAGGTTTTGGTAAAACTGCTTTGAGACTGTAAAAGCTATATAGTGTGGATTCTGTTATGTCTGCTTCCTAGCTCAGAACAAGCAGAATAGCATATTCTATTATCATTTGGACTTGAGTAGAATTTATTTATATCTCTGTGTTAAAGGCTTCCAGGCATTTACATCTTAAGCTCTTTATTTATACCTGCAGAAGGAAGGGATTTGCACCTCTTTAAAGGAATTTCAGGCAATAGCCAGCAGGTGGGTTCATTAAGGAAGCAACAGAACACTCTCATCCCTATTTTTACTTCTTTTTTATAGTTTGAAAAGTAAAAAACAAGCAGTCAAGGCCAAAGAAAGAGAGCAAAACCAAAAAAAACAAACTCACTGCCATCAAGTCATATACGACTCATAGTGATCCCTCCTATGGGGTTTCCAAGGCAGTATCACTATTGAAGTAGGTTGTCCAATATTCCTTCTGAGGAGTGGATGGTGGTTTTGAACCGCCAGACTTCTGGTTAGCAGTCAAATGCTTTAGGCACTATGCCACCAGAGCGCCTAAGAAAGAGAGTGGGGAAACTAAATTCTGGCTTCAGAGCTCTTGCCTCACACCCTTGAGAAGGTTTAACCCCAGGCTCTCCCATCTGAGAGTCCCTGTGTGGTACAAACGGTTAACACACTTGGCTGCTAAAAAAGATTGGAAAAAGATTGGAGGTTCAAGTCCATCCAGAGGCACCTTGGAAGAAAGTCCTGATAATTTGTTTCCAAAGAAGCAGTCATTGAAAACCTTACGGAACACAGTTCTACTCAGATACACAGAAGTTGGAATTGACTTGACTTTAACTGTTTTTTTTCCACTCATCTGAAGTGGGGAGTGTGTGTTCTGCTGGTCTACTGGGGAGACAGTTTTGTTGAGTAAGAAGAGTTCAAAGCCAGTATTAACCCTGAGACTTCAAATAGTAACTTAATTTGTGCCTCAGTGTCATTATTTATAAAATGAAGCTAAAATCCCTGATCTCACAGGATTATTGTGAGAATTAAAGGAGATAATGTATCAGAAGATGCTTTTGTAAACTGCAAATAAAAATTAAAAATAGTATGACTAAACCACTAAGCCAAATATGAAATTGAAGTCTGACGTTTCTTCACAAGCTATCCTCATCATCACCTTCCCCCACCAAAGTAATCTTGTGTACATGATCACCTTTCAGTAGAGCTTCAAGAACCAGGCTGAGTATTTACATCCCTGTTGTTTGTTGTTGTTATGTGCCACTGAGTCGGACCGGACTCATAGTGACCCCTCCCTGGGTTTCCAAGGCAGTATCACTACGGAAGTAGATTGCCCTATCTTCCTTCTGAGGATCTACCCTAATTTTTTTTTTTTTTTAAGTGTTAAGAAGCAAAGATGTCACTTTAAAGACTAAGGTGTGCCTCACCCAAGCCATGGTATTTTCAATTGCCTCATATGCATGTGAAAGCTGGACAATGAATAAGGAAGACTGAAGAGGAATTGATACCTCTGAATTATAGTGTTGGCGAAGAATACTGAAGATACCATGGACTGTCAGAAGAATGAGAAAATCTGTCCTGGCAGAAGTACAGCCAGAATGCTCCTTGGAAGCAAGACTTGGTCTCACCAACTTTAGTCATGTGGTCAGAAGGGACCATTTCCTGGAGTAGGATATCATGCTTGGTAAAATGGAGGGTGAGAGAAAAAGGGGAAGACCTTCAACAAGATGGATGGATACAGTGGCTGCAAAGAATGGCTCAAGTATAGCAAGGATTGTGAGGATGGGGCAGGACCAGGCAGTATTTCATTCTGTTGTACATACAGTCGTTATGAGTTAGAGTCGACTCGATGGCACCTGACAACAACAACTACTACTACCCTACTTTGCCAACCATCTATCAGTTTGTCATATCGTGGCGACTCATATGTTGCTATAATGCTAGAAACTATGTCACTTGTATTTCAAATATCTAAAGCATTTGAATACCCATGGTGGGAAAATTGCAGTGGAGCTTCCAGGCTAACACTGACTAGGAAGAAAGGCCTGGCTATCTACTTCTAATAATTAATACATGAAAACCCCTATGGATCACAATAGAACATTTTCTGATTACCAACTATCATGAAGATGGCACAAGAGTAAGCATCATTTCATTTTGTTATATGTAGGGTCGCTGCCGTGTAGTGAATTACCTGGTATAGCTTTTCTAGCCATAAGTCTTTGTAAACTCTGTGGTGGAATTTGCTGTGAGCAACTGAGGAGCTCTTGGTTGTAAAATTATCCACCTGGGGTATTTCTGTGGGGCGTGCCACAAAGCAATGTTCTGGGCTGTCTCTCAGGTGCTTAGAATTCTGATATTATAACTGGCTAATTTGGCCACTCTGCCGGGCTCAAAAGGAGGCCTCCTAGAGGCAGAAGTCTCTCTGACTACTGGGTGAGAAGGATGCACAGCTGAGAAGAAATGCACTGCTGAAAGAGACACACATTGAAGAGAGAGACACCAAGGGAAACGCACTGCTAGGAGAGAGACTTTGAGACTGTTGGGTGAGAGGCGGTGGGCTGCGAGAGACAGAGCATTTTTCCTGAACTTGAATTGTAATCTGGTGCTTCCCTAATAAACCCCACAATCTGTGAGTTCTGTGTGGCCACTGCAGTGAATTATCAAACCCAGGAGAGAGGTGGTGGGTGCTTTGGGAGGAACTGTTGGTGAAAGGGCAGGAGGGAGGCAGCATAGCTGGCCTTAGAGGACTTGGGTTATGGTGATCCTGTCTTCCTCTTGTGGGGTTACAGGAGGTCAGGAGATGTGGCTTCCTTGTCCTTTTAGCAGTCGCCATGAGTCTGAGTCAACTTGACAGCAACTAACAACTACCACCCCCCAAAAAACAACAACAACACAAAAAACACCCACTGACATTGTGTCAGTTCTAACTCATAGTGACCCTCATAATGGGCTTTCCAAGGCTGTAAATCTTTAAGGAAGTAGCTTGCCTCATCTTCCTGCCATGGAACAGATGATGTGTTTGAACTGCTGAACTTCTGTTTAGCAGCAGATTGCCTTACACATTACACCACCAGAGCTCCTTAACAAGAACTACCCCAGTGGTCTGTAAATTCCTTTAAAATGTAGAGATGGGGCTTTGTCATCTTATATTCCCAGTACTTGGCAGATTGGATACTCAATACCCTTTGAATAAAGATTTGCTGAATGAATGTAAAGTAGAAAACAAGGAGGAGGTTTGAAGGAAAGGGTGATGTAGGGTAGATCCCTAGAAAAACTCACATTTTCTTGAAAGTCAGGGAGAACAGCTGAAGACACCAATTTCACTGGAGTGCACTTTCCTAACTCCCTTGGCTTAAACCCCATATCCTAGAATTCTCCTGGAATGGGTCCAGCTTCAGGGATGGGGATAGGGAGGGAATGAGGCGCTCTTTGTCTATGCTTTCATTCAGTGGTGGTGGCCTCCCCTTGGAGGGCCCTGCTGAGTGGCTGGGCAGCAGTGATGAAATAAGAATGCCTAGATTTGGGTGCTTTTCAAGAGATGCATGCCTGGGTCTCATCCCCAAACAAAGCTGATAGAGCTGAAATACAAAGAAACATTTCTTCCCAGAACCCTGAAACAAACTAAACATTCCTCTATCCATCACAAATCTCTTAAGTCCCTGCTGAGTGCCGCATAGGTGCTGGATGATAAAAATAAATTACACCTGTGATGATCTCAAGCAGGGGGAACACAGCTTCTTCTGCACATGGTGGAGACCTGTGCTAGGGGCCTCTTAAGAACAGAGTAGATAGGGGAGGTAAGATGGAACAGAGTCCCTGGGTGTTCACATGGTTAACACATTAGGCTGCCAACCAAAAGGTTGAAGGTTCAAGTCTGCCCAGAGCACCTTGGAAGAAAGGCCTGGCAATCTACTTCTGAAAATCAGCCATTGGAGGCCTGTTGAGCACAGTTCCACTCTGACATACATGGGATCACCATGAGTCAGAGTAGACTTGATGGCAATTGGTTTTAGAGATGACAAATGTCCCGGTCGGGGAGATGAGAATAGCCCCTGGCAAGCCTAGTGCTGCTGCCTCACTCTCACTGTTCCATCCTCATTCCTGATTGGTAGCATGGGATCAATGGCCCATAGAGCCAGGAACCCAAACACCAAACCAAAGCTGTTACCATCAAATTGATTCTGACTAATGGCAATCTTATTTATTATAGAGTAGAACTTCCCCATCAGATTTTCTTGGCTGTAATCTTACTTTACTGAAGCAGATCAACAGGACTTTCTTCTAAACTGCCACTGTTGTTGTTGGGTGCTGTCAAGTTGTCTCTGACTCATAGCAACCCTGTGTACAATAGAATGAAACACTGCCCGGTCCTGTGCCAGCCTCACAATCCTTGCTATACCTGAGCCCATCATTGAAGCCATTGTGTCAATCCATCTCCTTGAGGGTCTTCCCTTTTTTCACTGATCTTCCACTTTACCAAGCATAATATCCTTCTCCAGGGAATGGTCCTTTCTGACAACATGACCGAAGTAGGTGAGACAAAGTCTGGCATTCTCATTTCCAAGGAGCATTCTGGCCGTACTTCTAGGATAGATTTGTTGGTTCTTCTGGCAGTCCATGGTACTTTCAGTATTCTTCACCAGCACCACAACTCAAAAGGCTTTTAGTTTACACAGGTGGGAAAGTTCCACATGCATTTTTTGACTGAGTTAACAAAGTGCAGTTACTCTCAGTAAGTTAGATGTTTATGCAGCTACATTTTGTTTTACCCAGATGGGAATGACACATGTATTGTCTGAGTTAATAAGTTAATAAGATGCCACTGGGTGGGTTGAAACTTGCAACCGTTAGTTCAGTAGATAAGCACAGACTACTTGTGCCACCCAGGGTCCTCCCAGGAATCCAGGGGGCTCCTTCTCACCCTCCAACTATAACTGGGAAATAGCAAATCACCAACCCGGAAGGATGTTGGCCATGCATCAACCTTTTGGAACTAAACAAACTTCTGCAGCAGTCCTTTCTGGAACTCAGAAATAAGGAAAACTATTCCTTTAAGATCAAAAAGATTCTTTTTTAAAGGGTGCTGGCTCTGTCATGAACTGAACTAGCCCATCTGGGCCAGAATGACGCCCATTTGTCAGCACTACTTGAGGACTGGAAAGTGATGACCTAGCTATTTTCCTGGGGTCAGAGCAGAATGGTCTGAGGACCAATCTTTGCCACTGGTGTCTTCAACTAATATGGCAGCAAAGTGTTCAGAAAGCCTCTGAATTGGAAGGCTGAGTGTCCTCCACCTGACAGAAGATCAGGGTGGATGGAGCGGCCACAGAAGAAGAAAATGATAATTACTCAACTGGTCCTGTGCCTCATATTGAATCTATCCCACTCTTGAGCTTTTTCCACACACAAAGCAAGAGGCTCCTTGTCATCTGAAAAGATTGCACCAGTGCAGCCGTGTTGACAAGAGCTGTCTCTTTGGGATCCACTTGCTCAATACATTTCACAAGCAAGGCCTGCCAAGGGCTCAGGCCAGCCCTCTGTAGGCCTGGAGTAAGGGTTTGCCACAATTCCGGCCAAGTCTCTCAAGCTCCATTTTAGAGCGGCTGCAGCCAGCTAGCTTTCAGCAAGGAGCCCTCCCTCCTTCTCCCCACAACATTTTTTAGTTGGGCTGCTTGACTGCAGGCCTTTCTTCCCAGGGCTTGAGGAAAGAACCAAAGGAAGCTGCCTCCTCTCATGCGTGCAGGATTTCTGAACAAAGAGGCCTGTGTGTTCTGGGACAAACAGCATCTCTGGACCCAAAGCGTGGGCCTTGCTTGGAGAGCCTGGCTGGAGGGTCAGCAGCATGGCCGAGGGTGTGCCCTGGAATACAGATTGCTGCTGAGTCTTTGGGGCAGTGCCCATCACGTGGCTGGGCCTGGCTCTGGAAACCTGATACTTGGCTGCCAACAGTGTGCAGGCCTGTTTGCTGCATGGCCAGCATCCTGTTTGGTGATTTTACAAGGGACCCCGGCTCTCTTTGCATATCAGAAATTGGGTCTCTGTGTGCCAGGCGTGGGATGACTGCATCTGGACAACTGAGCCATTCTTTGCCATTGATCAGCCACTCCATGAGCTCAGAAAATGCAACTGGAAACAACTTTAGAGACCTCCGCTTGATTCTCTTCATCCACAGCTTGCCCCAGCCAAATGGGGCTTCATTATTCACAGGGAGAAGCAGCTATCCACGGGTAGATTAACCAATAAGCAAGGTAAGCATAGGCTTACTTGTGCTTACTTTCTAGTCTGTAGTGATCTACAAATTAGTTTATGTGTGAAACTGTTCACTACAGATTAGTAAGTAAGCATAAGTAAGCCCGTGCTTACCTTGCTTACTATGTACTCTTTGTCTGTCAGGAATTATACATTTGAAGAGCCTTTGAATCTGTAGGAATCAGGATTGGGAAAGAGACAGATGCCAGCCATACTCAGAAGCACGATCTTCGATGTGGTGAAAATATATGAAATTGTTCACTACAGATTAGTAAGTAAGCACAAGTAAACCAGTGTTTCCTTGCTTATTGGGTAATCTGACACTGTTACACAGGACTGTCTTGAAAAAAAGTGCTGAAATCCCATACTGTTGTTGTTGTTGTTGTTATGTGCCCTTGACTCGGGCCCTACTCATAACGACCCCTCCCACACTAGATTCTGCTAAAGGCAAGAAAAATTGGACAGGCTCTCCGTTTTCTAAACAATTCTCAAACTCCCTCTCTCTAAAAAACAACTATTATTATTAGTTACATCATTGTGGGACCCAGTCCAGAGAAAAGACATTGTTCAAGTTGGCTAAGATGCATATTCTATGTTTTCTCCTTTAACCCAGCTTCAATCTTTTATTTGGAACCCATCTACAAAAGTACCTTGGAGTCCTTGACTAGCAAGGTGAGTATAAAACTCATTTAGTTTCTCACACCAGTAAGAATATAGCCCTTCTTTGGTTACATCCTTCCACTCTTTCATGTTCTCACTTCCAGTGATGCCTCCAATTCCCCTCCATTCATCAGGCTCCTCCTGCCCTCTCTTCCTTCACTTTCCATCTCAATCTAGTGGCTTACCAGGTTTCACCAGATCCATTAGCTCTCCTCAACACTAAGCAAAATCCCCACCCTAGATGCATAAAACTTTGACTACCTTTGAGACTGAGCACTCCTGGAAAATTGATACTGCAATACCAATAACCACTGCAGGACCACCTCCACGAGGCCTTTGGGGATGCCCACCTTACCTTTACTTGTGCTCAGAGAGCTTCCTCTCCTATGCCCCTATGTGATCATTCCAAGTCTTCTAACACTCTCCTCAAGGCTCCTACTGAACACTTTAGTCCTTCATACTCAGCAGATAAACTTGTCTCCAACTTCAAGGCCATCAGGCCCAATTTCTCTCAACTTCCTACCCCTTTTCTACAAACACTCCCACAGGCACACCCATCCTTCACCTCTAGTGTCAGAGGTGTGGCCCTCTCTCTGTCCTTGACTCTGTCCCTTAATGACTACTGACAGATTTTAAGAGTTAGTCCCTCTGTATCAATTTTTTGATACAGCCTCTTCTACATTCACCTTCAGCCTCTAAATATACTTATTTCATGTTTCCTTCTAATTACTGCTTCTCAGCTTGCCTTCTCCCATTCTCTTCCAAACTTCTTGCTGCCTACATATCCATTCATTCTCCAGCTTTCTGTAATCTGCCTGTGCCCTACCTGTCATATCAGTTAAAACTTCTGGCCCTGAGGTGACCAACAACCTCCCTGTAACAAGTAACTGTGGTCACAGAAGGCCTTGTGTACCATCCACAGAGAGCCCTAGACCAGAGGGAATTGATGAAAGGGTTTTTAAGTAGGGAACTGACACCTCCCTTTTTTGACTCCAACTTTCTGCAGCATTGGAGGTATCAGTTGCCTCTCTTTAAAGCTTCTTGATCCCTCACTTCTGTATACTATAGTCTCCATTCTCCATCCTCCCTTTGAAAGGTCCTTCTCTGTACTCGGTGGACTTATCTTTCTTCTCTTGTCATAAGCATGTTAATGTCCCCACAAGATACAATATATTCAGTTCTGACTCACTGCTTTTCTTACAGTGCCACACACACTCCCTGGTTAAACTCATCCTCTCTTTTTTTTTTTTTT
>NW_006922165.1:119951-123099 GCF_000298275.1 Orycteropus afer afer
TTCCAGTACAATGTTGAATAGAAGTGGTGATAGCGGGCATCCTTGTCTAGTTCCTGTTCTCAAGAGGAATGGTTTCAGTCTCTCTCCATTGTAAACTCATCCTCTCTTGTGGGATATAAAAATAATTCCCAAATCCTTCTCTCTAACCAAGATCTTTGCCCCTAGCTTCTCCCACAGGTACTACTAATTCAACTTTTCTAAAATGGTAATCATCATTTCCCCCTTAAACTGTCCCTTCCCAACACTCCCTATTTTGCTGAATGGCATCATGACCTTCACACTAACTGTGGTAGTTATGTTTGTGTGTCAACTCGGCTGGGCCTGGCTGAGTGGCTGGGCAGCTGGTGGTAGTTACTCCTCATGCTGAGACTGGCAATCAACTCCATGGTGGGATCTACCACAAGTAGCTGAGTAGCCTTTGGGATGTGGTCTGCTTCCTGTATTTAAGGAGAAGCTTTGGGAATGGTCTCTAGTTTATGGAATGCTTGGACCCTGCATGTAGCCGTGTCATTGCTCAGAAGCCTGCTATGCTCTGCCAACCTTGGGACTTACAATGGACTTAAGTTAATGGCCCGCCACGTGGTTTGGTAACATCAGAACTGTGCCTTTTTACTTGTCAACCTTAGGGCTTCTCAGCTTCAGCAGCCAGCAGCTGTCTGAGTGAAGAAACGTCTTTAGCTCCAGTGGGCTGGGAGCAGGAGGCAGAGCTGGACCCCAAGGTTGAAGGGCTTTCCCCCAGCCCCTAGAGCCTGGCACTTTGAACTTGGACTTAAAGCCTCCAAATTGTAAGAATAAACTCCTGTTTGTTAAGGCCATCCCATTTGTGGTATATTCTTGTCAGAGAGGCACTAGGTAACCAGAACACTAACCAAGTTAGAAATGGGGGACCCCACTATCATTGCTTCAATTCCTACTCATAACAACCCTATAGGCCAGAGTAGAGCTACCCTATAGGGTTTCCAAGGCTGAAAGTCTTTACAGAAGCAGATTGCTTCATCTTTCTCCTGCAGAGTGGCCAGTGGGTTCAAACCACCAAACTTTTGGCTAGCAACCAAATACCTTAGCCACTGCACTATCAGAGCTCCTTCACAAATGGAAGGGAGGTGGACTCAACTCTTTTGCCTCTCTACATTCATTGAATCAATCGCCAAGCTCTCCCAAATATCTTTCAAACTTATCAGCTTCTCTCTTCATGGCCAAACCCACAGCCTACTCAGGTGTTCATCTGTTTACAAAACTTAGCATCTTTTTTTTTTTTTTTTTAACATCTTTTACATAACAGCTTGAGCTGGAAGGCAAAACTCGACTTCTCAATTCTCTGCTTAAAACCCTTCCATTGTTTCCCTTTGGTCTAGGGCTCTCAGTGGCTGGGACAAGGCACTCTATGACCAGAGCTGCTTGTCCTTCCTTTCTCTATACCTTGCATTTTCTGTTCCAGTAACACCAAATAACCACTGCTTTTTCTTGTTTTCCCCTCTGCCTGGAATAATCTATCCTCCTCCTCACTGCCTACTGGTCTCTTCCCTTGACTAACTCTCCCTCATCCTTTAAGATCAGATACTTAGTCCTCTCTTCATTCTTCCTTCACAACCACCTTCTACATGCTTCTGTAATGCCTTAAACCTATCTCCACTACTGTACTTTTTATGTTGTATCATAATTGCTTATCTATGCCAACCCTTCCCCACTCCCAGCTGCAAACTCCCTAGGGGTAGTAAATGTGTCTTCTTCATCCTGGTTTTCCACAGTGCCAAACAAAGTGTCTAGAACATAAAGAGATTCAATATATGTTTCATGAATGTGTAAATGAAATGCGTAACATTCAAAAAAAAAAAAAAAAAAAAGTGAGACAAGTCACAGAATAAGAAGGTTTCCTGCTTTGGCGGACCTCAGCTCCCTACATTACTTTGATCCGATCCTGTGTGAGGACTGTTGTTGGATCCATGTCTTCCTGTTCCATATGGGTGAGCATGCTGGCTATTCTCTGACTGTCCTTCCAGAGGCATTTTCTGCCCCTTTTTTGTCCATTTTAGTCTGATGGCCACAGGTCCTGCTGGGTGGCCCTCCTCCAAAGATTTCGCCTTTCCTCAGGTTCCTGCTTTCCCCTCATCCTTTCAGGCTTAAAGTTGGTCAAGACAACTCTTGACTTCTTCACTGTTGCTTGTCCTAGGGACTTCATTCCATGTTGTCCCCTTAATCTTCCCCACTCCTCTGTAAATAATCTCTTCATTAAACTCTGTTGAGCCATCTGTTTCCTGCTGGGACCCTGACAAATTCAATCAGGAGGCAGGTGGGTGGGGACAGATAGATAACCGTGGCTCAAAAATAATCGTTTGCTTTTTATATAATCTTTTAATCCCATTGCTTAATTCCCTTCTGGTTTGGTTTCCAAAGCACCACACACACCACATATTTGACCTTAGTTATGCATTTCTGACTAAACATAGAAAATGTATCCCACACACTTCACTTGTTTAAGTTGACATTTGGTTGAACACCTGCACAGTAATGGTCTTAGGGAGCCAAACAGGAAAATCCCCTGTTTCTGTTGAGAGGGCTTAGAGTCTATGGGGGAGACAGACACTTCAACAGAACATGGGAGTTGTGGGAGCACTCAGGGGGCTCAGCACTTTGCCAGATTTAAACTGGGCCACACATCTGCATAAACACTGAAACGTGGATTATCTCCTCCCTAATACCAACCCCTTGAAGCAGCACTGGTAGTTGAGCTTCAGTTGTGTTTAGAGAACTGTCTTCAGATTTTTTCACCAGAGAGATGCCTTCTGACAACCAAATACACACAAGATTCTCACTTAAGGTGTCTTGGGATCAAACTTTCACCTTATAAGCTCTCTTTTCTGAACATTCAGGTTCTTTGGTTATTTTCAATCACCTCATATGCCTGTAAAGCTGGACAATGAATAAGGAAAACTGAAGAAGAATTAATGTCTTTGAATTGTGGTGTTGGTGAAGAATACTGAAAATACCATGAACTGACAGAAGAATGAACAAATCCATCCTGGAGGAGGTACAACTGGAATGCTCCTTATAGACAAGAATGACCAGACTTCGGAAGAGGCGGGGCAAGATGGCGGACTAGGCAGAAGGATTGCACAGACCCTCTTCAACAAAGAAAAGGGAAACCAAT
>NW_006922165.1:131091-132737 GCF_000298275.1 Orycteropus afer afer
ATATGTGAACTGCTGTATGAAAAGTGAATTTACTCTGTAAATCTTCCCCCAAATCCTAATAAAAAAAAAAAGAATGACCAGACTTCATCTCACTTACTTTGATCATGTTGGCAGAAGGGACCGGTCCGTAGAGAAGAATACCATGCGTGCAAAGTAGAGGACCAGTGAAAAAGGGGAAGACCCTCAATGGGATGGATTGATACAGTGGCTGCAATGATGGGCATGAGCATAGCATTGATTGTGAGGATGGCACAGGACCAGGTAGTATTTCATTCTGTTGTGCATAGGGTCACTAGAAGTCAGAAATGATATGGTGGCACCTAACAACAGCAACAACAACATAGGTGCCTTGTGTTGGAGAGAACTTTTAATGCTCATCTGGACCAAAACTCAAAAACCAAACTCACTGCACTTGAGTCAATTCCACCTCATAGCAACCCCTCCTTGGGTTTCTGGGGTGGTATCTCTATGGAAGTAGTTTGCCCAATCTTCCTTCCAAGGTGTGGCTAGTGGGTTTGAACCATCAGCTTTCTGGTTATCAGTCAAATGCTGTAGGCACTATGCCACCAGAGCTCTCATCTGGACCAGTAATCCCCAAATCTGGATGTTTCTGAGCCTCATCCATTTCCCACTGAATCAAAGGGCAGGTGGGAGTGGGGTGGGATGGTGTGGGAGAGAGGGAGACCAGGAGATCAGGATTTATTTTTTTGAAACTCCTATAATGACTCTGATGTTCAGCCTGGTTGAGAACCATTGTTCTGGATTAGCTCTAATTTAGAGCAACTGTAACTTAGACCAGAGTTTTTCCAAGCATATTTTCTCAGCCACCTGCCTCAAAATCACCTGGGCAAGACTTAAGATGGCAATGCTATCCAAAGTGATCTACAAATTCAACATCATTCCTGTCAAAACCCCAGCAGGACATTTTGTAGAAATTGATAAGCTTATCTTAAAATATATATGGGTGATCAAGAGACAGAATACCCAAATCAATCTTGAAAAAGGAGAACAAATTTGGAGGACTCATACTTCCTGATTTCAAAGTTCCTACAAAACTACAATAATCCAGACAGTGTGGATGTGACATCAAGATAGACATAAAAATCAATGGAATAGACTTGAGAATCTAGAAATAAATCCTTACATTTATGTTCAGCTGACTTTTGACAAGGGTGCTGAGATCATACAATGAGAAAAGAGTAATATTTTCAACTAATAGTGCTGGGAAAACTGGCTACCCACATATAAAAGAATTAATTTGGACTTTTACCCCACAGCATTCATAAAAATTAATTCAAGATGAATCAGACTAAATTTAAGAGCTAAAACTATAAAATTCTTAGAACAAAACCTCAGTGTATATCTTTGTGACCTTGGATTAGGCAATGGGTTCTTAGATATGACACCAAAAGCAGAAGCAACAAAATTAAGAAAAATAGATAAATTTTACTCCATTAAAATTGTTTCAAAGGACAGTCTCAAGAAAGTGAAAAGATAATCCACAGAATAGGAGAACATAACTTCAAGCTATATATTTGCAAATAATAATAAAAGGCTAGTATCCAGAATATACAAATAACTACTACTTGTTGTTGTTATGTGCCGTTGAGTCGGCCCCGACTCATAGCGACCCCTCCTTGGGTTTC
>NW_006922165.1:132837-136409 GCF_000298275.1 Orycteropus afer afer
AGGCAGTATCACTACGGAAGTAGGATTGCCCAACCTTCCTTCCGAGGAGTGGCTGGTGGGTTTGAACCACCAGCCTTCTGGTTTGCAGAGTCAAGTGCTTTAGCCACTATGCTACCAGAGCTCCTAACTACTACTACAACTCAAAAATAAAAAGACAAACGACCCAATTAAAAAGCGAGCAAAGGATTCAAATAGACACTTTTTCAAAGAAGATATACAGGTGGCCAATAAGTACATCAAAAAATACTCAATATCATTAGTCATCAGGGAAATGCGAAGCAAAATCACTACCACTTTATAATACTAGGAGGTCTATAGTCCAAAAGATAGACAATAAGAAGTTTTGGTGAGCATGTAGAGAAATTTGAACCCACATACATTACTGGTGAAAATGTAAAATGTAGCCACAGTGGAAAACAGCTTAGCAGTTCCTCAGAAAGTAAAAACAGAGTTACCACATGACCTAGCAATTCTACTCCTAGGTATATAACCAAGAAAACTGAAAACGTATGTCCACACAAAAACTTGTGTTTCAAATGCCAGCAGGGACAACCATGGTGGACAGGTTTCAGCAGAGCTTTCAGACTAAGACAAAATAAGAAGCTCTTACAATCTACTCCTAAAAAGAAAATGACCAGTGAAAATCTTACAAATGGTGAGGTGGTTGGGGAGGAGAGCTGTAGCCTTCATGTTTCTGTAACAATTGAGAAATACCATTAGCTACCAAATAGATAATTGAGAAGAACCAGTCTGATGGTCAGTTTGCAACAGACTTGTCAAAGATGATTGGTCATTTTCTGTCTGGGGAGGCTGGGTGGGTACATGATACCATTCTCTGGAATGGAGGATCTCCAGAGACTGTCATGGCCAAGGGCAAGACAAAGGGAGGATGCAGAGGAACTAGCTCTGAGACCAAGAACTTTTAGGATGCACAGAATGGATTTCTTCCAGGTTTCACAAGTGATCAGTTTACGAGAGTGCTCACCTCAAATTCAAGGTCACTTTTGGGATGGAGGTGCCATGTCCCAATGGAGTTCAGGTAGGGCAAGACTGTGATGGTCACAGCAGGGCCCAAGTATAGTTCTGCTCAGTTTTGAGACCAAGGAAGTCTTCTCAACAGAGAACCAGAATATATAAAGAACTACCTACTACAACTTTGACAGACATGCTGCACAGATAGCAGTCACAGAACATCTGACCAGGAAAGGACCTTAAAGAGGTCTCATTGCCATCATTCACAACAGTCCTGTGCCCCACATCAACACTCAGTCTAGAATCTGTCCACTCCTCTCTGCCCACAATGGACCAAACCACTCTTGTTTCCTGCCTGAATTCATGCAATAACCACTTAACTGGTGTCTCTAGTTACTTTCTTCTTCCACCTATGCCTTATTCTCTATAAAGTATCCAGAATAATTATTTGTAATTAAGTCTATCTTGTCATCTTCTGATTAAGTCCTTTTAATGGCCTCCCATTTTACCATGAATAATTCCATAGTCCTTACTGGTTTCACAAAGCCCTTCAAGGTCTGCCCTTGCCAGCCCATCAAAACTCACCCAACCCTTGCCTCTTCATCAAACTCCAGCTACATGAGTCTCTTTTCCACTCACTGGCCTTGGAATTTGAAGATCTCCTTTCCAGAAATGCCTTTCTCCAGCTCTTCGTATGTTGCTCTTCTCATCACCAGGCTCACGCCAGATGTTACCCTCTCAGAAGCCTCCTTGCCTTCCTACCTACAGGAGCTCTTTGTGTCCCCACCCTCACTGTCACATCACCCTCTTACTCTTTTCATCCCACTTTCACTATTAAAATTAAAAAAAAAAAAAAAAAGATCTTGTTCATTTCTTGCTTCCCTCCTCTAAGAAAGCAAGCTCCTTGAGAGGAAGGGGTTGCCCAGGCCTCCCTTGGTCAGCATTCATCTCTGGTGCCTAGCACAGGTCCTGATGTGTGCCAGATTCTCAATTGACATTTGTTGAAGACATGAATGAACTTCAGGGTCTGGGCCAGAATAAATGCTTTTAACTTGTTAGGTATGGAATGGTGTCCAAAACAAGATCTCTCTGTGTCGTCGTCTTCCCCATAAATTGAGAACTTTGTCTTCACTGACTGCTATACAGTCCAACTTGCAGGTCTCTAATCATTTTGGAGTTCCTCCTGCAAAGAAGAGATGTCCTTGTTTAAAGGCAGATAGATCCTGGCACTCTAGTTTGATTTCTCATTTAGCTAGAGTGCTCCGTTTTCTGTGTTTTGTTTGTTTGTTTGTTTGTTTGTTCCCTCTCTCATTCCTTCTTGAAAAGTGTGTGTTAATTGGATAGTGCAACACTGAATCCTTCTTCTTGTCAACTTGCGGAGTAGCTGTAGAAGACTCACAGTTCTGTTCTAGAAGGTCTGATTGGCTGCACTTTAGCTTTTGGCCTCTTTATGAAATGATTAATGATCTGTATACAAACACTTACGTGGAATGGTTAAAGCACCTGCTATTTAAAGGCCCCTTGTGGTGAATCCTTTTTGTAAATGGAAGAACTGTTCAGTTTATCTCCTCTGTAAATATGGATTTTCCAATTTTGGAACCTGTGTTGGCTATACTTGCCCATTTATATGGATCCAAAAATGTGTTGCTACCACTTCTTTCTCTTTTCACCTGATCATTTTATTCAGCCTGTCAACATGCCTTTATTGAGCACTGTGTGCCACAGAGATTAACAAGACAGCCCCTGCCCTCAGTGATGTACCATCTGACAGAAGAAGATGGACGAGACACTGATCACAGTCCAGTCTGGTCCGAGGAGAGGCCCCTCACTAAGGCCGTGGAGACCAGGGGGACAATTTCATGGTTGTCCTTCAACTGTTAGGGGATAAAATGAGTGGCAGGAAGCTAAGTGGATAGGAGATCAGGGTCAGGAAGGGCAAAGAGACATCATGTTCAAAGGCATGGAAGTCTGGAAAAACATAGTGTGCAGGTAGGCACTGAAGGGCCAAGGATGGAGGAATAAGTAGCTTCACACAACCACATGAAGCACTTGGGAGTTTATTCTTAGGGTGATGGAGAGCCACTGAATGATGTTAAGCAGGACACATAGAAAGCCAGGAGCAAGCCTGCACTGTTAACTTGTGGCTAGGAAACCTGCCAAAGGACATCAACGGTGAGAAATAATGAGCTCTGAACCACAGATTTTTATTCTGAGAAAAAGTGACCCCTCGAGAGGAGATCCTCACTGGGTTTTGGAGAGTCTGGAAACCGTTTTGTGAAAAATGCAATGTTCTTGTGTGCATTTTTCAGAGACCCATAGCTTTCATTAGATTTGTAAAGGGATCCTCACTCTGAACCAAAGCCATGGCAGTGAGGATGGAAAGAACAAATGCAAATAGAGAGTGATTTAGAAAGATTCACTGGGTGCTGTGGCAGATTAGATGTGGCACTGAAGGAAAGGGAGGTGATCAGGTCAGGCTTTTGGTTTAGGCTCTGACTGAAAAAACTATGCATCTTTTACTCAGAATCTTGGAGGGCACTTTGGAGTAAGGGTTAAGAGAGGGGGCAGACATCCACTTGGAAGGGATGTAGGAGATCCTG
>NW_006922165.1:136838-139950 GCF_000298275.1 Orycteropus afer afer
GTAAATCTTCACCCAAATCCTAATAAAAAAAAAAAAAAAAGAGAGGGGGCAGAGAGAAATTATTCATTCATTCATCAATTTTTTATTGAGCCCCTTCTCTGTTTCAAGCACTGTTCTAAGTGCTCCAGATTCAGCTAAATAAACATATTTGGGTGAGAGTAAACAGATAATAAGACTGAGTGGCACGCTTGGTTGCTAACTTAAAGGTTGGAGGTTCTTCACCCAGATGTGCCTCGAAAGAAAAGTCTGACAAACTACTTCCAAAATATCACAGCCATTAAAAACCCTATGGAACTGTTGTTCTACTCTAAACAAAAGGAAGGGGGGTGGTGTCACCATGAATTGGAGATGACTTGATGACAACTGGTTATTAGTGACTGGCTTTTCAGACAATAAACATATTCATACAGGAATGTGTTTGAAGTAAAAATAAAGCAGAATAAGGAAATAGAGAGTGATAGGGGTACCATTTTAGACAGACTGGCCAGAGAAGCTTCTGTGAGCAGCTAATATTTCATCAGAAACCTGAGTGAAGTGAGAGAGAGAGCTTTGTGGCTTTCTGAGGCAATAGCATTTCAGCAGAGGGAATAATCAGGGGAAAAGCCCTGTGATAAGATAAGAGTATTTTTGTCTTGTTGGAGGAACAGCAAGGAGGCCAGCTTGGCTTGAGCCGAGTCATGGGCAAAGTCTAGAAGGTGAGGTGGAAGAGGGAACGAGAGGGAAAATCACTTAGGTCTGAGGGTCTTGAATGAAGATCATAGTAATAATTATGGATTTATTTCTAAGCATAAAAGGAAATTAATGGAGAGCTCTAAGTTTGGAGAAAGATCCAACTTTGGTTTGAGATATGTTGAATTTGAAAGTTGTATGACATATCTCAGTGGAGGGATGAAACAGGTACTGGATAGGAACTCCTCAAAAAGCTAAGGACTTAGGGCATGTTTGTGAGAGTCATCATTTTATAGGTGGCAGCGGAAATCATGCGTGTATATGGCTTTGCCTTGGAATGTTGCAGAGTGTGATCAGAAGAGGGTCAGGAAGGAGGACACCTTGAGGACACCAGCAGTTACAGGGTAAAGAGAAGAGAAGGACTTTTTTTTTTTTTTTTTTTCAAATGGAAGAACTAACCAGTATATCTTCTCTATAAATATGGGTTTTCTAATTTTGGAATCTTTTGGCTATACCTGCTCTACTTATATGGATCCAAGCTATGCTTCTACCACTTCTCTCTCCATTCACCTTATCATTTCATCTGCTCACTGAACATACTTTTATTGAGTACCCACTGTGTGCCACTAGCCACTCCTCAGAAGGAAGATGGGGCAATCTACTTCTGTAGTGATACTGCCTCAGAAACCCAAGGAGGGGTCACTATGACTTGGGTCCAACTCGATGGTACATAACAACAACAACAACAACAACTGTGTGCCACAGAGATTAATAAAACAGCACCTTGAAAGAAGCCTAGGAAAGAGTGGCAAGAGAAGGACTAGGGAGCTAGGAAAGAGAAAGTCATCAAAGTAATGGGGGAGAGATTTCAAAAAAGTCCATAGGCTTAGATGGCTTAGAGAGATTAAGGTCTGAAGAGTATCCTTTGTAATTCATAGTCTATAGGTAGCATACCACTTGTCTGTGAGTTTGTCATACTGTAGTGGCTTGTGTGTTGCTGTGAGTTTGGCGGCTATGGCACTTGTATATCAAATACCAGCAGGGTCACCCACAGTGGACAGGTTTCAGCAAAGCTTCCAGACTAAGACAGACCCAGAAGAAGGAAGGAGCCATCTACTTCTCAAAGAATTGGCCAATGAAGACCTTATGAATAGCAGTGAAACACTGTCTGACACATTACTGGAAATTTTTATGAATAGCCTCGAAACATTGTCCGATATAGTGCTGGAAGATGAGCCTCTCAAGATGGAAGGCACTCAAGAAACTACTAGGGAAGAGCTACCTCCTCAGAGTAGAGCTGACCTTAATGATGTGGATGGAGGAAAGCTTTCAGGACCTCCATTTGCTGATGTGGCACAACTCAAAATGAGAAGAAACAGTTGCAAACATCCATTGATAATCAGAACATGGAATGTATGAAGTATGAATCTAGGAAAATTGGAAGTTGTCAAAAATGAAGTGGAACCATAAAGATCAATATCCTAGGAATTACTGAGCTGAAATGGACTAGTTTTGACCATTTTGAATCAGACAACCGTATGATCTACTATGCCAAGAATGACAAATTAAAGAGGAATGGCATGGCATTCATCATCAGAAAGAATGTTTCAAGATCTATCCAGAAGTACAATGCTGTCAGTGATAGGATAATATCCATACACCAACAAGGGAGACCAGTTATTACTACCCTTACTCAAAATTATGTACCAACCATCAAAGCCAAAGATGAAGAAAATGAAGATTTTGACCAACTTCTGCAGTCTTAAATTGACCAAATATGCAATAGAGATGTGTTGATTATTACTGGTGATTGGAATGCAAAAGTTGGAAACAAAGAAGAATCATTGGTAATTGGAAAATATGGCCTTGGTGATAGAAATAATGCCGGAGATTGCATGATAGAATTCTGCAAAACCAATGACTTATTCATTGCAAATACCTTTTTTCAATAACACAAATGACAGCTATACACATGGACTTCACCAGATGGAGTACACAGGAATCAGATTGACTACATCTGTGGAAAGAGGTGATGGAGAAGCTCAACATCTTCAGCAAAAAAAAAAGGCCAGGAGCTGAGTGTGGAACAGACCATCAACTGCTCATATGCAAGTTCAACTTGAAGCTGAAGACAATTAAAAGAAGTCCACAAGAGCCAAAATATGACTTGATTATATCCCTCCTGGATTTAGAGACCATCTAAAGAAATGATTTGAGGCATTGAACACCAATGACTAAAAACTAGAGGAATTGTGGGATGACATCAAGAACATCATTCATGAAGAAAGCAAAAAATCATTAAAAAGACAGGAAAGGAAGAAAAGACCAAAATGGATGTCAGAGGAGACTCTGAAACTTGCCCTTGAGTGGAGAGTAGCTAAAGCAAATGGAAGAAATGACAAGATAAAAGAGCTGAACAGAAGATTTCAAAGAGCAGCTTGAG
>NW_006922165.1:140350-141558 GCF_000298275.1 Orycteropus afer afer
AACCCACCAGCCACTCCTCAGAAGGAAGGTTGGGCAATCTTACTTCCGTAGTGATACTGCCTTGGAAACCCAAGGAGGGGTCGCTATGAGTCAGGACCAACTCGACGGCAAATAACAACAACAACAACCCATTGAGGTATTCCAACAAACAAATGCCATGCTGGAGGCACTCATTCATCTATGCCAAGAAATTTGGAAGACAGCTATCTGGCCAACTGACTGGAAGAGATGCATTATTTGTACACATTCCAAAGAAAGATGATCCCACCAGATGTGCAAATTATTGAACAATACCATTAATATCACATGCAAGTAAAATTTTGTTGTTGTTGTTATGTGCCATCAAGTTGGACATGACTCATAGCGACCCCTCCTTGGGTTTCTGAGGCAGTATCACTATGGAAGTAGATTGCCCAACATTTCTTCCAAGGAGTGGCTGGTGGGTTTGAACCACCAGCCTTCCGGTTAGCAGTCAAGAGCCTTAGGCACTACACTACCAGAGCTCCTAAAATCTTACTGAAGGTATCTCAAAAACAGTCGCAGCAGTATATTAACAGAGAACTTCCAGAACTGTAAGCTGGATTCAGAAGAGGACGTGGAATGAGGAATATCATAGCTGATGTCAGGTGGATCTTGGCTGAAAGCAAAGAATATCAGAAAGATGTTTATTTGTGTTTCATTGACTATTCAAAAGCATTTGCTTGTGTGGATCAAAACAAATTGGGCTAACATTGAAAAGAATGGGAATTCTGGAACACTTAAGTGTACCCATGAGGAACCTGTACATAGACCAGAAGTCTGTCATTCAAACAGAACAAGGGGATACCGCATGGTTTAAAATCAAGAAAGTAGTACGTCAGTGCTGTATCCTTTCACCACACTTATTCAATCTGTATGCTGAACAAATAATCAAAGAAGGTGGAGTATATGAAGAAGGACGTGGCATCAGGATTTGGAGGGAGACTCATTAACAACTTGAGATACACAGACCACAAAATTTTGCTTGCTGAAAGTGAGGATGACTTGAAGCACTTATTGATGAAGATTGAAGACTACAGTATGCATTATGGATTACACCTCAATATAAAGAAAACAAAAATCCTCACAATGGGACCAATAAGCAGCATCATGATAAATGGAGAAAAGTTTGAAATTGTCAAAGACTTCATATTACTTGGTTCTACAATCAACACCAATGGAAGCAGCAG
>NW_006922165.1:144998-146499 GCF_000298275.1 Orycteropus afer afer
TTAGTCCACTTTTGTATCCTTCCCTTCAAGGCTCAGGGGTCCAAGATTATCTTCTGTGTCTGTGTTAATTGGTTTCCCTTTTCTTTGTTGAAGAGCGTCTGTGCAGTCCTTGTGCCTTGTCTGCCATCTTCAATATCCTGGAGCCCTCAACTTTGAAAGGAGCTGTACAGAAGTAGATTATGCACCAACTAGTGGAAAAACCTGAATGAAAATAGTGAGTACAGAGAAGGTCGGAGCTGCTCTGACAGGACCAACAGCCCAAACATCTCCAAGTGCTGAGAATTGACCTAAAGATCAACCTTGGTCACCAAGGGCTGCAGGGATGACTGCACTGGTGGCCTATGACTAGGAAGTGAAACAGCAAGGAGGGAGACTACCTGAGCTGTGGACTTTCCCCTGTGTGGAGGGCACAGCCATTTTGATTGTTTACACATGGCAGTCATTTTGGATACTTAAAGTGATTGAGGGTGCAGCCATTTTGAATCTTTACAAGTGGCAACCATTTTGGATTTTAAAGTGACAGCATTCTCATTCGGATTCCAGGGACCTAAGAATAAGCTCTGCTTGCCAAGATTGGAAGGGACATCCGAGAGGTTAACAACAGGAATGGAGACAGGTGGTGACTGTATAAGTGCTGTCAACTAGCAAATAGAGGAGCACAGTACCCTGCTTGTGTAGATAACATACAAAGAAAACTAAAATTGTGGGCAAGTGACTCCAGCATACAATCACCAATTAAATATAAACACAAAAACGTCACAATGCCTCAGAGATAACAGAGCATCACAGTCCACACAAAGAAGCAAGATAAAGCAGAAGAAGCAAAGGAGCAGGATACAGACCCAAAACACATCCCTGAGGAAAATGCAGCATTGGAACTCCCTGATAAAGAATTTAGAAGAAGTATATTTAGGTATCTTCAACAAATTGAGAGACAGATCAAGGAAAACACAGAGAAAACCCTAGAACAAATTTGGAAGAAAATACAAGAACAAAATGACAAAGTAAACGAAAAATTAGAAATGATACAAAATCTACACACAGAAATCCAGAAAATTAATACTAAATTTTCAGAAATAGATTAAGATATTGAATGGGCAATAAAGCAGAACTGAATCAACGGAAGACAGAATTAGGGAGATTGAAGGCAAATACCTGAATAATTCTTTGGAAAGGGATAAATCAGAAAAAAGGTCAAAACAAAATGAAGAAAGCCTAAGGTTCATGTGGGATAACATCAAAAGGAATAACCTATGTGTTATTGGAATTCCAGAGCAGGAAGATAAAAATAAAACTATAGAGAAAATTGTTGAAGGTTTGTTGGATGAGAATTTTCCTGGTATGATGAAAGATGAGAATATATCCATTCAGGAAGTCCAACAAACCCCAAACAGGATAGACCCCAAAAGAAAATTACCCAGACATATCATCATATCAACTTACCAAAACCAAAGACAAAGAAAGAATCATGAGAGCAGCATGGGAAAAATGAAAAGTTACC
>NW_006922165.1:147474-178960 GCF_000298275.1 Orycteropus afer afer
AAAAAATGCATTGACCCATGTCACTGTTGTTGTTGTTCTTATGTGCCATTGAGTCGGCCCTGACTCATAGCGACCCTTCCTTGGGTTTCTGAGACAATATCACTACGGAAGTAGATTGCCCAACCTTCTTTCCGAGGAGTGGCTGGTGGGTTTGAGCAGCCAGCCTTCTGGTTAGCAGTCAAGTGCCTTAGGCACTATGCTACCAGAGCTCCCTCCATGTCACTGTAGTTTTGTGTATTTCACTGTACATAAATTATATTTCAATAAAATGCATTAAAAAAAATACTGGGTTTATGAATTTCAAAGGTAAAGTATAGAAAATCCCAGGGTATGGTTTTAGTAGAATATGGGTAAAATGTAGCATAGAGGAAGCTAACTGGCCTCAAGGAGAGGAAAAATAATTCTGCTAATGTAGGCTAGTGAGTGGGGAAGCCAGTAGATTATAACCTTGAAAACTGATTAAAGATGGTTTGCCTGAACAATTTAGTGGATCCTAAACAGCATTTGTTTATTTTTTTAATGGAATAAAACAGAATGAAATAGAAGTTATCAATGTGCATCATTCTTAACTTAAAAAAAAAAACCTTTGAGTCAAGTAACTTTAAAATTTTACATGTGCATTTATATGTGTGTGTGTGTTGGATCAAAATGCAAAATGTATTTGTGGGTCAAGATAAAGGAAAAGAAAGAAAGAAACCTAGAAGACATGAGCCTCAAAGGAAGGTTTTTGTAGGAAGGTGAAAGGGTGTGTAAGATGGGACAGGAAGCTCCAAGAATGCCAACCACCTGCTGGCCTGAGCCACATGGAGCCCTGGAGAATGGGCAGACAGGTCCAGTAGTAGACACAAGTCATCTTGGCTTGAACAAGATGATGAAAGAAGTCATATCTCTGAGGGTTTGAAATTCTAAGAACTGCACGTTCTCAGAACAAGATATTACTATTACTATGGTATTATTTAAGACCTCTAGGGTTGCTATGAGTCGGGGCCGACTCGATGGCACATAACAACAACAACAACAACAACAACTAGTTGTATAGTGCCTAAGGCATTTGACTGCTAACCAGACGGCTGAATGTTCAAACCCACCAGTCACTCCTCAGAAGGAACATTGGGCAATCTACTTCTTTAGAGATACCACCTTGGGAACCCAAGGAGGGGTCGCTATGAGTCAGAGCCGACTCGACGGCTGTGTTTGGTTATATTTTGGGATGTTGGCTCAAGTCACAACATCCAGGAATCATAACACCAAAACAACCAATCAAATTCTCTTGTTTTGAGAAAGAAGCCAGGTTTGGCTTATATTTAGTTGCATCAAAATATGGCAAAATCTACCACTGCAGCACTATGGGGACTGCTTTGATATCTTAAACAGAGGCTTTATCTTCAGAGTTCCTTCTGAGCAGATAGAATAAATGTCTCTTTTTTCCCTCTTAGTATAAATTCTACTTGGCTTTTCCCTCTTGTAGTCCTTATTTTTTTTTTTTTTTCTTTCTTTCTTTTATCTTTTATTCTACTGTGCATTTCTTTGCTATGCTACGTGAAATTTGCCTATAATGTCATGAACCTGGGGACTAAATATTTAAGTTTAGTTGCAAGAATGAAGAGAAGGAAAACCAAGTCTTAGGTTTCCCAAACACAGCAGAGAATTCTCCCTGGGGTTTCAAAAGGACCTGTGTGACAGAGACTAATTGCTGTTTACAAAATCCATTTCCATTTCCTTTGGAGCAAACAGAGTGACTACTTTCCCGGGTTCCATTGCGTTCTGTCTGATCATGTGACTAAATTTAGGCAATTGAATACAGGGTAGAAGTGATCTGTCTGTATCCCTTCCAGGCCTGGTCCATAAAGCAAATCACATTTGGTCCTCTCTTTCTCCCCCATCTGCAGGCTAACAAGGATGCCAACACAGCACTGGAAGCCACATTTTGAAGATAGCAGATAGTCAGGCTGGCTCTTTGCCTCATTTCTCTCCCTCCTACCCCCAGCTGATTGGACTTTATATGAATGAGAAAGAAACATTTATTCTGTTAAGCCTCTGAGCTTTCAGAGTTTATCTGTTACTCTAGCTTCTATTTAACTACTACACCATGCTCTGTATGTACTTAGATGATCAACCCTGGGTGACAACTTGTATCATATTCATTTATACTTTGCCTTTGGAGAGGAAACAAATTGTTGATTTAATTTTCTTTCTCCCCCATGGCCTAGCCTAGTGTTTTGAAAATAAGCTTTCTTTGTTCTGTTTTCATTTTCATTTGTGTTTTTATATCCTCACCATTGTTGAATAAGGAAGTGTATTCATTCCCTACTTCACTGTCCCTCACTGACATCCAGAACAGTGATGTGTTCCCAGCAGATACTCAGAAAATGTTGCTGAGTTGATTCATGATTTCGCTTTAAGAAAAAAAATTTTTTCTCACATGTAGAGATCCCCAACTTAATTTACAGCCGAGACAAACCAAGCATTACTGGTGATATCTAGTTATTTTTGACAATAATGATAGTTACCATGCATTGGGCATTGTAGGATGCCAGGCACTGTGCTAGATATTTTGCATATGTTACACTAATCTAATAAAGTAGGTGTGGTAGTTAAGGTTGTGTGTCAGTTTAGCTGGGCCGTGGTTTTGAGTGGTTGGGCAGCTGGATATAGTCATTTCCTGTGATGAGATTGTAATCACCTCCATGGTTGTGAGCAGCTAAGTAGCTGCCTTTGGGGTGTGGCCTGCTTCCAGTATACAATGAGAAGTTTTAAGAAAGATCTCTAGCTCCTCAGCACATTTTGGATCTTGCTTTTAGCGAAGTCTTCATCTCCACTTCTTGAGCTTGAACCAGTGGCCTGCCCTGTTGTCTGCCAATCTCGGGATTATTCCTGGACTTGAACCAGGTCTGCCATATTGCCTGCTGATCTTGGGAGTGTGACATTTTACTTGTTGACCTTGAGTTAGTCAGCCCCAGCAGCCAATAGCTGCATGAGTCAGAAAGAAGCCTCCACCTTAAGTGGGCCTGGAACAAGTGGCTGAGCTGAAGCATAAGGTCAAGGGGCCTTCATGTGGTCCCTAGAGTTGGCACTCTGAATTCAGATTTCTAGCCTCCTAACCTGTAAGAGAATAAATTCCCATTTATTAAAGCCATCACTTGTTGTACGTCTGTTTATAGCTGGTGGTGTAGTGCCTAAGACATTTGATTGCTAACCAGAAGGCTGGCGGTTCAAACTCACCAGCCACTTCTCAGAAGGAAGACTGGGCAATCTACTTCTGTAGAGATACTGCCTCAGAAACCCAAGAAGGGGTCACTATGAGTCGGGATTGACTCAATGGCAGTGAGTTTTTTGGAGTTAGAGAACCAAAACTGTGTATCAATTCAGTAATAATACTGAAACTGAGAATAAGTAGCTATATGACTTACATTGGAGCAAAGACCCCACCTCATATCTGATTGGCTCCAAAGTCCATTCTTGCCAAAGCCCAAGCCCACACCACCCCCTGCTTTTTTTTCCCCTTAGCTTTACTTCTTTGTAATTTGTTTTTGTTGTGGTAAGTATATAGGAAACAAAACATTAATCTTTCAATAATCCTCACATGTACAGTTCAATGACACTAAATATGTTCATCATGTTGTTCAGCCATCACCATTCCTGAATCCAAAGCCCATTCTTGATCCATTTGCTTCTCAAGTGTGTGCTTTTCAGTTACTTACTTTACATCTGCTCTGTCCTTTCTCCACTTACCTTTTTTTTTTTTTTAATTATTGTTATTTGGGTGAAAGTTTACAGAACAAATTCATTTTCCATACAGCAGCTCACATACACTTTGTCTCATGACATTGACTTCAGTCTCCCACAATGCAACAGCTATCCTCCCACTTCCTCTCCGTAGCCACCTGTTCCCTTCCCTCTCATTCACTCCTGCCCACTGAGCTGTCTCCCTGTGCATACACAGCCCTTCTATTCTCCCATGATTGATCTTTCCAAGGAGTGTATCTACCTAATGTAAATGTTCAGCTCATATGCCTGTCTATTGTTTGGCTGGAAGCCACAGGATTGGGTTCAATTCCAGACCTGGAGGGCAGCTAGGGGCCATAGTTTCAGGGATTCTACCAGGTTCTCTCAGAGCAGCAAACCTGGTCCCTTTTTTTAAAATGATAATAATAATAATATTTTGAGTTTTGTTCCACATTGTTTTCCCACTCTATCCAGGATCTCCTACACAGATCTCCCTCTAAGTGGTTGACAGTGGTAGCCAGGCACCATCTAGTTCTTCTGGTCTCATAGTCATATAGGCTGAGGATCACATGGTGTACCAGTTGCTTGGATTGTTTCCATGAATCTTTGGTTTTCTTCACTCTACTTTGCTCTGGATGAGGAGAGACCCATCATTGCATCTGGACGGCCACTTGCAAGCTTTTAAGATCCCAGTCACTACTCACCAATCTTCTAATGGCCTTTGATACCCATCTTCTTGGCTGTGTTCATTGACTGGTTAACAGAGTAAACCCTGAATTCAGCCAGGGTCACTTAATTTTAACAGAGGAAATAGAATTTGAGCCTTTCAGTACAGGGAGCTTTCAGGCCTACCTTAATGGGTATTAGGATCTACAAACATTTGCATAATTCTTCTGGCAAACATCTGAGTGTGCAATGCTCACTATTAAGAGCAATAGCAAAAGGCATCTCCAGGTGGGCTCCTTTGATTTAGTCTGGTTCAAAGCAAAAGATTGCTGGTAGGCTTTAAAATTCTGGAAATTGGACACTGTGGGGACCTTTACACCCCTAA
This sequence comes from Orycteropus afer afer, assembly GCF_000298275.1. Taxonomy (NCBI): domain Eukaryota; kingdom Metazoa; phylum Chordata; class Mammalia; order Tubulidentata; family Orycteropodidae; genus Orycteropus; species Orycteropus afer. The sequence continues at coordinate 152,252 of NW_006922165.1, forward strand.
CTGCACCTCACACCCTTCACAAGCTTGAAACTTGGCATGTATGTGTTAAGTGAATGCTAAATGAGTTGGCAAATTAATATTTAAACAGTGGGTGTCCATATTAAATAAGTAAGGATTGGGTGGCCAAGAAGCTTGGGTGTGGAGAAAAGGGGAAAAGGGACCATTGATTGCTTTTATCAGGTTGTCATTAAAAACAAAACAACACACATAAAACTGATATTTTATTGTATTTTTGGTGAAGGTTTATATAGCAGTTTAGGTTCTCTTTCAACAATTTCTAACTGTTTGGTGACATGGGTTATTTTCTTCACAATATGTGAACATTTTCATTATTTCTGTTGTGGTTGTTCCATTAAAGACATCATTTTTAGGCTTACTCAATTGCTACAACATTATCTTGGATATGTTTTAGGAATGTAGACATTTGGCACTCAGTCTGGTTACTGTTCTCACCTCAGGCAAGTTTCTAAGGTCTCCAGGAATAAAGCCTACTTAAGATCCTGAGTTTGCCCAGTGAGTCCCTTCCAAAGCTGAGATATGTGAGTAAGAGGACTAGCTTTGAAGTTAGACAGTCTAGGTTAAAATCCTGGCCCAGCCACTAGGTAGCTATGTAACCCCAGGGCAAGTGGCTCAGCCTTACTGAGTCTCATTTTTTTCTTCATAGAAATAAGGCTGATAATATTACCTCCCCCAGAGAATTATTTTAGGGGCTAAGATTAGAATAATTAGAAGGAACAATTAGCATTTAGAATAGTGCTTGGCACATAGAAAGTGCTCAGTGTACATGAGCTATATTGCTATTGCCTGTGTATGATTTTTTTTTTTTTGAGGGGGGCAGAAATCTGTATCTATCTATCTACAAAACCAAAAACAAGGAAAAAAACCAAACTCACTGCCATCAAGTCGATTCTGACTCATAATGACCCCCATTGGTGATAAATCTTCCAAGGTGGTAAATCTTAACAGAAGTAGCTTGCCCCATCTTCCTTTCAACAGAGCAGCTGGTGGGTTTGAACCACCAACCTCTGGTTAGCAGTTGAATGCCTTAGGCACTGAGCCACCAGAGCACCCATCTATCTATAGACATATAGATAGATATGTCTATGTATCTCTATACCTATATAGATAGATAGATTTTTTTATATGTATAAAACATGGGACCATTGGTGGTTCAGTGGTAGAATTCTTTGTTTCATGCAGGACACCTGGGTCCAATTCCTGCCCAATGTACATCATGTGCAGTCACCACCCATCTGTCAATGGCGGTTTGCATGTTCCTGTGACACACTAAACAGGTTTCCGTGGAGCTTCCAGATTAAGACAGCGCTGGGATAGGCACAAAAAAGACAGGGCCTTGCCCATGAGTAGCTTAGAGTTTATTCTCAAGATTTCAATATAAACGAAGAAATCAACCAATGAAAACCCTATGGTTTGATCCACAACCAATCACATGGGTGATGCAGGACCAGGCAGTATTCTATTTTATTGAACATGGGGTTGCTATAAGTTGACAGCAGCTAACAGCCAAACAAATATATATAACAAATCTTATATCATTTTAATGGTTTCATAGGCATAATTCAGTGAAATTAATTATGATTATTATGTGGCACAACTATCACCACAACTCTTTCCAGATTTTTCCATAACCCTTAACAGAAGCTCAGTGTCATTGAACTGAGTTTTTTATCATGTTACCACACAAGGTTTAAATATGTCAAGAAAGGGAAGGATTCTGTGCTGAGGGTTGAGACTGGTGCAAAAAAGACAGCCTTGCCCCTGAGTACTTTAGAGTTTATATTCAGTATTTAAATATCAAATCTTACAAGACCTTGAACAAGTGACTTCTATCTGTGTCACTGCTTCCACATCTGTAAGGTGAGGTATACACAAAGGAACCTTCCAACCCAGTGTGTCTACAATCCTTAACGTTGGCTTGAATTTAATCACAGAGGGAAGAATGATTTGTCATTTTCTGATAAGCATAAGAGGTTATTTCTTTCTATTAATGTAGTAGGCTACCCAAGCCATAAAAATAGTGTGGCATCAAAATTTAAATTCTTTGAATTTTAGTTTTTGTTGCCTCTGATGAAATGTACAAAGAGGGTTGTGTTATGTATGGACTTTGTATAATGGTCTTCTATCTCTTGCTACAAATCAATTACTTATTAGCTTTTATTGCCAAGGAAAGGAAAATATATTACTATTCATTTTAGCCTTTTCCTTATTGATTCTAAGAGTATAGGGCCAGTCCTTTAGGAAAAATGATTATACTCATTCTTTCATTACAAAAGACCCATACCACATTATAGAAAATTTAAATGGGGGAAAAAATAAGCTTACCATACTACTCAGCCATAGTTAGTGTTTAAGTGTTCTACTTCCATTTTTCTTATGCATAGTTTTACACCAAATACTGAATTTTCCACTAAACAATATATAACAAGCATTTACTATGTTACTACATGGAGTCATAATGATTTTTTTAATTCCAAAATAATCTTCCATGAGGTATATCATTGATTCAATGCCAACTCATGGTGACCCCATGTGTGCAAATGGTTTTCATGGCTGTGACCTTTTGGAAGCAGATCAGCAGCAGGCCTTTCTTCCAAGACACCTCTGGGTGTTAGGGGTAGCAGTGCATATGTCGGGGAAGGGGCCCATCCACCTACTCTGGTGTCAAGAGACTATTTTTTTAATTAACAAATCTTAGGAGGCTGTAGGGAGAGAGTATAAGTAGGTGGTGATAAGAATGGGAAAAAAAAATTTGTTGTCCTTTGTTGTCGTTAGGTGCCGTCGAGTCATTTCCGACTCACAATTACCCCATGCACAGCAGAACAAAACACTGCCTGATCCCATGCCAGCTCCATGATCCTAGTTATTCTTGAGCCTATTGTCGCAGCTACTGTATCAATCCATCTCGTTGAAGGCCTTCCCCTCTTTCGTTGACCCTCCACCTTACTTACCAAGCATGACATCCTTCTCCAGGGAATGGTCCCTTCTCACAACATGACCAAAGTAGGTGAGATGAAGTCTGGCCATTCTCACTTTCAAGGAGCATTTTGGCTGCACTTCTTCCAGGACAGATCTGTTAGATCTTTTAGCAGTCCATGGTACTTTCAAGCATTCTTCACCAGCACCACAACTCAAAAGCATCAACTCTTCTTCGGGCATACGAGGTGATTGGAAATATCATGGCTTGTGTCAGGCTCACCTTAGTCCTCAAGGAGACATCCTCACTCCTCAGCACTTGAAACAGTTCGTTCCTTTGCAACTGACCTGCCCAGTGCTACACATCGGTCTAATGTCCTGACTGCTGCTTCCATTGGTGTCGATTGTAGAACCAAGCAATGTGAATTCTTTGACAACTTCAATCTTTTCTCCATTTATCGTGATGCTGCTTCTTGGACCAGTTGTGAGGATTTTTGTTTTCTTTATATTGAGGTATAATCCATACTGCAGAGTGTATTCTTCAATCTTCATCAGTAAGTGCAGTTTTGTCCCTTAGGGATTAACTAAGAGCAATGCCTGTTCCACTGAGATTTGAATCTGGGGACATTTGAACCACCAACCTTCTGGTTAGTTGCCAAGCATTTAATCATTTGCTCCACTCAGGGACTTCCTCCATGAAACACAGTCTGGTCCCCACTCTTGTCTTGTTAGCAGGCGAAGATTGAACATGAGATTTGGTGTCAGGGCTGAGTTTAGATGTTTTCCCATCATTTCCTAGCAGTGTGACCTTGGACAAGCCACTTAGTTCCTCCAAGACTCAGTGTTCTCATCTATAAAATGCAGACTGCATTAGTTCCTATTTTGTTGGGTCATTGTGAGGATTAAATGAAGTCATATACATAGAAGGCTCAGCCAGAGTCTGGAACACAGTAGGGGTCCCTGGTGCTAGTGGCTGCTGTCACTACATAACCTACATTTCCAATGAGACGGTTGAATTGATTTATATATACACACCACAAGAAAATGCACATGAAGTATCAGGTTATGCCACTTCATCTTTCTGGATCTGGTTCCTCATTTGCAAAGTGAGGCAGTCAAACTAGATATGGGATAACCTTGGAGGCCCCTTACACCTCCAGTGCCTCCCTCCTCAGTTATTAAAAGCAGCTGCAACTATGACCAGGAGCTGGCCTATGGAAGCTCTCAGGCTTCCTCACAGGAAAGAAACCTATAAGGGCCTGAGGGCTTGTGCACATTTGTTTCTCTTTTGGTTGAGATAAACATTTGACATTTGTTTTGTTGCTTTCCTTCCAAATGCCTCCCATAGTTCAGTTTGTGTGCTCCTCAGATCTCCATTTTTCAAATGGGTTCACCAGCCAGTGCGCTCACCCCAGGTTTTATTTATCCATTTCACATTTCTAATGTCGCTTCGCTGCTCTGATCATTTTCTTATGTGGTCATCTAAGAAAGATAAATTGGACTGCAAATCTCAATAGAACAGGCATTGCTCTTAGTCAGTCCCCAAGGGACAAAGTTTTTTTTTTTTTTTTTCTCACTCTTATCACCACCTGCTTGTGTCTCCCTATAGCCTCCCAAGATTTGTTAATTAAAAAAAAAAAAATTCTTCTGACACCAGAGTAGGTGGATGGGCCCCCTCCTTGATACATGCACCACTACCTCTAACACTCAGACTTCTCAGATCACAAAACCAGGTGCCAAAAAGAATAGAAATAGCCTCTGTTGTGATGAGAGTCACTGGTACGAGGAAACACATGCTGTCATCAGTATTCCAGGAAAACCTCCCCTCTTACCACCTCTGGTATCCTGTTCCCAGGGAATTTCCCAGAAGCAGCCTTCTGGTCTACTTGCTCACCCCCTGTCCACAAAAAAACCAAACCCACTGCTATGGAGTCAATTATGACTCATAGCAACCCCCACTGGGTTTCTGAAGCAGTAAATCTTCACGGAAGTACATTGCCCCCTCTTCCTTACACTGACTGGTTGGTGGGTTTGAACTGCCAACCTTCCAATTAGCAGTCAAACGCCTTAGGCACTATACCACAAGAGCTCCTTAGCTTTTAGGTAGACACAATTAAATCTATAACAGACACTCAGTGGGAGAATGAAGACAGCCCAAGGTTAAGTACATAGGCTGTGGACCTAGACTTCTTGGGTTTGAATCTTTGCACTGTCTTTACTGTGTGATTTCAGATAAGTTGTTTAACCTTTCTGTGCCTCAGATTCCAAAATGAGAATAATAAAGCATGTGAGGATTAAATGAATTAATTTATGTAAAAATCATAGAATATACCTGGCACATTCCAAATGCTCAATAAATTGCAGCTCATATCATGGCAAACAATGATTATGTGCTGAATGAATGAATCTGATCATCATTTTAAGGGGCAGTCAGTAGTAGTGGAAAGAGCATGGGTTTCAGAGTCAGACCTGAATTTGAATCTCATCTTCCATTTGTGCTTAACCTTCAATAATTTGTTGGACTTCTTTTAGCTCAGTGTCCCCATATGTCAAATGGAAACAATTTATGTACTTTGGAGGCTTCCTCCAAGGAATGTATGTTAAGTGCTTAATCAGAGTCTGATATTCAATAATCTGAGCTCCAGACTGGGCCCAGCCCTATGGGAGCCAGACTCTCACCAGGGTTTTTAGAGACAAGCGCTGTTTCAGTTATTCTTGGTGTTTGCTTTGTTGCTGTTAGCCTGCCTAGCCTTGGCAGTGCCTGGGTCTTTGGTCATCAAAGCCATTTTAAAAGTCACTATTTCCCTCCAGCATCTCCCTCCTGGTGAAGAGTTGCCTGTCACCTGCACAGGCAGGCTATGTGGTTTGGGGTTTCACTGCAGCTTTCTAGTGCCTGGGCCGCTTTATTCTTTTACAAATTCACCACCAAGAGCCCCCCATCCTCCCTTCTTCCCTCTCAGCTGCAGTCTGGCTTTCCTGCACCATTGAGAGACAAAAATGGTTCTTCTGCTCACTTCTGTGGAAGATTGGGCACTGTGGAACAATCTTTTCTTTCTGGAACTGTTTTCTCCTGTAGCTTCTCCTCCTGCCTCTACTTCGGTGCCTCCTCTCTTTCCCAGACAAGGCTATTCCTCTACTTCCAACCCTAGGATGCTGTCCCCACATATCCCAACCCACTCCTATCTACCCAGACCAGCTTTCAGGGTCCAGCTAAAGTCTCATATTTCTCAGGAAGACTCCTTGACTCATCCAGGCTCCAGAGAACTCTGTCTGAATTTCCAAATGACTTAGTCTTCAGGGAGCTCTGGTAGCGTAGTGCCTAAGGCATTTGACTGCTAACCAGAAAGCTGGTGGTTCAAACTCACTAGCCACTCCTTGGAAGGAAGGTTGGGCAATCTACTTCCATAGTGATACTGCCTTATAAACCCAAGAAGGGGTCGCTATGAGTCGGGTCCTACTCAACGGCACATAACAGCAACAAGGCTCTCAGAAAGAAGGCTGCTTGCTCCATGAGCTTTTATTTTGTGTATAGGTCTGCTCTGTTCTTCTGGTTTGCAAGCTCACCGAGAGCAGACACAGAATCTCTTAATTTCTTTTTCCAATTTTTTAAAAGTGTGCATTTGATTTCATGCCTGATTACCATCCCCAACCTTAACAAACTCTCCCCCTCCCTCCCGTCCCTGGGACTACCCCTTCCCTGTGCCCTTCTTAACCATACATTCCTGTCTGTCCAGCTTCTCCTCTATGTGAATGCTGCCCCTCTGCTGTCTCATGGCTATTGATCTAAGGAGTGCATCTCCTTAGAGTAGGTGGGTGCATCGCCCTAGGGTAGGTGTTGTGCATGTAGGTCTTTCTACTGTTGGGCTGAGAGTTAATCCATTGAGGTGAGTCCATTTCTAGGCCCAAAGGGTAACCCAGGGCCATAGTCTCGGGGGTTCTACCAGACTCTATCCAACTAGTAATTCTGGTCATTTTTTGTGTTTTTGAATTTTGTTCCACATTTTCTTTCCACCCTATCCAGGATCTCCAGTTTTGATGCCTTTCTGAGTGGTTGGCATTGATAGCTGGGCATCATCTAGTTCTTCTGGTCTTGGGGTCATGAAAGCTGAGGTCCTCATGGTCCATCATATCCTTGGACTAATTGTTTCCAGATGCCTTTGATTTTCTTTACTCTTCTTTGATTCAGATGAGAGGAGACCAAGAGCTGCATCTTAGATGGCTATTCCCCCTGCCACTTTATTTATTTTTTATTTTTTAAATTTAATTTAATTTTATTTCAAAAGCTCTTAAGACCCCAGCCTCTACTCAACAAAGTAGGTTGCAGAACAAGATTTTTATGTACTATGTTGTATCAATTGAGCATGATGCCACCCAAGACTATGGCCTTGAGTCTTCAAGCCTGGTGATTCTTTTTCTCAAGGTGTTTTCTTGTCTTTGAGAAGTTACTCCAACTCTGCCTTCTGTTGCTTCTGTAATGTATGTGGCTAATTTTGTAGCACAAGTGCATATGTAAGATTATCTCAGCCAAATCTATCCTTGGTCTAGGGTATATTCCTGTTCGCCTACCCCCACCTGATCCTTTTAAATGGGAAGGGTCTCTGTCAATACTGATCACTTAATTAATATACTATGAAGTTCCTGGGAGCTCTGGTAGTGTACTGCCTAAGGCACTTGACTGCTAACCAGAAGGCTGGCGGTTCAAACCCACCAGCCACTCCTCGGAAGGAAGATGGAGCAATCTACTTCTGTAGTGATACTTCCTCAGAAACCCAAGGAGGGGTTGCTATGAGTCAGGTCTGACATAACAACAACAACATGAAATTCCTGTTAGCTGCTGTCAAGTTGGCCTGACTCATGACAACCCTACGTATAACAGATTCAGATCATTTTCATTGGCTGATTTTCAGAAGTAGATTGTCATACCTTTTTTCCTAGTCCATTTTAGCCTGGAAACTCTGCTGAAACCTGTTTAGTATCGTAACAGTGCTCCAGCCTCTACTGACAGACAGGTGGTAGCTGTGCTTGAGATGCATTGACTGACAATTGAACCCAGGTCTCTCTCATGGAAGGTGAGAATTCTACCACTGAACCACCACAGTATTCATACTACAAATAAACCTACTGCCATTGAGTCAATTCAGACTCATAGCAACCCTCATTAGGTGTCCAAGGGAGTAAATCTGTACAGAAGTAGATTGCCTCATCTTCCTTCCACAGAGCAGCTGGTGGGTTTGAACCATCAACCTTCTGGTCAGCAGTCAAATGCTTTAGGCAATACACCATCAGAGCTCCTTCATACCATGAATAGCTCTCATTTATTGAGTGAGGCAAGGCTACCTATCTATCTATCTATCATCTAATTTCATCATTACAACATCCCTAATAAATGACTTTCTTGTGTTATTTTATACTTGAAAAAATCAAGGCTCAAGAAAAAAATGAACTTTGCCAGGCCAGATACCTAGAAAGGAGGAGGACCCAGGGTAACAATTTAAGTACAGTACCCAGGTCTATGTACCAAACAAGCAGTCTCTAAACTTTCTGTTTTGGGTTTTCCTATCAGGAAATATGGATATCTTTAGTTGTTTGTTTGTCATTTATAAATTATATGCTTCTACCATAGTATTAATATATTATGTGTGTTATAAAACATATATAACAAAAATGGAAATGAAGGATAACTCAAAAAAGTTCACTGCTGTCAAGTTGGATCTGACTCATAGTGACCCCCCTCCTTGAGTTTCTGAGGCAGTATTACTACAGAAGTAGATTGCCCAATCTTTCTTCCAAGGAGTAGCCGGTGGGTCTGAACTGCCAGCCTTCTAGTTAACAGCCAAGTGCCCTTTGGCAGTCTCTAAATACCATTTCCCATTAAAATGACTGGTTCTCAGTCTGGAGTAGAGACAACACAAGATGAGCCTAGAATATCTTATTATACCAGAAAGCAAGAAAACTATCAATTATTATAGGGGTCATTTCAAAAGGACTTGAGAGGCAACTTGAATTAGCTCCATTGACTAAAAATGGGACATTTTAAGCATTAATCATGATTTTAACTGCAATGGGTTGAAATAATTTATATATTCAAATTTATATGTTTATAATGGTAGTAATACAAAATATGGGCTTGATTATATCCCTCCTGAATTTAGAGACCATCTAAAGAATAGATTTGACGCACTGAACACCAATGACCAAAAACCAGAGGAATTGTGGGATGGCATCAAGAACATCATCCATGAAGAAGGCAAAAGGTCATTAAAAAGACAGGAAAGGAAGAAAAGACCAAATGGATGTCAGAAGAGACTCTGAAACTTGCCCTTGCACAGAGAGTAGCTAAGGTAGTTGGAAGAATCAACAGGATAAAAGAGCTGAACAGAAGATTTCAAAGAGCAGCTCAAGAAAACAAATGCACAAAGACCTGGAGTTAGAAAACCAAAAGGGAAGAACACTCTTGGCATTTCCCAAGCTGCAAGAACTGAAGAAAAAATTTAAGCCTCAAATTGCAGTACTGAAAGATTCCATGGGCAATATGTTGAATGATACAGGAAACATTGAAAGAAGATGAATAGAATACACAGAGTCCCTATACCAAGAAGATTGGTAGATGATCATCCATTTCAGGAGGGGTCATTGAAGGAAGAAGTCAAAGCTGCACTAAAAGAATTGGCAAAAAACCCCAATTCTCTGGGAATTGACAGAATACCCATTGGAATGTTTCAACAAACAGATGTCCTGCTGGAGGCACTCATTTGGTTATGTGAAGAGATTTGGGAGATAGCTACCTGGCTGACTGAATGAAAGTGATCCATATTTGTACCCATTCCAAAGAAAGGTGATCCCACAGAATGCAGAAATTATTGAACAATATCATTGATATCCCATGCAAGTAAAATCTTACTGAAGATAATTCAAAAATGGTTACAGCAGTATATTGACAGAGAACTTCCAGAAATGCAAGCTGGATTCAGGAGAGGATGTGGAATGAGGGATATCACTGTTGATGTCAGATGGATCTTGGCTGAAAGCAAAGAATACCAGAAAGATGTTTACTTGTGTTTTATTGACTATGCAAAGGCATTTGATTGTGTGGATCATAACATATTGTGGATAACATTGAGAAGAATGGGAATTCCAGAACATTTAACTGTACTCATGAGGAACCTATACATAGACCAGGACAGAACAAGGGGATACTGCATGGTTTAAAATCAGGAAGGGAATGTGTGTCAGTGTTGTGTCCTTTTACCATACTTATTCAATATGTATGCTGAGCAAATAACCTGAGAAGATGGACTATGTATGAAGAAGAATATGGCATCAGGACTGGAGGAAGCCTCATTAACAACCTGTGATATGCAGACAACACAACTTTGCTTGCTGAAAGTGAGAATGACTTGGAGCACTTACTGATAAAGATTGAAGACTACAGTCTGCAGTATGGATTACACTTAAATATAAAGAAAACAAAAATCCTCACAACTGGACCAATAAGCAACATCATGATAGATGGAGAAAAGATTGAAGTTGTCAGAGACTTCATATTACTTGGTTCTATAATCAATGCCAACGGAAGCAGCAGTCAAAACATCAAAAGACATATTGCATTGGGCAAATATGTTGCAAAAGACCTCTTTCATGTGCTGAAGAATCTCCTTGAAGTCTCCTTGAAGACTAAGATATCCCTAACCCAAGCCATGGTATTTTTAATCACCTCATATGCATGTGAGAGCTGGACAGTGAATAAGGAAGACTCAAGAAGAGTTGATGCTTTTGAGTTGTGGTGCTGATGAAGAATGCTGAAAGTACCATGGACTGTTTAAAGAATGAACAAATTTATCCTGGACGAAGTGCAGCTGAAATGCTCCTTGGAAGTGAGAATGGCCAGACTTCGTCTCGCCTAGTTTGGTCAAGTTGTCAGAAGAGACCATTCACTGGAGAAAGATGTCATGCTTGGTAAAGTGGAGAGTCCACAAAAGAGAGAAAGGCCCACAAAATGATGGATTGACACGGTGTCTGTATTAATGGGATCAGGTAGTAGGGATCATGAGGCTGGCACAGGACCAGGCAGTGTTTCGTTCTGTTGTATATAGAGTCCCTATGGGTCAGAGATGACTTGATGGCATATAACAACAACAACAACAATACAAAATAACTTTATGATCACTTTTGAAGAATACTAGATCATCAATTCATTATTTTGAAAATTGGTAAAGGAAAAGTAGCACAGTGCCAATAAAACTGTACCTAGTTGGTGAGGAGTTTTCTAACAAATGAAGAAGGAAAGAAAAGTTAGAAAATCACACTTTGTAACCACTCTTATGGAAACTCATTGCTGTTGAGTCCATTCTGACTCACAATGAGCTTATAGGACAGAATAGAACTCCCCATAGGTTTTCCAAGGCTATAATCTTTATAAAAGTGGATTGTCATATATTTCTCCCACTGAGTGGCTAGTGGGTTCAAACTGTGACATTTTGGTCAGTGGCTAAGTGCTTAACCACTTGTCAAACTCTTTTTGTTAGCAATAAACCAAAAAACCAAACTAAACTCACTGCCATCAAGTCGACTCTGGCTCAGTGACCCCTCCTTGGGTTTCTGCTAGTGAGTGAAAAAATTTGGCAAAGGGCATCCAAAGTTTGCTAATATCACAAAAAGACAGAGAATCAGATATTCTATCTTCCCCAAAGATCCCATAACACCATCAACAACATGTATTTGCCAAAAATATTAACCTGCACCTGATCAAGCCTCCTAATTTCCTATTAACAGTAAATATAGAATGTGATGGTTAATTTTATGTGCCAGCTTGGGCTATGGCACCCAACTGTTTTGTCAAATGCTAGTCTAAATGCTGTTATGAAGTAGTTACATGTGTTTAAATCAACATGGCCTCAATAAAGAAGATCACCCTCCATAAAGTGGCAAGACTCATTCAATTAGTTGAAGATCTTAAGGCCAAAATAGAATTCTTCTCTAGGGTGTATTCTGTCTTCACACTGTAAAAAGATACTTTGCCAGAACTCCTACACTCTTCCTTTCATGTTTCACCTATAGATTTTGGGTCACAAGCTCCAGTCTATTACCTGAATTACATGTTTTGGACTTGCCAGCCCCTACAATGTTGGGTTCTATACTGAAGTACAATGCTGTCAGTGATAGGATAATATCCATACATCTACAAAGAAGAACAGTTAATACTACTAATTCAAATTTACTCACCAGCCACTGCAGTGTCTGGCAAAACCACACAGGTCACAAAGTCAAGCAACATGGAAGGATTAATAGTTTTATTTTTTATTATTTTAAAGGAATGGGGGCCAGGCGGACACCCTGCATGTTCTGCGAGAGTGACCCCTGATGCCTTTGTTCTACTTTATTTATATGTTTGTACATGATTACATCATTAGTCTTGGAAGTCATACAATCAGCTTATTCTCTACAGAGCTAAAGTTTTACTCCTCTACATGCTCAAGGACAACAGGTGGTCATTAAAACTATCACAGTAATCTCCTCAGGAATAAGGAGTATAAAACGATGAATGTTTCCTAGGACACAATGACGCAAAATATGAAACATCCCAATAAAATAAAAACATGGAGGATAACATCTACTTTGCCAATTAAGTATTTAACAGTGAGAGAGACCTTGCCATCTCTTAAAGCAACATTCAACCACAGAGAGGCCTTGCCATCTCTAAAACCAAACATTCAATCACAAAAGAGGCCTTGTCATCTCTTCACTGCAATTAGAACATGTGCCTTGCAATCATATTCTTTTGGAGGTCTTTAACCTGGTCCCCAACAAACCACTAAAGCCAAAGATGAAGTTGAAGAGTTTTACCAACTTCTGCAGTCTGAAATTGACATGCAATCAAGATATATTAATAATTACTGGTAATTGCAATGAGAAAGTTAGAAACAAAGAAGAAGCATCAGTAGTTGGAAAATATGACCTTGGTGGTAGAAATGACACTGGACATTGCATGATAGAATTTTGCAATGCCAATAACTTATTCATTGTAAATACCTTTTTTCAACAACATAAGTGGAGACCACACACGTGGACCTCACCAGAAGGAATACACAGGAATCAAATGGACTGCATCTATGGAAAGAGGTGATAGTGAAGCTCATCAATCAGAGCAAGGCCAAGGATGGATTGTAGATCAGACCATCAATTGCTCATAAGTTTGAGTTGAAGCTGAAGAAAATTAAAACAAGTCCATGAGAGCCAAAATATGACATTGAGTATATCCCACCTGCATTTAGAGACAATCTGAAGAATAGATTTGATCCATTGAACACCAGTGACCAAAAACCAGACAAGTTTTTAACAGACATCAGGAACATCATACCTGAAAAAAGCAAAAGGTAATTAACAAGACAGGAAAGGAAGAAAAGACCAAAATGGATGTCAGAAGCAACTCTGAAACTTGCTCTTGAAAAAAGAGTAGCTAAAGCAAATGGAAGAAATAATGAAGTAAAGGAGCTGAACAAAAGATTTCAAAGGGCAGCTCAAGAGGACAAAGTAATGTATTATAATGAATTGTGCAGACTTGGAGAAGGAAAATCAAAAGGGAAGAACACTCCCAGCATTTCTTAAGCTGAAAGAACTGAAGAAAAAATTTAAGTCTTGAGTTGTGATATTGAAGGGTTCTATGGGCAAAATATTGAACAATGCAGAAAGCATCAAAAGAAGATGGAAGGAATATACAGAGTCACTGTATCAAAAAGAATTGGTTGACATTCAACCACATTCAACCATTTCAGGAGGTAACATATGATCAAGAACCAATAGTATTGAAGGAAGAAGACCAAGCTGCACTGAAGGAATTAGTGAAAAGCAAAGTTTCAGGTATTTATAGAATACCCACTGAGATGCTTCATCACACAGATGTGGCACTGGAGGTACTCACTTGTTTATGCCAATAAATTTGGAAGACAGGTACCTAGCCAACCAACTGGAAGAGATCCATATTTGTGCCCATTACAAATAAAGGTGGCCAATAGGATGTGGAAATTATCAAACAATATCATTAATATCACATGCAAATAAAATTTTGCTGAAGATAATTAAAATATGGTTGTAACAGTACATCAATAGGGAACTTCCAGAAATGCAAGCTGGATTCAGAGAGGACGTGGAATGAAGGATATCATTGCTGATATCATATGCATCTTATCTGAAAGCAAAAAATACCAGAAAGATATTTAGTTGTGTTTTATTGACTATGCAAAGATATTCTACTATGTAGATCGTAACAAAGTATGGATAAAATTGCGAAGAATGGGAATTTCAGAATGCTTAAGGAGCTCTGGTAGCATAGTGGCTAAGACACTTGCCTGCTAACCAGACGGCTGGCGGTTCAAACCCACCAGCCACTCCTTGGAAGGAAGGTTGGGCAATCCTACTTCCGTAGTGATACTGCCTCGGAAACTCAAGGAGGGGTCGCTATGAGTCAGGTTTGACTCGACGGCACATAACAACAACAACAACAATTGTGCTCATAAGGAACCTGTATGTAGACCAAGAGGGAGTCATTTGAACAGAACAAGAGTTTAAAGTCAGGAAAGATGTATGTCAGGGTTGTATCCTTTCATCATAGTTATTCAATCTGTATCCCTAGCAAATAATACAAGACCTGGACTCTATGAAGACTATAGCATCAGGATTGGAGGAAAGCTCATGAACAACCAGTGGTATGCAGATGACACAGCCTTGGTTGCTGAAAGTAAGTACTTCCTCACTTACTGATGAATATCAAAGACTACAGCCTTCAGTATGGATTATACCTGAACATAAAGAAAACAATAGTCTTCACAAATGGACCAATAAGCAACATCATGATTAATGGAGAAGAGATTGACATTGTCAGGGATTTCATTTTACTTGTATCCACAATCATTGCTCATGGACACAGAAGTCAATAAATCAGAAGACATTTCTAACTGGGCAAATCTGCTGCAAAAGACTTTTTTAAAGTGTTAAAGAGCAAAAATGTCTTGAACACTAAGATGCGCCTGACCTGAGTCATGGTATTTTCAATCATCTCATATGCATGCAGAATTGATGCATGTGAATTGTGGTATTGGTGAAGAATATTAAATGTACTGTGGACTGCCAGAAGACTGAACAAAACTGTCTTGAAAGAGGTATAGCTGGAATTCTCCTTAGAAGCAAGAAGGCCCAGACTTTGTCCCTCATACTTTGATCATGTTTTCAGAAGAGACCAGTCCCTGGAGAATGGTATCATGATTGGTAAAGTAGAGGGTCTGCGAAAAAGGGGAAGACTCTCAAGAGGATGGATTGACGCAGTGGTTGCAACGATGGGTTCAAGCATGGTAACAGTTGAAGATGGCGCAGGACCAGGTTGTGTTTTGTTCTGTTGTACATAGGATTGTGATAAGTTGAAATTGACTTGATGGCACCTAAGAACAACAGGTTGATTGTCATCAAGCTGATTCTAACTCACAGTGACTCCATGCGATAGAATAGAATTGTCCTTTAAAGTTGCCTAGACTGTAATCTTTAAGGAAGCAGATCACCAGGTCTTTCTCCTGTGGAGTCTCTGGATGATTCAAACTGCCAAGTTCTGGTTAGCAGCCAAATGCTTAACCACTGTGCTGCCAGGACTCCCCTGCAATAGCATAAGCCAATTGCTTAAAATGAAACCATTTATATATATATATATCTATCTCAATGCAACAAACGCAACACACTGCCGTGGAGTCGGATCCAACTCATAGTGACCCCTCTTTGGGTTTCCAAGGTGGTATCACTACAGAAGTAGATTGCCCAATCTTCTTTCTGAGGAGTGACTGGTGGCTCTGAACCACCAACCTTCTGGTTAGCAGTCAAATGCCTTATACACAATGCCACCAGAGCTCCCATATCTATCTCAGTCTCTGCATTATTGGTTTTGTTACTTTAGAGAACCCTAAGTCATAGGAAGGAGCTCTGGTAGCATAGTGCCTAAGGCACTTGACTGCTAACCAGAAGGCTGGCAGTTCAAACCCACCAGCCACTCCTCGGAAGGAAGACTGGGCAATCTACTTCCGTAGTGATACTGCCTTGGCAACCCAAGGAGGGGTTGCAATGAGTCAGGGCTGACTCAATGGCACATAACAACAACAACAACAAGAGGAAGGAGCTCTGGTAGCATAGTGCCTAAGGCACTTGACTGATAACCAGAAGGCTGGTGGTTCAAACCCACCAGCCACTCCTCGGACGGAACGTTGGGCAATCTACTTCCATAGTGATACCACCTCGGAAACCCAAGGAGGGGTCGCTATGAGTCAGGTCTGACTCGACGGCACATAACAACAACAACAACAACAAGACATAGGGGACAAAAAAAGGTCAAACTCACTGCTGTTGAGTTGGATCTGACTCATAACGATCCCTCCTTGGGTTTCCGAGGTGGTATCACTACGGAAGTAGATTGCCCAATCTTCCTTCTGAGGAGTGGCTGGTAGGTCTGAACCGCCAGCCTTCTGGTTAGCAGTCAAATGCCTTAGGCACTAGGGGATGGAGGCACATAATAAATAATATCATGGGAACATAATCAGCAAAATCCAGTCTGTGGCAAATTAGCCAGGAAAAAAAAGCCTAGCTTTCTTCTTCAATGACAACAAATTGTAAGAAAAGGGAGAGAGAGATGGAGAGATGGTTGAGGATAAACATATTAAAAGAAACTTGAGAGAAATAATTATCCATCTCAATGTCTGGACTTTGGATCCTAATTTAAACTGTGAAAAAAAAAAAATACTTTTAAGTCAATTAGAGAAATAGAAACACTGATTGCATATTCACTTATGTTTAGGAATTATTAATGATATTTTTTTCTTTTTGGTAAAATGATATTATTGCAGTTAAGTGTTTTTAAAAAAGGGAGGCCTTATTTTCCAGGTTTGTTTATTAAAATATTCTAGCTGAAATGATATTAAAAAACCAAACCAAACTCACTGCGGTCGAGTCAGGCCTGACTCCTAGTGACCCCTCCTTGGGTTTCCGAGGCAGTATCACTACGGAAGTAGATTGCCCAACCTTCCTTTCAAGGAGTGGCTGACGGGTTTGAACCACCAGCCTTCTGGTTAGCATTCATGTGCCTTAGGCACTATGGTACCAGAGCTCCCACCTGCCAAATTAGCAGTGCTTAAAGCCTTGCCATTAGAAATTTCTCCATTTTGTGTAATCTGCATCCCTTATACACAGTGGAAGGAATCTCCTTTTCAAGATCACTTCAGGAGGAAAGATTTGCATTGTTTAAAGAAGAAAAATCATCAAGTGTTTAAGAAAAAGGCAAAAGACAAAGTCTTCCTTCAAGAAGTAACAGCCCTGCCAGCTAAGTTGGGTTGTGAAATAATGCCTTTGGCAATGAGAATGGGGTGTTCTATCACACTCTCAATAAACTTTCTCTCCTTTAGGCAATATTTTACAGTTACTGCTTCTACGCCCCATTGCCACGGACATAATTTATGATTTGTTTACACGTTGCACTTACTTCTGCTAAGGTGGAAGTCCAGTGATGCATTATTACTGAGAACACCAGTGTGTGTGTGTGTGTGTGTGTGTGTGTGTGTGTGTGATGCACGCATTGAAAGACTTGAAATCTGACAAGTTCTGAACCTTAAACTTTTCATAGCAAAGCTCTAGGCTTAAATAAGTCCTGGTGGCAGGCAATGGTTAGGGGCTCTGTGGCTAACCAAAAGGTTGGATGTTCAAGCCCACCCAGTGGCTCCATGAAATATCCTATGGGGCAGTTCTCAGTCACATAAGGTTACTATGAGTTGAAAATCAACGTACATCATGTACTGGGCACCATTTGCAAGTTGTTTTTTTAAAACAATCTGTATTAATTTATGCATTATGACAAATCTGTGTGGTAGGTTCTATCATAATGCACATTTTACTGATGAGGAACTCAGAGGGTAGTTGTTGGAAACTAGTTATTCTTAAACCAAGAAACTTAGTAGCTGATAACTTCCATGCCTTTAACAAAGAACTAGCCACACCTGAAGCATCTCCTCACTCTGGCATCTTTCCCATTATCATTCAAGTAGGATAAAGCTGTGACCACCATCAGGCTCTCAAAACTTGCTTTTGCACTTACTGAGAGCTCACTACCTCTGTGGCTCCCCCCTGCCCCCCCCCTTCCTCTTTTGGCAGTAATACTAGGAGATCTGGTAGCATAGTGCCTAAGGCACTTGACTGCTAACCAAAAGGCTGGCGGTTCAAACCCACCAGCCACTCCTCTGAAGGAAGGTTGGGCAATCTACTTCTGTAGTGATACTGCCTCAGAAACCCAAGGAGGGGTCGCTATGAGTCAGGTCTGACTCGATGGCACAAATAACAACAACAACAACTGGTAGCAGAGTGCCTAAGGCACTTGACTGCTAACCAGAAGACTGGCAGTTCAAATCCACCAGCCACTCCTCAGAAGGAAGATGGGGCAATCTATTTCTGTAGTGATACTGCCTTGGAAACCCAAGGAGGGGTCACTATGAGTTGGATCCGACTTGAGGGCACATAACAACAACAACACTCATGATTTTGTGTGCCTTGTGTTCTTGTGTGGGAGCTCTGGTGGCGTAGTGCCTAAGGCATTTGACTGCTAACCAGAAGGTTGGCTATTCAAACCCACTAGCTATTCTTCTGAAGGAAGATTGGGCAATCTACTTCCATAGTGATACTGCCTCAGAAAACCAAGGAAGGGTCACTATGAGTCCAATCGACTCAATGGCAGTGACTTTGGTTGTTCAGTTTGTGTTCTTTTAAAGGAATCTGGTGGGACAGTGCCTAAGACATTTGACTGCTAAGCAGAAGGTTAGCAGTTTAAACCCACCAGCTACTCCATGGAAGGAAGATGCAATCTACTTTCATAAAGATTTACCACCTTGGAAACCCAGTGGGGGTCACTATGAGTCAAAATCGACTCTATGGCAGTGGGTTTGGTTTGGTTTAGTTTTGTGTTCTTTTGGTGAGGAAACCAAGGTCCTGGGGGATTAAACTCTTGCCAAAATCCACAGAGTGAGCTGGGGTTTTATGCAGCCTGCAGTTCAAGCCTGTGCTCTTGTTCACTACCCTTTGTGTTCCTGAATGCTGTAAGCTGCTTTGTCACCTGTGGCCCCAGGGCTTCCATAGAACCAGACTCTTGCTGAGGTGCTGCACGCTCAGGGCCAGAGGGACAAAAACATTCAGTAGGGGGCACCTGAGAGCCCAGATGGCCCCTGAGCCAAAGCTCCTGGCTCCCCTCCCTGGAGGCCCAACCCACAGGGAAGGGCCTGGAATTCAATCCTCAGCATTCCGGCCAGGGTTCCTGTGACATAATAAAGCCCAAGGAGGAATCTGGAGTGACAGGTCAGCAGAACCCCCAGAGGATTTTCTACAGATAGCCAGGGTGTGTCTCTGGCTCTGCCCTCTCTTTGGGAAGAAAGTTCTTTTATGCCTGGGCTGGGCAATGCCGTGTGCAGCAGGTGGGTGGGTGGGGGGCTGGCCAGGCACAGAGCTCAGAAGACTTTGTAAGGGGGCGGAGGGTGCAAGGAAGCTCAGGCCAGGAAAGGGAATTCCAACTATGGCGTTTTGGAGAAAACTATTTAGTTATTTGCCCTCGATGACCTTGGGACTGCGGCTGCAATGAGATGTCCCAAATACAGAGCCCCACACAGCCTTTGATGCTGGCTCTGAAGAAATTCCATGGTATGAGCCAGGCTCTCTTTGGGGAGAGATACGTGTTTGGAATGCTGGTGTGCCCGGTGCTGTGATTGGAGTCTGGGGTTTCAGAGTTCCTTAATTTGCATGACCATGCCACACAGCTATTGCTTTCCACAATAGAGGGTTGGAATTTGAAACTCATTCTGTTTACCTTCCAGATTCCAAACAAGCAGCATTCCTATCAATAATGTCGCATAAATACCGGTGTGATAGCATAGAATCCTATCATTACTAATTTTTTTTTTATCTTGTCTGCTAGTGGATAGGAATTCTCAGAAGCCATGCATATATTTTACATAAAACAATAGGTAGGCTGCCAAGGGCTTTAACGATATAATTTCATGATGGAATTCTGGGCTTTTTGGTTTATGTTGCCATCAGAACCCCAAGACAGAATTAATTCATGTAACTGGGGCAAGCCCAAGTGCTGTTTTTCCATTCCCTTTATAAGCGAATTCAACTATTTTAATTGCTGAAACATTTGGTGAGTAGAGTATGAGGTGGAAAAAAAGTCTGTCTGATGTATTCATTAGCGTCAGAGTAAATTCATTAGAGGCAGTATACTGCTGGTGTTAAAAACATAAACATTCCGGTCTAATAGGTTGAGTTTGAAACCTGACTTGGCCTTAGAAGTTGTGAAAACTTGGACAAGTTATTTATTGTCTCTGAGCTTTCATTTATTCATCTGTAATATGTGGCTGTGAGTATCTACCTCCCAGGGTTGTTGACAGGATTAAATGCTGTCAGAACTGATTGAATGGGTGAATACAATACCTGTAAAAGGTCCTTAGTACAGTGCCTGGAGCACAGTAACTGTCAATAAATGGCTGCTTTATTATTAGCTGAACAGCAATAGCAAAACCCCTGAAACTGTTCCCTGACACCACGAAAGTCCAGAAATCTTAGCCACTTCCAGCCAGGAGCTTCTCTTTTTAGCCCAGAAATTCCCCAGATGCCCTGCATTTGTGAATTTTATGATTCCCAGCCAGAGAGAACAGGGTGGCAACCCCCACCCTGTCTGGAATCCCAGAAGCACCTCTGAGATCCTGACCTAGCACAGCTGCCTGTTGCAAGTAATTTAGGAAACATGAAACAACAGAACATATTGCAGTTTCACAGGAAGGTCTGAAGAGTAGACTTTAAGTGTCTGTCATGGATCTGTTTTCTCCTGCAGAGAAATGAGAGCAAGACCCTGCCAAGAAGGAGTTTCTGCTCCCCACCCCAGGCAAGAAGCAGGAGCTCCTCAAGTGGCCAAACACAAGTCCAAAGGAACCCATTTGCTTCCTAAAATCTATTCTGATACTGCCTTGTCCATGATGCATAGAAGGGCTTCTCAAGATATAAACACAATTCCTCTCTGCAAGTGTTGTTGTTGTTATGTGCCATCGAGTCTCACCGACTCATAGGGACCCCTCCTTGGGTTTCCAAAGCTGTATCACTACGGAAGTAGATTGCCCAACCTTCCTTCCGGGGAGTGGTTGGTGAGTTTGAACCGCCAGCATTCTGGTTAACAGTCAAGTGCCTTAGGCACTATGCTACCGGAGTATACCTTAGCTTTGTAATAAAATGTTACAGCTTCAATCTTTTCTCCCCTACGTATTAGCTGTGTGATCTTGGGCAAGAAACTTAATGCTTCTGAGCCTGGGTGGTTGGGTGGATTAAATGGGACACAGAAAGTGCTAAAATGGCATGGAGGCAGCATCTTCTGACTTCCTCTAACTTCGTAAGAGGGAGAGAGAATCACCATCAGCAGCCCAAGGCTTATTTCTATGAGGCCAAACATGCCGCCACCCTCCAAACCTTTTCACCAATTCTGACACCAACTGTCCCTCCCATGTTGTTGTTGTTGTTGTTATGTGCCATCGAGTCAAACCTGACTCATAGCGACCCCTCCTTGGGTTTCCGAGGCAGTATCGCTACGGAAGTAGGACTGCCCAACCTTCCTTCCGAGGAGTGGCTGGTGGGTTTGAACCGCCAGCCGTCTGGTTAGCAGGCAAGTGTCTTAGCCACTATGCTACCAGAGCTCCCGTCCCTCCCATAGCACTAATTCTCTACTGAGTTTGATAATTCGTCGCAATGACCACACAGAACTCACAGATAATACTCATGATTGTGGGGTTTATTAGGGAACCAACAAGTTACAATTCAGATTCAGGAACGCTCTCAGGATATAATTTTTCAATCAGGACAGTCTCCCCTCTTCTATGCCCTCAGGCTCACTTCTCTGGCTTATAGCCTGGACTCTCCCCTGCTCGGCAAATGTTACAAAGCCCTTTTAGCTCTGCCAATGGGTGCACCTAGGTGCACCCCATTCTGCCAGCAAGCTTCCTGCCCAAAGGCAGTCAGCTTTCTTGTTCTGAGGGCTAGCAAACTGCTGTTCTGTCTCATGCCTCTTGGTTCCACTGCCGCTGTCTTTCAGCAGCCATCTCTCAGCCAGACTTCTCTCAGCTGGCGTCTCTCAGCTGGGCATCCCTGCCAAGGATGTCCAGCGCAGGGGTCTCGTATCCAAGGACACACTTCTCTTCATCCCCAGCTCTTCTCGATGGTAGTGAGATCACGACCTTCTGCTTCTACAAACTCAAAAAAACTCACTGCTTTAGGAGGGCTCATTTTAAGCCTTGCAGAGTGACAAAACTAACCAGTCCCAACATTAGCGTTCAATATACC
Organism: Orycteropus afer afer; assembly: GCF_000298275.1. Lineage (NCBI taxonomy): Eukaryota > Metazoa > Chordata > Mammalia > Tubulidentata > Orycteropodidae > Orycteropus > Orycteropus afer. Next base: position 174,569 of record NW_006922165.1, read on the forward strand.
TCATCTGCATGGTTCCACCCAGTAATCTGGTGGGAGTCACAAAGACCATGCCTAGAAAAGCCAAACCAAGTAATTCACTGCACAACAGCATATAAATTGCTGTCTACTTTTGGCACATGGTAGATCTGTGAGCCTCATTCCTTTTCCAAGTACCCAAGAAGACTAAAACAGGCCATATTCACTCAATTCCCTCCTACCCTGTTCTAAGAGAAAAGAGAAGACCACAGCGCTGAGTGAGGTAGCGCTGAACGCCATTTCAGAAACAGTGATGATGTGATCTCGCCTGCCCCAGGTGGCTGGGTTGTGAAATGTCCCTGTGATGCACTGTCTTGAAGGACACTTATCCTTCCAATCAGCACAAGGACTCCTCTTCCTTTTTTGAGGCCTTCTCTTGAGGATGCCAACCTAAATGATCCAAGACAAGGCATCTTAGGGATTCAAATGTTGGTGTTAGCAGTCAAATTGAAAGAAAATCGTATCTCAGAAATAATTGTTTTTGTTTTAGCTTATAATCTGTTCACTCTATTTCCCAGTTGGGACCTCCAAAACTGAAAGTCTCAATTCATCAGAAGTAGAGTTTAGTCTTTAAATATTCCCACCCCTTTTCCTTGTACAGCAAGCTAGCAGACAGTCATTGAATGGGGAAGAGGAGACATGCTCCATGGACTGCAGGCAGGGCAGTTGAGATTTTTCTTCATAACCAGAGTGACTGTAGCTTCCCAATAGCCAAGAATTTGTGTTGGATTTATGTCATCTTAAGCCTTTTCCACTTATTTTATGCAACTATTTCTTACGTACCTCTGCTGCCTCTGAAAATATTTTCTTCTCACCCATATGAATGAACTGGTCACAGTCATTTTTAGGAACTGTGAATGTAGTTGAATTTATTTGCAAGTCAACTCTGCAGCTGCCAAATGCCCAACACAGATCTTTGGAGAAAAAGAAGCCTAGCTAAAGAAGGAAATAAATGTGCTTCCTTCTTTTCACCTGAAAAGCAGGTACCATGCCTGTTAAGTCCAGCACTGAATAGTTCTCTCTAGTAGTTAGTATTCCATAAATAGTACACTCTAATTTCAGGTTCAGATAGGGACTCAGAAGCATATCAAATGGGGCTGCAGAAAATTGATTCCTCTCCTTTTAGAGACTCGTTGTTTGTGATTGACAACATTATACATCCTGGAGGGCTAAGTACACAGTTTGGTGTGGAGCTTGGTAAATCATTTGGAGAAAGTGTCAATATAGAAGATACTACATAAAATAGCCACTGTACACACTTTTAGAAATCTCCAAAAAGGGAGCCTCTGTTGGGTCTGCTTAGCATTATGCCCAGCACCATGTTGCATATATGTTGTTGTTAGCTGCCATCAAGTCGGCACCCAACTCATGAGTACTTCATGCATAGAGGAACTAAATGTTGTCTGATCCCCATGCTACACACCCACAATCGGTTGGGGATTGGACTATTGTGATACATAGAGTTTTCACTGGCTTATTTTCAATAGATTTCCAGACTTTTCTTCCTAGTCTGTCTTAGTCCAGAAGTTCCACTGAAGCTTGTTGAGCACGACAGCCATATTGAGGCCTCCACTGACCAATGAGTGGTGGCTGCACTTGAGATTATGAGCCAGGAATTGAACCAAGGTCTTCAAATGGAAGATGAGAACTCTACCACGGAATGACCTATATGGATAGAGAGATGATAGATAGATACAGATTATACAGATACAGATATTTAGGCTCACAAATAAATGCTATTGATAATTATGTTGGAAATACCACTGGGCTGAGAGTTGGGAGCACTGGGGATTGCCTCCATATTTGTAATGAACCTACTTGTCTCTTTTTTTAAGTCTCTTGATTCTTCTAGATCTCAGTTTGATTTGTAAAATGACCAGATCATTGATCCCCAAACTTTTTAACCATCAAAAATAATTTTTGGGCAATGTTGTCTCCCTCCACCTCATTCATTTGCTTAAAGATATTTACTGACATTTTCTCTGTGGTGGACACTCTGCTAAGAGATGGGAATAAAATTTATGAGAAAAAAAGATGCAATCTTTGCTCTCATGAAGCTTATAGTGTAGTGGGAGAGACAAATATGAAGCACATAGTTATAGAAATAGAAATGTGCCCTGAACGAAAACACAGAGATTTATGAGTGGATGTAACATGGAAACCTAATTAGGAGAAAGAAAGAGTAGAGAAGGTCTGTGGCTTCATAAATGGAGCTCTGGTGGTGTAGTGGTTAAGGTATTTAGCTGCTAGCCAGAATGTCAGCAGTTTGAACCCACCAGCTTCTCTGTGTAAGAAAGATGAGGCAGTCTGCTTCTGTTAAGGTTGATAGCATTGGAAACCCAATGAGGGTTGCTCTGAGTCAGAATTGACTTGATGGCAGTGAGTTTGGTTTTTAGTTTATATGTATATTCACATTTTAATATTTAATTTGTTTTATTGTTTTTGTTGAGAATATAGACAACAGAACATATATCAATTCAATGTGTGGTAATATTTTTAATGTACTGTGAGAAAACACATAACTATAAAAAGTTATTATGGATGGTGACACTTTAAAATTATTTATATTTTATTAATCACAACAGCATCTACATACAGTGGAAAATGGTAGTTTGTATATGTGGGAGACAGTTTATTTATTCAGTCCAGAGTCCATGAAGGAGACCTGGTAGTGCATTGGTTAAGCATTCAGCTGCTAAATGAAAGGTTGTCAGTTCAAACTCACCAGCTGCTCCACAGGAGACAGAAGTGGCAGTCTGCTTCTGTAAAGATGACAACCATGGAAACACTATGGGGCAGTTCTACTCTGTCCTATAGGGTCACTGTGAGTTGGAATCAACTCGACAGCAATGGGTTTAGAGTCCATGAGTGCTTCACACATGAGTATACACACATGGGGACATGGGCACTGTGCAAACTCTGTATCTCCCAGAGCACTGCGGATCTCTTCATTAGAATATCCCCCTTCCCTCAGTGGCTCTAATGGCAACTTTTGAGGCTCCTTAGGAGAGATCTTAAAGACAAACAATTTGTTCTCAATCAGGATTCACACCAACACTAACCATCAGCTGATGACCACAGATGGAGCCCCTGACCAGAAGTGCAGGCCATCTCCCTGGCATCTAGCAAAATTTCCTCCCCTCCAGATTAGACCAAAGGAGATCAAACCCAACACACAAAAGCAAGTTGTTTGAACAGTCTGAAAAGAGGAAGCAGTCAAGGATTCCTCAGTTCCAACCCCCTCACCCCTGAACCCAATTGTTGTCAGTCTATATTTTGTTTCTGAGTGCTCAACTAGGTGATTGTATGTTACCTCCCAGAGGAAAACATGTATTTCTTCCATAATGGCCTCCTAGCTATGTAAATGGTATACATATTTGATTTATGTTTCCAGATTACAGTTTTTAAGGCTTTCTGTCAAGCTCCCCATTGGCAGTAGAAGTTTTCCATTTTCCAATTTTTGCTTTAACCAGGGAGCAGTGAATTCAGATAAGAAGCTGAGTTCAGGATGGGAATGATCCCCTTTAGGAGGCAAACCCACTTAATGATGGGTGAGACTTTCAAATTCTGCTTGTGAATCACCAACCTGTCCAGGAGGAAGAAGGAGAAAGGAAGTTGGGTCTGTGCAAAGTCTAGGACTGAGATTGGGACAGTTTAAACTCTTACCTGGAGTGCATGTGTAGAAAAGGATGTTTCTTGCTGAGCTGGGTGAGGAGCCTTGGTGGAGCAGTGGTTAAGTGCTTGCACCAGCTGTACCATGGGAGAGAGAAGTGATAGTCTGTTTCATAAAGAATACAACCTTGAGAACACTATGGGGCAGTTCTACAAGGTCACTATGAGTCAGAATTAACTCGATGGCAATGGGTTTGGGTTTGGGTTTGCAGAGCTGGTGATACCTCACTTAACTGAGATCCCAAATCCCTTGAGGATAGAAATAGTATCTTTGTCATATATGCCCAGTGGTGGCTAATCCACTGAGTTTACAATCACCATTTGTTGCAAGAGTGTATGGTTCTAGAAAGATGTCAAAGTGAGATCACTAAGCCCAGGCTGTTGTTGTTATGTGCCATCAAGTTGGACCTGACACATAGCGACCCCTCCTTGGGTTTCTGAGGCAGTATCACTATGGAGTAGATTGCCCCATCTTCCTACTGAGGAGTGCCTGGTGGGTTTGAACTGCCAGCCTTCTGATTAGCAGTCAAGTGCCTTAGGCACTACACTACCAGAGCTCCCAAGCCCAGGTAAGTAGACCAAAATAAGCCTCAAAAATACCAGGAGGTGGGAGATGCAGTAAGATGGCAGACTAGGCAGAAAGACTGCACAGACCCTCTTCAACAAAGAAAAGGGAAACCAATTAACACAGACACAGAAGATAAT
>NW_006922165.1:185270-220675 GCF_000298275.1 Orycteropus afer afer
TGTGGTCAATGACATGAGACAAAGTATATGTGACCTGCTGTATGGAAAGTGAATTTGCTCTGTAAATCTTCACCCAAATCACAATAATAAATAAATAAATAAATAAAATACCAGGAGACAGAGTCTGAAGGTAAGGAAGTAAGGGAGGGCAAGCAGGAAGTTAAACAAGAGGGAGGCCTCGATCAGCACTGCTCAAAGGGTCTGCTTTGTGCTTCTGTTCCATTAACTAGCCAGTGGCAGGATGAGCAAGACGCATTTTCAGAAAACACAGTGAAGGTCCTGTGAATCAAGATAAACTTGGGCTGAGTGCTCCTATTGCAAAAGGGCCATTTGTAAAAAGTTTGACTTCACTAGTCCTTTAGATAGGAAATGCTTCACATTTATTTGAAACAGCATTGCATTTCCAATTTAATTTTTATAGACTACACCTTGTTCTTGTTGTTAGCTGCTGTCGAGTTTGTTCTAGTTCTGACTCATAGCGACATTATGTACAACAGAATGAAACATTGCCTGAAAATATGTAAAATGCACATTTATCTGTCCTGTGGGTTATTTACATTTTTTAATTTGTTGATGTTTTTGTCATCTGTTGGTTCTGACTCATAGTGACCCGATGTACAACAGAATGAAACACTTCCTGGTCCTGCATTATCCTCACAATCATTGCCATGCTTGAGCCCATCATTGCAGCCACTGATTCAGTTCAACTTGTTGAGGAGCTTCCTCTTTCTTGCTGACCCTCTACTTTACCAGGTATGATGTTCTTCTCCAGTATTATGCTATCCCCTATGACAACACGACCAAACTACATAAGACAAAGTCTGGCCATTCTTGTTTCCAAGGAGCATTCTGACTGTACTTCTTCCAAGACAGATTTGTTCATTCTTCTGGCAGACCATGGCATATTCAATATTCTTGGCCAATAGCACAATTCAAATGCATCAATTCTTCTTCTGTCTTCCTTATTCATTGTCCAGCTTTCATAAGCATATGAGACAATTGAAAATACCATGGCTTCAGTCAGGTGCACCTTAGTCTTTTTTAATTCAGATCCCACCAAAGTCCAAAAAAGGATTTGAAGTGGCTAAGCACTTGTAGGAGAGGAGCTCTGATGGCCTAGTGCCTAAGGCATTTGACTACTAACCAGAAGGCTGGTGGTTCAAACCCACCAGCCACTCCTCAGGAGGAAGGTTGGGCAATCTACTTCCATAGTGATACTGCCTCAGAAACCCAAGGAGGGGTTGCCATGAGTCAGATCTGAGTCTAAGGCAATGAGTTTGGTCTGGTTTCTGGTTTGGTGAGTATTTGTTGTTGTTAGTTGCCCTCAAATCAATATCAATATAAAACTGGGTTTTTCAAGCTGTGAACTTTTGGAGGCAGACTGTCTTCTAGGGTACCTCTGGGTGAGTTTGAACTGCCAATCTTCTGGCTAGTAGTTGAATGCTTAGTGTTTACACTACCCAGTAAACTTCTATATGGACAAATAGTATTGAAAGGTGCACCACAGCTTATAAAGTACTTTCACAATCCTGTGTACCTAATCCTCACCATAGCCTGTGAGTTAGGCATTGCACTTGGAGTTGGAAGAACTGGATTCAAATTCCCAGCCATGTACAACCATGAGCTGGGATAACTCAGTTTTCTGAGCCCCCACTTTCTCTCACTTTGTTGTGAGTGTTTCATTTATTTTGTAATCAATTTTGGTATTTTATAATGTGCAAACAAGTTTCCAAATTTTAAATTTAAATTTTATCATGGTGCCCATATGTGACATTAAAAATTAAACAGTCCTAACGGTTTTCTAAGGGAGCTCTGGTAGCATAGTGGCTACAGCACTTGACTGCTAACCGGAAGGCTGGCGGTTCAAATCCACCAGCCACTCCTCGGAAGGAAGATGGGGCAATCTACTTCCGTAGTGATACTGCCTTGGAAACCCAAGGAGGGGTCGCTATGAGTCGGGGCCGACTCGACGGCAAACAACAACAACAATAACAACAACAACAACAACGGTTTTCTAAGGAGCTCTGGTGGCATAGTGAATAAAGCATTTGGCTGCTAACCAGAAGTTCAGGAGTTCAAACCCTCTGGCCACTCCACAAAAGTAAGATGGGGCAATCTACTTCCTCAAAGATTTAAAGCCTTGGAAACCCAGTGAGGGTTGCTATGAGTTGGAATGGACTTTTGAAATGGTTTTCTAATGTAAAGAAACAGTCTCCTGACCCACTCCTCCCCACCCTTATTCTGCCTTTAATTGATTTCTGTTTTTAGTTCTTTTTGTGGTTTCTTCTCTATCTCAAAATAAGATGTTTACACTGCTATTTCTTGATCTAGTAACCTTAGTAGACATTATCTATCCACTTCTGTTTAGGACAGATAGGTTTTAATTCACAGTCCCCTTTCCCTCCCATGTGTTGAAAATTTTAGCTATTTCGGTTTCTCTGTTACAATTGTAACTGTAGACAAACCTCTAATTCTTGTTCCATCAACAGTCAATGATACTTTTGGCTCCTCATTCTGTAAGATGAAGATAGGAGTGTAATGTCTCTTTCCTCTGCCTCTCTGACCCCTTCATCTTCTCAAATTCTATCTGTTCTGTAACCACAATTAAGTTTCCTTTGTTTTGTTTATAAGTTCTTTCTAAAAATTGAAAACCAGGAAACATACTTACATTATGCTTATATAAATATTGTTAATCACAGAGCTAAACAGTGTGCCATGATTACATTTCTTCTCTATGGTTTCAATGTCATGATCCCTGTATAACTCAAAGCAAAATGTTCCTAGCATCAAGAACAGAATAAAATCTTTCTCACACTCATCCAATTGCTCAAAATAATGTTACACTTCAGTTTGTTTCCTGTTTGGTCTGTGATTTATTGATAGAATTTTTTGTTTTTCCTAGAGTTTCTAGTTACCTTTCTTTTCTTGAAGAAGGTTCCCCACACACACACCTTTAGTTTTTTTCTTATTCTATTTATTGCTTGAAATCCATCCCATTCTTCTTTAAAACTTTTTTCTTAGAGTCCATTGATATTCTGTTCTAATTTGGACTAATTGCTTGCCAGGCCAGGTGACAATAAGCATCCAGGAATTTCCTAGGTGAATTCTATTATTTCTTATATTCCAAACTTCCTCTTTTCTGGGTTCTTGCCTTAGTTTTGCTAGAGTTGACATACTTAACAAATTTCCTAAGAAAGGATATGTAGGAGTAAAGTTTCTTTTTTTTTTTTTTTAGTTTTTTATTTTGATTTGGGTGCAAATTTACAAAGCAGATTAGTTTTACTCTCAACAGTTCATATTTTGTTTCATGGCACTGATTGCAATCCCAACAATAAAAAGCTCTCCACCCTTCTCCTCCCTATGACTAACCCTTCCCTGTGTCCTTCCTTTCTCTGCATTCCTGTCTATCCTTTCAGTCTATGCATACTGCCCCTCTGATCTCTCATGGTTGATTGAGCTAATGACTGCAACTCCCTTGGGTAGGTGGGTGCATCCCCCTGGAGTAGGTGTAGGCCTTTCTACTGTTTGTCTGAGAGCTATTCCATGGAAGGGAGTGCATCTTTCATTTCATTTTATTTTTAATTTTAGTAATTTTCTTGCTGTCATGCTTTCTGTATTGGGAGGGAGAGGCTGGTTGGTCTCAGGTGTAGCGAGGACTGTGAGGCTGGTGCAGGACTGGGTAGTGTTTCACTCTATTGCAGATATTGTAGAATGACTCGCTATGAGTCAGAGTTGACTTGATGGCACCTAACAACAACAACATCATATGTATATATAGCATACACATATACAAACATATACATATATACACAAATGTATATATACACATATGCACACATATACACATCTATATACACACATATATACATCTATATATACATATATTGATACATATACACACACACAATACGACTCTATGGCAGTGGGTTTGGGGTTCTTTTTATACACACACACATACTCCTTTTTGTCCACCAAAAATGTATGTTCAAGTTCTTTGTCCTAATCCCTGATACTGAATTATGAATGTGACTTTATTTGGAAATAGAGTTCTTACAGATGTAATTAAGCCAAGATGAGGTCACAGGGTGGGCCCTAATATTTTTATGACTACTAGAAAAATAAGAAAAGGAGAAGAGAAAAGCACACAGAGAAGAAGGCCATGTGGCAAAGGTGGCAGAGATAGAATTATGCTGCCACAACTGAAAGAATACATGGGGCTACGAGAAACCAAAAGAGTTAAGGAAGGATCTAGTGCCTAAGGCATTTGACTGCTAACCAGAAGGCTGGCGGTTCAAACCCACCAGCCACTCCTCAGAAGGAAGGTTGGGCAATCTACTTCCTTAGTGATACTGTCTTGGAAACCCTGGTCTCTATGAATCGGATCCAACTCGATGGCAGTGAGCTTGGTTTTGTGGTTTCCTTAGAGACCTTAAAGAGATCATGGTCCTGCCAACACCCTAAATTCTGACTTCTAGTCTCTAGAACTGTGAGAGAACAAATTTCTGTTGTTGTAAGCCACCTAGTTCTTAGTAGTTTGTTATGACAGCCCTAGGAAAGTGAGCCTGGTGTTCTACTTCTGAAAAAGCAGCCACTGAAAACCCCATGGAGGATAATTCTATTCTGACACTCATGAGGAATCTACCAGCAACTGTTGTTTCTGTTAAGAAACTAATATAGAATGTGCTGCCATCACAACACCTCACATTTATTGACACTTACTAGGTACCAGGCACTAAGCATTCTCTAGACATTGTTTCATTTAATCCTCACAACCAACCTGTGAGGTAAATATCATCATCATTCGTATTTTACAGATGAGGTTACTAAAGCTTAGAAAGGTTGATTAACTCACTGAAGGTCACAAAGTTCATAAGTGATGGAGTCTGAGGCATGTCTCCCTGCCTTCTCTGCCTACTGAGCACATTCCCTTCCACCCTTACATATGATGCCACAGCACACTCAAGAGGTCTAGAGAAGGGAATGTCTGGGGGAAGATAAAGACAAAAATGTTGTCGCTGTTGTTGTTATTTGCTGTCGAGTCAGACCCAACTCATAACGACCCCTCCTTGGGTTTACGAGGCAGTATCACTACGGAAGTAGATTGCCCCATCTTCCTTCCAAGGAGTGGCTGGTGAGTTTGAACTGCCAGCCTTCTGGTTAGCAGTCAAGTGCTTTAGGCACTATGCTACCAGAGCTCCCAAGACAAAAATAACCAACTATAATTTTAGTCATGAGTTGGCAGTAGATATTTGGCCTGGAGACTTTCTTGAAGGATTCCTGGGAGCTCGAGATGGTTTTTGAGAATGACAGGCAACCCTGTGGAAACTATTCCCTAAACAGATCAACTTCAATAGGCAGGTTTCCACCTGACTTCTATCTTCAGGTGCTTTGGCAACCAGATCTTGAAGCTCATATTTGAGGAATTTGTCTCTCTGCTCCTGCCTCCTTCACTTCTTTCCTTTTGATTATATACTGAACTTAAATGTCAGAGAGAGGTAGACAACAAATAAGTTTTGCCTTGGTGGTTAATTGCAGTCAATATTTGCAAGGCAAAATTCAATTGCAGACTAGAAAACTAGTGTAAGTCTCAGGGATTGGGGAGGAAAAGAGGGAAAAACTGATTTCTAAGTGCTGAATAGGGGTGGGGAAGAGAATGTGCCTAAGACAGTAAAAGTATGTTCTTTTGGTCTTTAGATAGCCCCATTGCAAAAAATGGCATGAGGTTGGTGGTGTCTGACCTCTCTAACTTCACAAGGGAGAAGAGGACCAAGATCAACATCAACAGCCCAATGCTGATTCCTATGAAGCAGATGTCAGACATGCCACCACCCTCCAACCATTTTACCAATTCTGACACCATTCATTCTTTCCATGGCACTCTACTTCTCTGCTGAGTTCAATAATTTATTGTAATGGGCACACAGAATTCACAGACAATACTCATGATTATGGGGTTTATAAGGGAAGTAACAGGTTACAATTCAGGATTAGGTACTACTCAGGATTCATTTATTTGATCAAGACAACCTCTTATCATCAGTGCCTCTCTCTGGCCCTCAGTCTCTCAGTTCCATGGCCTCATAGCCTTTGTCCTGTGTGAGCAAGTGTTACAAAGCTCTTTTAACTCTGTCATTAAGTACCTAGTATATACCACTCTGACAGTAAGCCTCAGCCCAAAGGTGCTCAGCTTTCTTGCTCCATGGGTCCAGAAGTCCACTGCACTATCTCCTGCTGGGTCTACTGCTGAGTCTGTCACTGGGTCTGCTGCTGCCCAGTCTATTGCTGCTGCTTCTCACCATCTCAGTAAATTATTACAGCTCTATCTCTGTCTCCTGGGTTAAGGAGATTCAGGGCAGGGATCTCAAGTCTAAGGATGAACTCCACTCTTGAAGTTGATGAATTCCACTTCTTCCTTCTTGGTGGTAGTGAGATCCCCAGCCCCCTTTCTACCTCTGGGATGGCTCATTTTAAGTCTAGAGAGATGGCAAACCTGACCAATCCCCATACTAGGGTTCCATACACCTAATTTGCATGGTCCCACCCCCAGAAGGGTGCCACACACCTTACTTATTTATTTACAAGCTATCCAGTTCCCTTGGTGAGCCACAAGCACCTCACATTTGCATAGTTCCAACCATTTAGTGGAAGTCAAAGATTATGGCTAGAAGGGCCATGCTAAGCAATTCATTGCACTGCTTTCATGTAACTACATGGAGAGCTAAGAAAAGGAAGAATGTAACTTAAAGATCAGAGATGAGTTAATCCAAAAAAAAAGTTTATTTTTCTCTAGGGTGCTCTGGTGGCATAGTCCCTAAGGCACTTGACTGCTAGCCAGAAGGCTGGCAGTTCAAACCCACCAGCCACTCCTCAGAAGGAAAGTTGGGCAACCTACTTCCATAGTGATAGTGCCTCGAAAACCCAAGGAGAGGTAGCTATGAGTCACATCTCACTCTATGGCAGCAAGGTTTTTTTTTTTTTTTTTTGCATCTGACATCATAGCCCATTGTGGGTTGGAGAATGTAATCGAGTGGGGAGGTGGTTGACTTAGCCCCACCTACTCATTTATGGACCCAGGATCCTTCCACCTCATGTTTCTGGTTGAGAACTCCACTCAAGCTTGGGAGTTGTCCTCGGAGCCACTGTAGTCTGGCACATGAGGAAGAGAGATCACATGATGAAGGCAACCCTATCCTCATCACCTAGATAAAACATCACACTTGCTCTTATAGTCAGTCTGTTGGTTGGAACTAGTCACATGGCCCCATCTATATGCAAAAAGGCTCGAGTTAGGCTAGAAATGCTTCCAGGAAGCTAAGAAATGGGTTTAGTGAGCCCATTGCATTGTTCTTGCCACATTCAACTTATAGGTCCCCCAAAGATGTTCCTCAAGACTCTTCAAATGCTAATAGAACTACTACCTAAGGGTCTCAAGAAAATCCCAGTACAAATCAGATCCTTTTCCTTTGGTGCATATCTAAAGTGGAGAGAAAATCTATTCCATGGTTTTGTGGTGGAAAACACAGCTGTAATCAAGTCCTCTTGTTTTTTTTATGATCACCAAACTCCTGTGAACAAAGTAAAGATCAGTCTGCTTATTTTAAATAGCATTCTCACTTTCTAAGTCTGGCCATGGCATGTGGGCTCATCTGAGGACATGTAGATAAACTAAATCAGCAGTTGGCAATCATTGATATATTTTAGAATTAGCTGAAAATCTAGTTATAGAACAAATGCTTATCCTCCTACCAATACTAGAGATTCATATTTGACAGATCTTAGATGGGGCTCAGAATCTGCATTTTTAAGAAATGTCTTAGATAAGTGTGATGAAGACCAAAGATTGCAAACCATCAAATAAGACCATTCTTAGTTAAATAACTATGTTTAATTATTTAACAAGCAGATCATTTTGGAATATACTTGAATTCAGAGAACTTGATACAGCTGATGTCACCTTAAAAAATAAACAAGCAGATGACTTGACATGGTACGTTCCAATAAAAGATCCAGTCAGTTTTGGCTACAAGTCAGTTGACATGAAATCAAATATTAACTGTCACTAACTGGCTCCATGAACGTAATCAGGCAAAGCACTTGGCCATTATCCTGTTTCCTCTTCAGGGAGAGGGAGTAACAGTGACGACACTTACCCTGCAGTTATTTGGATGGTCAAATACATTCCAGTGTTGTAACTCTTTGAAAAAGTATAAGCTTCTGTAATGGCAGCAGGTAATATTAATATTAGATAAATGGAAGTGATTATTTACACTCCAAAGCAAGTATTTGCCTTACAAAGAGATTCTTTAACATTGAATGCTCTGATAATTCATTTAATTGTTTGCTTATAGAAAATTAATTGGGGGATAATGCCTGAGGAATGCACTATTAATGCATTGTTAAAATATTAGGATAATAAATCAGAAATCAAGGTTTCTGATATTATCACCTAAGCCAGTAAGATTAATTTTAAAAATTCAATCTTATTTATCCATTACTGAAAGCAATGTATAATTCCAATGCATCTTCTTCACAATTGTTATTAAGGAAAACAGAAGTTTCCTTACAATTTTTGCACATATACAATTGTTTGATTTTTTTCTTTCCCCAATTTCTTTCCAATGCCTGCTTCTCAAGAATAATTTCTATTTACAAAATGGCAAGTGGGTTTTATTCCCCTATACACAACTCTGGTCCACTAAGTCCTGATCCTGGTGTCTAAATCCATATTCCACAGAAGCAGGGGTATGCTGTAATAAAGTAGCCAAAAAAATGAAGCAGAGTCTTAAAAGCCTCTAATCCTTTACTTTGCTTACTAATATTGAGGCCAGGGATGTAAAACAGAGGCCAGAATTCTTGTTCTCAGACAGGGTTATAAAAGAGTTATTGTTGTTGCTGTTAGGTGCTGTGAAATCTGCTCCAACTTATAGCGACCCTGTCTATGTACAACAGAATGAAACACTACCCGGTTGTGTGCCATCCGCACAACCCTTGCTATACTTGAGCCCAGGGGTGTAGCCACTGTGTCAGTCCTTCTCATTGAGGATCTTCCCCTTTTTTGCTGGCCCTCCGTTTTACCAAGCACGATATCCTTCTCCAGGGAATGGTCCCTTCTGACAACATGACCAAAGTAGGTGAGACGAAGTCTGGTCATTCTCATTTCCAAGGAGAATACCAGCTGTACTTCTTCCAAGATAGATTTGTTAGTTCTGCTGGCAGTCCGTGGGACTTTCAGTATTTTTCAACAACACCACAACTCAAAACTATCAACTCTACTTCTGTCTTCCTTATTCATCGTCCAGCTTTCATATGCAAATGAGATGATTGAAAATACCATGGCTTGGGTCAGGGCCCCCTTAGGCTTCAAAGAAACATCTTTGCCCTTCAGCATTTTAAAGAGGTCTTTTTAAAACAGATTTTCCCAGCTCAATATGATGTCTGATTTCTTGACTGCTGCTTCCATGGGTGTTGATTGCAGATCCAAATAAAATGAAATCCCTGACAACTTCAGACTTTTCTCCGTTTATCATGACACTGCTTATTGGTCCACTTGTGAGGATTTTCATTCTCTTTATGTTGAAGTGTAATCCATACTACAGACTGTAGTCTTTAATCATCATAAGTGTTTCAAGTGATCTCCACCTTCAGCAAGCAAGGTTGTGTCATCTAGCTATCATAGGTTGTTAATGATTCTTCCTCCAATCCCAATGCCATGTTCTTCTTCATATAATCCAGCTTCTTGGATTATTTGCTCAGCATACAGATTGAATATGTATGGTGAAAGGATACAACCCTGATGCCCTCAGTTCCTCATTTTAAACTACGCAGTATTCCCTCGTTCTCTCTGAATAACAGCCCCCTATTCTATGCACATGTTCTTCATGAGCACAATTAAGTGTTCTGGAATTCGATTTCTTCTCAATGTTATCCATAATCTGTTATGATCCACATAATCTAATGCTTTTGCATAGTCAATAAAACACAAGTAAACATCTTTCTGGTGTTTTTTTGCTTTCAGGCAATATCCATGTGACATCAGCAATGATATCCCTCATTCCATGTCCTCTTCTGAATCCAGCTTGCATTTCTGGAAGTTCCCTGTGAATATACTGCTGCAACCATTTTTGAATTATCTTCACCAAAATTTTACTTGTGTATGATATTGGTCTACATTCTGTTGGATCACCTTTCTTTGGAATGGGTACAAATATGGATCTCTTCCAGTCAGTTGGCCAGGAAACTTTTTTCTAAATTTCTTGGCATAGGAGAGAGAGTAAGTGCCTCCAGCGTGGCCTCCATTTGTTGAAACATTTCAACAGGTATCCCATCAATTCCTGAAGTCTTGCTTTTTGCCAATTCCTTCAGTGCAACTTTGACTTCTTCCTTCAATTCCACTGGTTCTTGATCATATGCCACATCCTGAAATAGTTGAACATCAACCAATTCTTTTTTGTACAGTGCCTCTGTGTATCCCTTCCATCCTCTTTTGATATTTCCTGCATCACCCAATACTTTGTCTGTAGAATCTTTCAATATTGCAACTCAAGGCTTGAATTTTTTCTTCATTTCTTTCAGCTTGAGAAATGTCAAGCATGTTCCTCCCTTTTGGTTTTCTAATTCTAGGTCTTTGCACATTTCATTATAATAATTGACTTTGTCTTCTCTAGCTGCTCTTTGAAATCTTCTGTTCGCCTCTTTTATCTTGTCATTTCTTCCATTTGCCTTAACTACTCTCCTGGGAGCTCTGGTAGCATAGTGGCTAAGACACTTGCCTGCTAACAGACGGCTGGCGGTTCAAACCCACCAGCCACTCCTTGGAAGGAAGGTTGGGCAATCCTACTTCTGTAGTGATACTGCCTCGGAAACCCAAGGAGGGGTCGCTATGAGTCGGGTTTGACTCGACGGCACATAACAACAACAACAACAACAACAACTCTCCATTCAAGCACAAGTTTCAGAGGCTCTTCTGACATTCATTTTGGTCTTTTCTTCCTTTCCTGTCTTTTTAATGACCTTTTGTTTCTTCATGTATGATGGTCTTGATGTTGTGGTTGTGTTGTTAGGTGCTGTCGAGTCAGCTCTGACTCAGCAACTCTATATACAGCTCAATGAAACACTACCTGGTCCTGTGCCAGCCTCACAATCCTTGCTATACCTAAGCCCCTTGTTGCAGCCACTATGTAAATCCATCTCATTGAGGGCCTTCCCCTTTTTTGCTGACCCTCCACTTAATCAAGTATGAGATCCTTCTCCAGGGAATGGTCCCTCCTGACAACATGACCAAAGTAGGTGAGATGAAGTCTGGCCATTCTCGCTTCCAAGAAGCATTCCAGTTGCACTTCTTCCAGGATAGATTCATTCATTCTTCTGGCAGTCCATGGCACTTTCAATATTCTTTGCCAACATCACAACTCAAAAGCATCAGCTCTTCTTCTTTCTTCCTTATTCATTGTCCAGCTTTCATATGCATATAAGGTGATTGAAAACACCATGGGTTGGGTTAGGCACACCTTAGTCTTCAAAGAAGTATCTTTGCTCTTCAGCACTTTAAAGAAGTCTTTTGCAGAATATTTTCCATCAAAGTTCTTGATGTCATCCCACAATTCATTTGGTTTTTGGTCATTGGTGTTCAGTGCAGCAAATCTATTCTACAAATGGTCTCTAAATTCAAGTGGGATATAATCAAGGTTATATTTTGGCTCTCATGGATTTGTTTTAATTGTCTTCATCTTCAATTTGAACTTGCATATGAGCAATTGATGCTCTGTTCCACAGTCAGCTCCTGGTCTTGTTTTTGCTGAAGATATTGAGCTTCTCCATTGCCACTTTCCACAGATGTAGTTTATCTGATTCCTGAGTATTCCATCTGGCGAGGTTCACATGTATAGCCACTGTTTATGTTGTTAAAAAATGTATTTGCAATGAATGAGTTGTTGGTCTTGCAAAATTCTGTCATGAGATCTATGGCATCATTTCTATCACCAAGACAATATTTTCCAACTACTGGGGATTTTTTTTCCCCCAACTTTCCCATTCCAATCACCAGTAATAAGAAATACAGCATGATTGTATGTTTGGTCAATTGCAGACTGCAGAGGTTGGTAAAAATCCTGTTTGCTTTTTTTTTTTTTTTTTCTTGGCTTTAGTAGTTGGTGAGTAAATTTGAATAATGGTAGTATTTATTAGTCTTCCTTGTAGACATAAGGATATTATCCTATCACTGACACCATTATACTTCAGGATAGATCTTGAAACATTATATATGAAGATGAATGTCATGCCATTCCACTTTAATTTGTCATTCCTGGAATAGTAGATCATATGGTAGTCTGAATGAAAATGGCCCAAACCAGTCCATTTCGGCTCACTAATGAGTAGGATATAAATCTTGATGTGTTCCATTTCATTTTAGACAACTTCCAATTTTCCTGCATTCACACTTCGTACCTTCCATGTTCTGATTATTAATGGATGTTTGCAGCTGTTTCTTCTCATTTTGAATCATGTCCCATCAGCAAATTGAGGTCCTGAAAGTTTTACTCCATCCACATCATTAAGGTTGACTATACTTAAGGCACTTGACTGCTAACCAGAAGGCTGACGGTTCAAACCCACCAGCCACTCCTAGGAAGGAAGGTTGGGCAATCCTACTTCCGTAGTGACACTGCCTCAGAAACCCAAGGAGGGGTCGCTATGAGTCGGGGCCGACTCAACGTCATATAACAACAACAACAACATACTTTGAGGAGGCAGCTCTTCCTTAGTTGTATTTTGAGTGCCTTCTGACCTGAGGGGCTCATCATCCGGCACTATGTCAGACAAAGTTTCAGAGCTATTCATAAAGTTTTCCGGTAATATACCAGGCAGTGTTTCACTGCTTTTCATAAGGTTTTCACTGGCCAGTTCTTTGAGAAGTAGATGGCCCTTCCTTCTTCCCAGTCTGTCTTAGTCTGGAAGCTCCACTGAAATGTGTCCACTATGGGTGACCCTGCTGATATGTGAAATACTGGTGGCATAGCCTTCAGCCTCACAGCAACATGCAAGCCACCACAGTACAACAAACTGACAGAAAAGTAGTAGAACAGGGTTATAATATGAGTTATATCTGTTATAATAGGTAAAGGTTCTGTAAGAAATATGGTCAGATTTATGTTTCAGATACATCACTCTGATGACTTTAAGGTGAGTTTGGTGAATGCACTGGGTTTGCACTCAACATCTATTTTATGGTCTGTGATGGTTAATTTTTATGTGTCAAATTGGCTAGGCTCTGGTGCTCAGTGGTTTGACCAAACACTAGACTAACTGCTGTTCTATAATGTAATCAAATGCAGTGCAATGTAATCACCTTCTATTATATAAAGTAATGTAATATAATCAATCAATCAATTGAAAGGGTAGTTTATAGGGTGTGGTTAGCCTCCTAACGATAAATAGATATTCTGGCAGAACTCTCTCTCTCTCTCTCTCTCTCTCTCTCTCTCCACTTTGCACTCTTTCCATAACTAGGCCTGTAGAACTTGGGGACAAGACTTCAGGAGTCTCTACCCCATTGTCTGACTTACAAATTTTGGACTTTCTAGCTTTTACAATTGTGTGAGACAATCCCTTGAAATAAATCTCTCTCTTTCTTTGTATATACAATACATATAAATAATATATATAAACATACATATACATCTCACAGATTCTGTTTCTCTAGAGAACCATGACCAAGATAGTTACCTATTTATATTGCAGTACTGCAATGGCTGTTGTTGTTAATTGTCATCAAGTCCGTTCCAATTCATAGTGGACCTATGTACAACAGAACCAAACACTGTCTGGCCCTGGGCCATCCTCACAATTATTGCTATGCTTGAGTCCATTGTTGCAGCCATTATGTCAATCCATCTTGATAAGAGTCTTCTCTTTGTTCGCTGATCCTCTACTTTACCAAACATAATATCTTTCTCTAGGACTGTTCCCTCTGCTAACGTGACCCAAGTATGAGAGATGAAGTTTGGCCATTCTTGCATCTAAGGAGCATTCTGGCTGCACTTTTTCCAGGATAAATTTGTTCTGCAGTGGCTAGGAGTCTAAAAACTTTATTTCTGAGATTCCATGGCAGCTAGGGTCCTAGATATTATTTAGGCTCTATCAATGTTTGCTCATGATTTGGAAGGAGGAAATGAAGTAGAGGCTGCACCCTTGTTGGCTCTGCTGGCCTGCTCTCCCATTCATAGAGGTGTTGGGTTTTTCTGTGGTGGTTTCATGATCATGGATGCTTCCTAGCTGTGTCATTTCCTAATTGTCATGGCTTCCTGATCATGCTGGCATCCTGATTATGACAGTGGTGGTGTGGTTCTGGAGCAGGCTGCTGAAGCATAAGCTTTTCTTTTGCCAAGCATCTTCCTGATTGTAAAAGAGGCAGTAGTTCCTTTGATATTCAGGTTCTGCAATGTGGCTCTTTATACCATTTTCAAAAGCACAACCTGTTTCTTCAGTGTTTCCAACAGTTTTGTAAACCATTTAATATCTCTTAACAAATCACTTTCTGCTTAAACAGGATAGAGTAGATTCTGTTCTCTGAAAGGAATCCTGATCAATACTGGAGGCAAGACCAAAGGCAGCCAGACCTGTTATAAAGCTGTTACAATTGTCCAGGTAAATGATAAAGAGGGTTGTGGGATGGAGAAGAAAGGACCCATTAGGAAAACAGTTAGGAGGTAAAATTAGCAGTACTATGTGATTATGTGTCAGGGGTGGGTAGTGAGAAAGAAGTAATGACTCAGTTTTCTGGCTTAGGGAACTGGTTGGACAGAAGCATAGGTAACCAAGATTGTGATTCTTAGGGTGAAGTAAGCTTGAGGGTAAATGGCAAAAATGATGAGTTTGTGTGCCAAGGGAGTATCTAAGTAATTTTTTCTCCTTTTACATAAATAAATCTTCTGTGAATGCACATATAATTGCATAATTATTTATTAATATTGATTTCTTCCCCAAATCTGTGAACTCCATGAGAGTAGGAACCACAGCCTGTTGAGTTTATGCTGAGCACAGTCTCTGGGACAAAGTAGGTGCTCATCAGACATTTGTGGAATATTGAATTCTCAAGCTGGATAATAAAAATTGTAATGATCATACTCAATGCTATCAAGATGAGCATTCTCATGCACTTCTGCTATGAAAAGCAATTAGACACTCAGCAAAATTGTTTGATGATGATGATGATGATATGTTTGACCAGGAACAGCTCTACCATTGGAAAATCAATCCAGAGGTGAATTTCATCAGCACTTCTCTAAAACCTAGAAAAATAGGCCAGAGTCTCCTACTTCCACCAAACTGTACTTCAGTTACATATTCATGAAGTGCCAATAGTGTAGTAGGCCTATTAGGAGGTTTTCCCAGGTGTTTTGCAAATGGAAAGACTTCTGTTGATCTGTCATATACTTAGTGCAATTGCCAGCTCTTGTAAATCAAAGCCAAAGTTGATTCCAGCAACTCAAACTAAAGCAGTCCCTCAGCCAGACTGATTTCCTGCAGCTGCTCACAGGGTACTGTAGCAACCTGATCATTATCTGCAACATGGCAATTAAGCTGGGCTGTGATTGGGGAGGCTTTTGTCCCTGCCTGTTTTGCTCATTCACTATGGTACTGTGGGTTGGCATATACTGCCTCCTTCTAGCCATGTATTAGAGCAGCAGTTTTCTAACCTATCAGACCCAATGCCCCCTTTCAAAACAACTACTTATTATGCTTTCCCTTTCACTATTCTGAAGCAAAATTCATAGATAATATAATATGTATACATAATTATATATATATATGTATGTATATGTGTGGTAGTTAGGTTTGTGTGTCAACTTGGCTGTGCCTGGTTGAGTGGCTGGGCAGCTGGTGGTAGTTATATCCCATGATAAGATTGGCAGTGAACTCCATGGTGGGACCTACAACAAGCAGCTGAATAGCTGCTTTATGGATGTGGTCTGCTTCCCGTATATGAGACAGCTTTGGGAATGGTCTCTAGCTTATGGCATGCTCAAACCCTGCCTGTAGCTGTGTCGTTGTACAGCAGCCTGCCATGCTCTGCTGACCTTGGGACTTTCCTTGGACCTGAATTAATGGCCTGCCATGTGGTTTGGTAACATCAGGACTGTGCCTTTTTACTTGTCAACCTTAGGCTTGTCAGTCTTCAGCAGCCAGCAGCTGAGTGAAGAAAAGCCTCCAGCTTCAGTGGGCTGGGAGAGGAAGCAGAGCAGAAGCCCAAGGTTGAGGGGCTTTCACCAAGCCCCTAGATCCTGGCACTTTGAACTTGGACTTCTAGCCTTCCAAACTGTAAGAGAATAAACTCCTGTTTGTTCAAGCCATCCTATTTGTGCTATATTCTTGTCAGAGCAGCACTAGGTAACCAGAACAATATGTGTGTGTGTACATATATATCTATATATATCCATATATAGATATAGATATAGATATATAGATACAGATATAGATATAAACCAAAATACAGTGCTGTCAGTGATAGGATAATATTCATACATCTACAAGGAAGACCCATTAATACTACTGTTATTCAAATTTATGCACCAACCACCAAAACCAAAGATGAGGAAATTGAAGATTTTTATCAACTTCTGCAGTCTGAAATTGACTGAACATGCAATCAAGATGTGTTGCTTATCACTGGTGATTGGAATGCAGAAGTTGGAAACAAAGAAGAATCACCAGTAGTTGGAAATTTTGCCTTAGTGACAGAAATAATAATAATAATTATTATCATGATAGAAATTTGCAAGACCAACAATTTATTCATTGTAAATACCTTTTTTTCCACAACACAAACAGCGGCTATACATGTGGACTTTGCCAGATGGAGTACACAGGAATCATACTGACTACATCTGTGGCAAGAGGTTATAGAAAAGCTCAATATCTTCACACAAAACAAGACCAGGAGCTGATTGTGGAACAGACCATCAACTGCTCATATGCATGTTCAACTTGAAGTTGAAGACAATTAAAACAAGCCCACGAGAGCCAACATATGACCTTGAATATATCCCCCCTGAATTTAGAGAACATCTAAAGAAGAGACTTGATGCATTGAACACCAATGACCAAAAACCAGAAGAAGTGTGGGATGATATCAAGAGCATCATCCATGAAGAAAGCAAGAGGTCATTTAAAATATGAGAAAGAAAAGACCAAAATGGATGTCAGAAGAGACTCTAAAATTTGCCCTTGAGCAAAGGGTAGCTAAGGCAAATGGAAGAAATGACGAGATGAAAGAGCTAAACAGAAGATTTCAAAGAGCAGCTCGAGCAAACAAAGCCAATTACTATAATGAAATATGCAAAGACCTGGAGTTAGAAAACCAAAAGGGAAGAAGAGACTTGGCATTTCTCAAGCTGAAAGAACTGAGGAAAAAATTTAAGCCTCGAATGGCAATATTGAAAGATTCTATGGGCAAATTATTGAATGATGCAAGAAGCATCAAAAAAAAAAAAAAAGATGGAAGGAATACACAGAGTCACTGTACCAAAAAGAAATGGTCGATCTTCATCCATTTCAGGAGGTGGCATATGTTCAAGACCCAATGGTACTGAAAGAAGAAATCAAAGCTGCACTGAAAGAATTGGTGAAGAACAGGACTCCAGGAATTGACATACCCATTGAGATGTTTCAACAAACAGATGTCCTGCTGGAGGCACTCACTTGGTTATACCAAGAAATTTGGAAGACAAATACTTGGCCAACTAACTGGAAGAGATCCATATTTGTACCCATTCCAAAGAAAGGTGATCCCACAGAATGTGGGAATTATCGAACAATATCATTAATATCGTATGCAAATAAAATCTTAGTGACGATCACTCAAAAAAAGGTTGCAGCAGTATATTGACAGACAATTTCCAGAGGTGCAAGCTGGATTCAGAGGAGGACGTGGAACAAGGGATATCATAGCTGCTGTCAGATGGGGCCTGGCTCAAAGCAAAGAATACCAGAAAGATGTTTACTTGTATCTTATTGACTATGCAAAAGCATTTGATTGTGTGGATCATAACAAATTGTGGATAACATTGAGAAGAATGGGAATTCCAGAACACTTAATTGTACTCATGAAAAACCTGTGCATAGATCAGGAGGCTGTCATTCAAACAGAAAAAAGAAACACTGCATGGTTTAAAATCAGGAAGGGAGTGAGTCAGGGTTGTATCCTTTCACCATACTTATTCAATCTATATGTTGAGCAAATAATCTGAGAAGCTGGACTATATGAAGAAGGACACAGAATCAGGATTGGAGGAACAACCTGTGATATGCTGATGACACAATTTTGCTTGCTGAAAGTGAGGATGACTTGAAGTACTTACTGATGAAGACTGAAGAATACAGTCTGCAGTATGGATTACATCTCAGTATAAAGAAGACAAAAATCCTCACAACTGGACCTATAATTAGCATCATGATAAATGGAGAAAAAATCAAAATTGTCAAAGACTTCATATTGCCTTGTTCTACGATCGAAGCCAATGGAAGCAGCAGTCAGGACATCAGACGACGTATAGCACTGGGCAAATTGCCTGCAAAGGACCTCTTTCAAGTACTGAAGAGTAAGGATGTCTCCTTGAGGACTAAGGTGCACCTGACACAAGCCATGGCATTTTCAATTGCCTCATATGCATGTGAGAGCTGGACAATGAATAAGGAGGACCGAAGAAGAGTTGATGCTTTTGAGCTGTGGTGTTGGTGAAGAATGCTGAAAGTCCCGTGGACTGCGAAAAGAACTAACAGGTCTGTCCTGGAGGAAGTACAGCCAGAATGCTCCTTGGAGGCGAGAATGGCCAGATTTCATCTCACATACTTTGGTCATGTTGTGAGAAGGGACCATTCCCTGGAGAAGGATGTCATGCTTGATAAGGTGGAGGGTTGACGAAAGAGGGGAAGGCTCTCAACAAGATGGATTGGCATGGTGGTAGCAGTGATGCACTCAAGTATAGCAAGAGTCAGGGAGCTGGCTCATGACCAGGCTGTGTTTCATTCTGCTGTGCATAGGGTCGCTCTGAGTCAGAGATGACTCAATGGCACCTAACAACAACAAAAACAACAAAACCAAACCAAACTCACTGCCACAGAGTCAATTTGACTCATAACAAGCCCTCCTTAGGTTTCCAAGGAGCTATCTTTACAGAAGTAGATAACCCAACCTTCCTTCTGAGGAGTGGCTGGTGGGTTTGAACTGCCAGCCTTGTGGTTAGCAGTCAAGTGCCTAAGGCAGTACGCTACCAGAGCTCCTACATATATACATATATCCTATATATATGTAGGAGGTCTGGTAGCATAGTGCCTAAGGCACTTCACTGTTAACCAGAAGGGTGGAGGTTCAAACCCACCAGCCACTTCTCGGAAGGAAGATTGGGCTATCTACTTCTGTAGTGATAGTGCCTCGGAAACCCAAGGAGTGGTCGCTATGAGTCAGGTCCAACTCGACAGCACATAACAACAACAACAACATGTATGTATGTATGTATGTATGTGTATATGTATATGTATATGTATATATATCAAACCCACTGCCATGGAGTCAATAGTGACCCTTTAGGACAGAGTAGAACTGCCACATAGGGTTTTCAAGGCTGTAAATCTTTATAGAAGCAGACACCTCATATTTTTCCCACAGAGCAGCTGGTAGATTCAAACTTTTGGTTAGCAGCTGACTTGCTTTAACTACTACACCATTAAACCTCCTCATACATAATGATATGCATCCATAATTGAAAATTAATAAATATATTGCTCAGTGGCAATATTTAGGAGAAAAGAAAGGTAATTTACAATAAAATATCTCAACATGCAAGTTATCACACTTCTAGACATGAGGAAAGGGGGCAGTGATGGTTCAGTGGTATAATTCTCATCCACGCAGAGGCCTGGGTTTTATTCCCAGTCAATGCACCACATGTGCAACAACCATTCATCATCAGTGGAGGCTTGCCTGTCGCTATGATGCTAAACAAGTTTCAATGGAGCCTCTAGACTAAGATGAACGAGGAAGAAAGGCCTGGTGATCTACTTCTGAAACTCAACCAGTGAAAACTGCATGGATCATAAAGGTTCCATCTGCAACCAATAATGGGGATAGGGCAGGACTGGACAGTGTTTCATTCCATTGTGTATGGAGTCAAAAGTCAAGGGCCAACTCCATAGCAGATAAGAACAACAAAAAACATGAGGAAGTAGTCAGTTGCTTGCACCCGTATGAAATACCCATGAATGCAACAGCTACAAATGTAGATCGAGAAAGGTAGGGTAGGTTATATTGATGACTCAAAAACTATGAGTGGCATTGCTGTCAATGATGTGCATACCAAAATATCAGATAATCCTTTAGTAAAGTTCCAAACAAAACAAAGAACAGTCTTCCTTTGATGTACACAATGTTTGCCTTCTTTGGAAATCAAGTAAACATTAAGCAGTAAACAACAACAAAAACAAACCAAAAAAAACCACAAAACAAAATATGAAATAAACAAACAAACAAAAAAAAACCCAAAAACCTTTATGCTTAGGTTCAGATGATTAAAAACAGGTTTTTCACATACATGATTATCCAGTGGGACAAAGTTGTGTGGGATGTGGCCAATTCTTTATTTTGGGGTCTGTGCTGGGCAGCAGTCCCTGAAATGCCAGTAGAGCTGCCCAATCTTTGTGACCACCAAGAAACTACTCTCACACATTTCCAAATACCCCTGAGGGAACAATACCAACTCCACTAAGAACTACTCTATTCCAGCATGAGTTTCCCTGTCAGACTGCTCCATTGAGCCACCTACCTGTTAAAAAAAAGTAGGAAGCAGAGAGGGAGGGGGAGGAGTTAAGGATTGGGAGGATGACTGGAAACTGCTGTGGTGGTTGATCCTGTAACCCAGGCACTAGGGTTAGCATCATGGTAATTTGCTTAGCACACATTTGGCTCAGGGTGCAGCTTTGATTAAACTAACAAACAAATAACCATGGAAGTTCTACTGCCTTCATCATGTATGGGTACTCGGAGCTTGTGGCTGAGATCGTGTTGCTGCGTTGTACGCCATTGAGTTGATTCTGATTGACAGCACTCCATAACAGAATAAAATTACCCCATAGAGTTTTCTGGGAGTTCTGGTGGCGTAGTGCTGAGGCATTTGACTGCTAACCAGAAAGCTGGAGGTTCAAACCCACCAACCACTCCTCAGAAGGAAGGTTGGGCAATCTACTTCCGTAGTGATACTGCCTCAGAAACCCAAGGAGGGGTCACTATGAGTTAGATCCGACTGGACAGCAATGAGTTTGGTTTTGGTTGGTTATAGAGTTTCCTAAGGCTGTAAACTTTATGGGAGCAGAAAGATCACCAGGTCTTCTCTCCCACAGAGAGGCTGGTGGGTTTGACCCACTGAACAACCATTCTAAAGACCTTTAAATTAGCAGCTGAATACTTAAACTTTGTGTCACCTGGGCTCCTTCTTAGGATCATAGCTCAGTCTAAGGACTTAAAGTCATTATCTGGTTAAAGATATCCAAGTCAGAAGATGATAAAAAAAAAACTGCTGTCATTTATCAAAACCCTTTGCATCAGGCACTTCACTAAGAATTAGGAAGTAACTGCCTTGGTTTGAATCCCAGGTCTGCCACATATTAGCTGTGTGACCTTGAACAAGTTACTTAACATCTCTGTACTTTAGAGATAGCAATAATGCTATTTCATATGATTATTATGAGAATTAAGTGAGTTAATATTTGTAGAGTCCTTGAAATAGTTGGACTAGTGTCTGGCATATGTACTTAATACTGTTGTTGTTGTTATGTGCTGTCTAGTCGGACCCGACTCATAGCGATCCCTCCTTGGGTTTCCGAGACAGTATCTCTATGGAAGTAGATTGCCTCATCTTCCTTCTGAGGAGTGGCTAGTGGGTTTGAACCATCAGCCTTGTGGTTAGCAGTCAAGTACCTTAGGCACTATGCTACCAGAGCTCCCATACTTAATACTATATATGTTAAAAAGTTAATATATAATTAAATGCATACATTTTCAGTAAGATAAAAAGTCTCATTCTTGACACAGACCCTCTTCAACAAAGAAAAGAGAAACCAATTGGCAGAGATACAGAAGATAATCCTGGAGCCTGACCTTTGAAAGGAAATATACAGAAGTGGATTAGGCACCAACTAGTGGAAAAACCTGAATGAAAACAGTGAGTATGGAGATGGTCAGAGCAGTGGACTGTCAGCTACTCTGATGGGACCAACAGCCTGAATATTTCCAAGTGGTGTTAAAACCTGAGAATTGACCTAAAGATCAGCCCTGGTCGCCAAGGGCTGCCAAGATGACTGCACTGGTGGCCTATGACTGGGAAGGGAAACAGCAAGGAGGGAGACAACCTGAGCTGTGGACTTTCCACTGTCTGGAGGGTGCAGCCATTTTGATTGTTTACAAGCAGTGGTCATTTTAGCTATTTAAAGTGACTGAGGGTGCAGCCATTTTGAATGTTTACAAGTCGTGGCATTTGGATTTTAAAGTGACAGCATTCTTATTCAGATTCCAGGGACCTAAGAATAGTCTCTGTTTGCCAAGGATGGCAGGGACATATGGGAAGCTGACAAGGGGAAAGGAGACAGGTGGTGAGTGTATAAGTGCTGCCAACTAGTGAACAGGGGAGCATAGCACAGTACCCTGCCTATGTAGATAACATACAAACAAAACAAAGAAAACGAAAATCGTGGGCAAGTCACTCCAACAGATAATCACCAATTAAATATAAACACAAAAACATCACAATGCCTTGGAGACAAAAGGGCATCATAGTCCACACAAAGAAGCAAGATAAAGCAGGAGAAACAAGGGACCAGGATACAGACACAAAACACATCCCTGAAGAAGACACAGCATTGGAACTCCCTGATAAGGAATTCAAAAGAATTATATTTAGGTATCTTCAATGATTTGAGAGACAGATCAAGGAAAACACTCACAAAATTAAGGAAAACACATAGAAAACCCTAGAACAATTTCAAAAGGCAATATAAGAACAAGATGACAAATAAATGAAAAATTAGAAATGATACAAATCTACACATCGAAATCCAAAGATTAATACTTAATTTTCAGAAATGGATAAGATATTGAATGGGCAAAGGAGTAGAACTGAATCAATAGAAGATACAATTAGTGAGATTGAAGGCAAATACCTCAATACTTCTTTGTTGTTGTTGTTATGTGTTGTAGAGTCAGACCCGATTCATAGTGACCCTTCTTTGGGTTTCCGAGGCAGTATCACTATGGAAGTAGATTGCCCCATCTTCCTTCTGAGGAGTCAAGGCTTAGGCACTACGCTACCAGAGCTCCCAATACTTCTTTAGAAAGCAATAAATCAGAAAAAGTTCAAAACAAAATGAAGAAAGCCAGAGGTTCATGTGGGATACCATCAAAAGGAATAACCTATGTGTCACTGGAATTCTAGAACAGGAAGAGAAAAATAAAACCACAGACAAAATTGTCGAAGATTTGTTGGAAGAGAATTTTCCTGGTATGATGAAAGATGAGAATATATCCATTCAAGAAGTCCAATGAACCCCAAACAGGGTAGACCCCAAAAGAAAATCACCAAGACATATCATCATCAAACTCACCAAAACCAAAGACAAAGAAAGAATCATGAGAGCAGCACCGGAAAAACAAAAAGTGACCTACAAGGGGCAACCAATAAGACTAAGGCAAGGTTCAATGAGACAGAAAATAACAAATCCTGGCTGGGATATGGAGAGGCTGGGACTCTCATACACTGCTGGTGGGACTGTGAAGTGATACAACCACTGTGGAAAGCAGTATGGTGATTCCTTAGAAAGCTGAAATTGGAGATACCATTTGACTCAGCAATCCAATTACTAGGTATATATCCTAGAAAGGTGAGAGCCAGGACAGGAACAGATACATGCACACCCATGTTCATCACAGCACTATTTACAATAGCAAAAAAATGGAAACAACCTACTCGCCCATCAGCAGAAGAGTGAATGGCCGAACTATGGTACATACACACAATGGAATGCTATGCAGCACTAAAGAATAATGTAGAGTCTGCAAAATACCACGTAACATGGATGAACTTGGAGGACATTATACTGAGTGAAATAAGTCAATCACAGAAGGACAAATACAGTATTAGTTTGTTGTTGTGGAGGGTCAAGGAAAGCTTTATATATGGAGGGAAACTTCCTTTGTTGGTTGCCAGGGGTGGGAAGGGAGGGGAGGGAACATTGGGGGAAAAAAAAAAGCAGCATTGACCCATGTCACTTTAGTTTTGTGTATTTCACTGTACATAAATTATATTTCAATAAAATTCATTTTAAAAAGTCTCATTCTTATAAAAATACTTGAATAAATGAGGTGTAATATGCAATAAAATAAAGGTAACAGATAATATAGCAATGAAAGAGAGTCACTTGATATTAATTATTAAGTGGGTGCACTAGCAATTTGGAGGAGAGGTGGGTCCCAATGAACTAAGAGAGTCTGGAAAAAGCACATAGATGATGAGAGTGTTAGAACAACTTCCAGTGGATGACAGTGATCTAGATTGGTAAAACAAAATGAAATAGACAACCCAGATTACTCATGCCTTGGGAAGGAGAGTTGTCAGAAGAGACCTGGAGACCAGGTAGAGGCTGGTCTATGTCAGGTCTGCCTCCACCTCACAAGGCTGCAAATGCATCCTGTAGATCATGGGAGCTGTTCAGTGGCAAACACTCATTAACTGAGCACCTACTGTGAGTCAAGTATCATGAGGGAGATATACGTACACACACACATGCACACACCCCATATGTATTTGTTGGCTTGTTTGTTTTCTGGGACAAAGCATTGTGACAGAGGAGGTATTCCTTGTCAAAGATGATGTTAAGTAACGATTTAATGTTGTTGGCAAAGAATATAAAATTGACTTTTTACACCAGCCTGTCATTTCTGTCTTAGGAGCTTTTGTGGTGTAGTGCCTAAGGCATTTGACTGCTAACCAGAAGGCTGGTGGTTCAAACACACCAGCCACTCCTTGGAAGGAAGATTGGCCAATCTACTTCCATGGAGATACAGCCACAGATATCCAAACAGGGGTCCCTATGAATTGGAATCAAGGTTTTTTTAAAAGTCTGTACATCTTTCCCTCTGTGGGTGAAACCTCTGGGTTTGCCTTCCTCAAAAAGTGGGGAACCCTGAACTACTCAAACTTCTGAAAAGGAAAGAAAAATCTCATCAGTAGAGACATCAAACCATGTAGGGAACCTCTGAATGTTGTTTAATATTGGTTTAAGTTAGAGACTGGAAGAACAGTAGAAAAACTTCATTGATTTAAATGTCTTAGTGTCCTGAAATTTCTACCTCTTTGTTTATTTTTAAAGAATCAAAATTTGGCTTGGCCAAATAAAATTATAAATAAAATTATAAATAAAATTATGTAATGTTTTAAAAAACAGATGTTTAGCAAATAATATGTGAACACTTAGATAAGAGAGTTAAAATCACTTTTAGCTCCATTTTATCCTATTCCTGCACTTTAAAGTAGCCTGAATCATGGACACTGGGGCAATGTAAAATATTGCCACAGTGTTAACTCTTGTAGAAAATAGTATTGCTCACTAAATATTCCACATGCCCTGCCATATTTGTCAGCCTCCCTTGGCCAATAAGCTGTGAAAAGAGGTAACATACATTTATTTAGGCTGGACAATGTCAATGTCACCATGGTACTCATCCTTTCCCTCCATCCTTTCTGTTCCTGTCTATTAAACCATGTAGACCTTAAACTGAATCATAGAGGCACAAAATGGAAAAGTCTAGATTCCTGAGTCACCACAGAGGAAAGAAGGGCTTGAGCTTAGAGAAGATTTTGCAGAAGAAGAAAGAAACTTTTGTTGTTACAAGCAAATGAGATTTGGAGGATTATTAACCTATCCTGACTAAAAAAAAAAAGCCCTCAAGTTCAACTCTTGGTGACCCCATGTGTGCCAAAGTAGAACGGTAATTCATGAGTTTTCAGTGGTTAATTTTCACAAGTAGGTCACTAGTCCTTTCTTCTAAGGCACCTCTGGGAAGACTCAAACCTTCAATCTTTTAGTTAGCAGCTAACCACGTTAATTGTTCACATCATCCAACAACTCCCTCTATACTGACTAACACAATACTCCGTTTCCACAATGATTTCAAGTCATGCCTAACCCACTGCATTCTCCTTTATCTTGCTTTCCCTGTTTCCTTGATTGCCTCTCACTTTGGATTAGCTTTTCAGTTTCTCTTCACCTTGCAGTCCCAAGGTGTAGACTAACTAATTAATTTAAGCTTGCTAATCTTGCTGACTTAAGCACTTCCAGAGTCTGACTACTACTAGTCTACCCTCTGGCTGGTTGACTGTGGCCCAGGCAAAGAGCTGGAGACCAGGCAGGCTTTTGCCTGACATTTCCTGGGGGTAGAAGAGAGAGAACAAGCAAGACTACATCACAACTAAGTAGCCTGATCTCATTTTCAGATAGGGTTCTATAAAACATGCTGTTTGTGGTCGTTAGGTGCTATCAAGTTGGCTCCAAATCATAGCAACGCTATGTACAACAGAATGAAACATTACTCAGTCCTGCGCCATCCTCACAATCCTTGCTATGCTTGACACATCATTGCATCCACTGTGTCAATCCATTTTGTTGAAGATCTTCCCCTTTTTCACTGACCCTGTACCTTACCAAGCATAATATTCTTCTCCAGGGCCTAGTCCCTTCTGACAAAATGACCAAAGTAGGTGAGATGAAGTCTGGCTATTTTTGCTTCTAAGGAGCATTTTGGCTGCACTTCTTCCAGGATAGATTTGTTTGTTCTTCCAGAAGTCCATGGTATTTTTAGTATTCTTCACCAACACTACAGTTCAAAGAGATCAACTCTTCTTCGGTCTTCCTTATTCATTGTCCAGCTTTCACATGCATGTGAGGCTATTAAAAATACCATGGCTTGCTTAGGTACACCTTAGTCTTCAAACTGACATCTTTGCTCTTTAAAACACTGTAGAGATTCCTTGCAGCAGACTTGCCCAGTGCAGTATGATATCTGATTTCTTGATTGCTGCTTTCATGGGTGTTGATTGTGGATCCAAGTAAAATGAAATCTTTAACAATTTCAATCTTTTCTCAATTTATTGTGATGTTGTTTATTGGTCCAGTTGTGAGGATTTTTGGCTTCTTTATGTTGAAGTGTAATCCATACTGAAGGATGTAGGCTTTGATTTTCATCAGTAAATGTTTCAAGTCTTCTTCACTTTCAGCAAGCAAGGTTTTGTCATCTACATGTTGCAGTTTGTTAATGACTTTTCCCAAATCCTGATTCTATATTCTTCTTCATATAGTCCAGCTTCTCAGATTATTTGCTCAGCATGCAGATTGAATGAGTATGGTGAAAGGATACAACCCTGACACACAACCTTCCTGATTTTAACCATGCAGTGTCCCTTTGTTTCCTTCTGACACCAGCCTCTTTGTCTACGTACAGGTTCTTCATGAGCACAATTGAGTATTCTGGAATTCCTATTTTTTACAATGTTATCCATAATTTGTTATGATCCACACAGTGGAATACCTTTGCATAGTCATAAAACACAAGTAAACATCTTTCTGGTATTCTTTGCTTTCAACCAGATGCATCTGACATCAGCAATGTAGTAGTTAAGTTTGTGCAGCAACTTGGCTGTGCCATACTTTTGAGTGGCTGGACAGCTGGATAAGTTATTCCCCATCATGAGACTGGATGTGGTGTAATCATTTCCATGGTGAAATCTACTGTGAGCAGCTAATTAGTTGCCTTCAGGGTGTGGCTTGCTTCTGTTATATATGTAGAAGCTTTGGGAAAAATCGCTAGCTTTTTGGCACATTTGGATCCTGTATTTGGCTAAGTCTTCATCTCCAGTTCCTATACCTAAACGAGTGGCCTGCTGTTTTGTCTGCTGATCTTGGGATTGTGCAATTTTACTTGTCAATCTTGGGTTCATCAGCCTCAGCAGCCAGTAGTTGCATGAGTCAGAAGAACCCTCCAGCTCCAGTGGGCCTGGTACAGGAGGCAGAGCTGAAGCTCAAGGTTGAGGGGCCTTCACCCAGCCCCTAAACCCAACACTCTGAATTTAGACTTATAGTCTTCTAACCTGTAAAAGAATACATTCCTATTTGTTAAAGCCACCTATTTGTGGTATTTCTGTTATAGCAGCACTAGAGAACTAAGACACCCTCATTCTATATCATCTTCTGAATCCAGCTTAAATTTCTGATAGTTCCCTGTTGTGTTAGACTGGGTTCTCTAGATAAACAAAACTAGTAAAGCTTATATATATATATATAGAGAGAGAGAGAGAGTGAGTGAAATTTATCTTAGGAAAATGGCTCACACACTTATAGAAGCTCGCAAGTCCCAAGTTCTTGGATCAAACATCAAGCTGGAGGCTTTTCCAAACTCACACAGCTGTAGGGGCTGAGGAGCTCAAGGTTGGCAGGCAGTATACTGGCTGTTGACTCCAACAAATGATGAATCCAAGATCTCCAGACCAAATGGTGGATTGTTTGCTCACAGACAGTTGTAGGCAGCACAACAGAATCCTGATCCACAGAAGAGTGTCTCTTTTCCCAGGATGTCCATAAATATACTGGAAGCAGGCCACAACCCTATGGAAACTCCCTATCACTGGATTGGCTGCTCAAAACATATATTCTGATCCCATCATTGGAAGGAACAACCCACATACAATTGCTTAAACCACACAGAATTGTAGTCCAGCCAAGTTGGCACACAGCTCCAACTATCACACCTGCCAATATACTGCTGCAACTTTTTTTTTGAATAAGCAAAATTTTACTTGTGTGTGATATTAACAATATTGTTTGATAATTTCCACATCCTGTTGGATCACCTTTCTTAGAATGGGCACAAATATGAATCTCTTCCAATCTGTAAATGCCTCTAGCACTGCATCCATCTGTTGAAACATCTCAATGGGAATTCTGTCAGTTCCTGGAGCCTTGTTTTTCACCAATTCTTGCAGTGCAGCTTCGACTTCTTCCTTCAGTACCATTGGTTCTTGATCATATGCCACCTCCTAAAATAGCTTAACGTTAACCAATTCTTTTTGATGTAGTGACTCTGTATTCTTTCCATCTTCTTTTGATGCTTCCTGCAATGTTGCAATTTGAGGCTTGAATTTTTTCTTTAGTTCTTTCAGCTTGAGGAATGCCAGGTCTTTGCACATTTCATCATAATGCTTGACTTTGTCCTCTTGAGCTGCCCTTTGTAACCTTCTGTTCAGCTTTTTCGTATTATCATTTCTTCTATTTGTTTCAGGTACCCTTCATTCAACAACAAGTTTCAGAGCCTCTTCGCACATTCATTTTGTTCTTTTCTTCCTCTCTTGTCTTTTTAATGACTTTTTGCTTTCGTCATGTACGATGTCTCTCTGAGACATAGCACACATAAAACAAAGGAGGCCGGACCTCGCTCCTTGTCTTTGTTGTAGCTCCAAGTGTTAGAGTAAGGTAAAACATATAAGAGAGGCACAATAAATATTTGGAAAATAAATGGATTCATTGCATTAGGTTCAGGTTTAAGCGATATAAATTTATGTGTTGCTCAATTCATCACTTAAGCTAGTCTGGGTAGCACAGAACAGTGTAAAGAACTTTTGTCTGGGCATCAGCCAACTAGAGTAAATTCTGTCTCTGCTACTCATTAATAGCACTGTATTCATTAATGAGTAGCAGAACCAGATTTTACTCTAGTAGAGTAATGTTTACTTTAATGTGTGACATTGGGCAAGTCATTATACCTCTCTGGGCCTCAGTTTATTTATCTGAAAAATGAGGGAATTGACACGAGCAGACTCTGAGGTCCTTTCCAATTTTTAACAGTCCTTGATTCTGTAAGTTTGAAATACTACCATAATTAAGCCACCACAAAAGTGCATTTGTGAGTATGTTTGGGAATTCAGTGGGGCTTGCAGCCCATTCAGTACTGGCTATGTGATAGGAAATCATGAATTTTGCAATCTTCATGCTTGTTAATTTTTAAATTACATTTTTTTTTCCAAATACACAATTTAGTTACATGATTCAAAAACAAAACTGAAAAGCCTCACTCCTGTACCTCTTTCTCTCCATCCTGTTAGATGATTACTTTTGTTAGTGCCTTATTTATCCTCAGAGAGCTTTGATGGCATAGTGGTTAAGGCATTCCGTTGCTAACCAAAAGCTCAGTGGTTTGAACCTATCAGTCTCTCTGTGAGAGGAAAATGAGGCAGTGTGTTTCTGTAAAAATCTACAGCCTTGAAAACCCTATGGGGGTTCCACTCTGTTCTATAGGGTTACTATGAGTTGGAATTGATTCGATGACATGGCAGTGGGTTTGCTTCTGGGTCTTATTTATCCTTACAACTTTTCTTTATGCCAATACCAATAAATAATTTCAATCCCCTCCTCTTCTTGCTCAAAATGTAGCATTCTATATAAACTGTTCTTTGCTTGCTTTCCTCACTTAGAATACATCTTGGGAATCTTCCAATATTGGCATACAGAGATTGTCTTCATTGTATTTTAGTTTGGTTTTTCATTTGCATTTCTCTTGTTGTGGTGAGGTTGAGCACCTTTTCATGTTTAAGAAGCCATTTACATTTTATTTTTAGTGTCATGTCCTTAGTTCATTTTTTCTATTCAATGTTAGGTTTTCTCTTCTCTATTTTTAGAAGTTCTTTATTCATTAAGTAGGTAAATGAGCTGAAAATATTTTAACGCTTTTTATTTAGTCTTTTTTTGTTGTTGTTGTTATGTGCCGTCAAGTCAAACCCGACTCATAGCGACCCCTCCTTGGGTTTCCGAGGCAGTATCACTACGGAAGTAGAAAAAGAACTAATAATTATTGAAATGGTTTTTTTAATAAATAAATTTATTGAATTCTACTCTATGCCAACTGTTGATGATAAAAGTGAGTGAGATAAGGTGGCTCCCTCTGAAAAATGACCAGAGCTCAAAACTAGTCTGATGTAAGGTAAAATTATAATAGCTGACATTTGAAAAGACAAATAACTTTCACATCTATCATCTTTTTGGTTCCTCATACAAAAATATTTAATGTTGTATTAGTTAGGTTTTGATTGAGCTATAGTGAAAGAAAACTGAAAATAGCAATGCTTTAAGCAAGCTGAAAGTTCTTTATACCATAAAAGTCTAGGTAAGTAGTCTAGGGTTGATATTGGGCTCCATGGTGCCAGAAAGCCAGGATTCCTATATAGCCTCAACCTCATGGCCTAAAATGGTGGCATCTATAATTCAGACAATAGGATGGTGAAACAATGAAGAATAGAGGACAGAGGTACACATTTACTATCTCTTAACTTACATCCCAGGAAGCTACTATAAGTATTTCCATATCCATTTCCATAGTCAGAACTTGTTGTTAGGTGCCATTGAGTCAGCTCCGACCCATAGTGACCCTATGTACAACAGAGTGAAACACTACCCAGTCCTGTGCCAGCCTCACAGCCCTTGCTATACTTGAGCCCATCATTGTAGTCACTGTGTCAATCCATCTCATTGAGGGCCTTCACCGTTTTTGCTGACCCTCCCCTTTACCAAGCATGATATCATTCTCCAGGGAATGGTCCCTTCTGATAACATGATCAAAGTAAGTGAGACAAAGTCTGGCCATTCTCTCTTCCAAACAGCATTCTGGCTGCACTTCATCCAGGACAGATTTGTGCCTTCTTCTGGCAGTCCACAGTACTTTCAGTATTCTTCATCAACACCACGACTCAAAAGCATCAACTTTTCTTTGGTCTTCCTTATTCTTTGTCCAGCTTTCACATGCATAGGAGGCTATTGAAAATATTGTAGCTTGGGTCACATGCACCTTAGTCTTCAAAGAGATGTCTTTGCTCTTCAGCACTTGAAAGAGGTCTTTTGCAGATGAATTGTCCAGTGCAATACGATCTGATGTCTTGATGGCTGCTTCCATTGGTGTTAATTGTGGGACAAAGTAATATGAAATGTTTGATAACCTTCAATCTTTTCTCCATTTATCATGATGTTGCTTATTGGTCCAGTTATGAGGATTTTCATGTTCTTTATGTTGAGGTATAATCCATATTGCAGACTGTAGTCATTAATCTTCATCAATAAGTGCTTCAAGTCATCTTCACTTTTAGTAAGCAAGGTTGTGTCATCCATGTAGTGCAGGCTGTTAATGAGTCTTCATATAGTCCAGCTTCTCAGATTATTTTCTCAGCATACAGACTTAATAAGTATGGTGAAAGGATACAACCCTAGTGCACTCCCTTCCTGATTTTAAACCATGCATTATCCCCTTGTTGTGTTCAAACAACAGCCTCCTAATCTATGTACAGGTTTCTCATGAGCACAATTAAGTGTTCTAGAATTCCCATTTTACTCAATGCTATCCATAATTTGTCATGATCCACACAGTTGAATGCTTTTGCATAGTCAATGAAATGCAAGTTATTGTCTGTCTGATACTTGCTTTCAGCCAAGATCCATCTGACATCAGCAATGATAGCCCTTGTTCCACATCCTCTTCTGAATCCAGCTTGCATTTCTGGAAATTGCCTGTCAATATACTGCTGCAACTATTTTTGAATAATCTTCAGCAAGATCTTACTTGGGTGTGATATTAAGATATTGTTCCATAATTCCCACATTCTGTGTGATTATCTTTATTTGGAATGGGTGCAAATATGGATCTCTTCCAGTCAGTTGGCCAGGAACCTTTTCCCAAATTTCTTGGCATAGACAAGTAAGTGCCTCCAGAAGGGCATCCATTTGTTGAAATATCTTAATGGGTATTCCATCAGTTCCTGGAACCTTGTTTTTCTTTCACCAATTCCTTCAGTGCAGCTTCTACTTCTTCCTTCAATACCATTGATTCTTAATCATATGCGTGCCACCTCCTGAAAAGGATGAACGTCGACCAATTCTTTTTGGTACAGTGACTCTGTATGTTCCTTCCATCTTCTTTTGATGTTCCCTGCATCAATCAATATTTTGCACATAGAATCTTTCAATATTGCAACTCAAGGCTTGAATTTTTTCTTCAGTCCTTTCAGCTTGAGAAATGCCAAGCTTGTTTTTCCTTTTGGTTTTCTAACTCCCAGTCTTTGCATATTTCATTATAATAATTGACTTTGTCTTCTTGAGCTGCTCTTTGAAATACTCAGCTCTTCTATCCTGTCATATCTTCTGTGTGCTTTAGATTCTCTCCATTGAAGAACAATTTTCAGAGTCTCTTCTTACATCCATTTTGGTCTTTTCTTCCTTTCTTTTCTTTTTAATGACCTTTTGCTTCTTTCAGGTATGATGTTCTTGATGTCATCCCACAATTCACCTGGGTTTTGGTCCTTGGTGTTCAATGATCAAATCTATTCCTTAGATAGTTTCTAAATTAAGGTGGGATGCAATCGAGGTCATATTTTGGCTCTCATGGTCTTGTTTTAATCGTCTTCAGCTTCAACTTGAACTTGGATATGAGCAATTGACAGTCTGTTCCACAGTCAGCTCCTGGCCTTGTTTTGGCTGAAGATACTGAGCTTTTCCATCACCTCTTTCCACAAACATAGTTGATCTGATTCCTATGTATTCCATCTGAGAAGGTCCACATGTATAGGTACTATTTACGTTGTTGAAAAAGGTATTTGCAATGCATGAGTCATTGGTCTTGCAAGATTCTATCATGCAATCTCCAGCATCGTTTCTATCACCAAGGCCATATTTTCCAACATATACATATAGATATATACACACACACATATGTGGAGCTCTGGTGGTGTAGTGGGTAAGAGAGTTGGCTGCTAATCAGAAGGTCAGTGGTTCAAACCTACCAGCTTCTCTGTAGGAGAAAGGTGAGACAAGCTACTTCCATAAAAATTTACAGCCTTGGAAACTCAGTGGAAGTTACTATGAGTTGGGATCCATTTGACACCAGTGAGCGTATATTATATATATATATATATATGTATATATATATATATATATTTGTTGCTGTTGTTGCTGTTGTTATATGCCATCGAGTGTTAGGTGCCTTCAAGTTGATTTCAACTCATAGCATAGCCAACCTATGTACAATAGAAAGAACACTGCCCTGTCCTTTGACCATCCTCACAATCATTGCTATGCTTAAGCCCATTGTTGAAGACACTGTGTCAATCCCTCTCATTGAAGATCTTCCTCTTTTTTGCTGACCCTCTACTTTATCAAGTATGACATCCTTCTCCAGGGATGAGTCCCTCCTGATAACATGACCAAAGTATGAGACATGAAGTCTGGCCATTCTCGCTTCTAAAGAGCATTCTGATTTTACTTCTTCCAAGACAGATTTCTATGTTCTTCTGGAGTCCATAGTATATTCAATATTCTTTGCCACACCCTAATTCAAATGTACCTATTCTTCTGCTGTCTTTCTCGTTCATTGTCCAGTTTTCGCATATCTATAAGACTATTAAAAAGACAGTGGCTTGGGTCAGGCATATCTTAGTCTTCAAAGTGATAGCTTTGCTCTTTACCACTTTAAAGAGCACTTTTGCAACACATTTGTCCAATGCAATAAATACAATATTTGATTTCTTAACTGCTGCTTCTATGGGCATTGATTGTGGATCCAAGCAAAATGAAATCATTGATAACTTCATTTTTTTCTCCATTTATGTTGATGCAGTTTATTGGTCCAGTTATGTGGAGTTTTGCTTTCTTTATATTGAGGGGTAACTGATACTGAAGGCTGTAGTCTTTGATCTTCATCAGTAAGTACTTCGAGTCTTCTTCACTTTCAGGAAGCAAGGTTGTGTCACTTGCATATTGCAGGTTGTTATTGAGTCTTCCTTCAGTCCTGATGCCATGTTCTTCTTATACTACAGCTTCTCAAATTATTTGCTGAACATACAGACTGAATACATATGTATATGTATATGTACTATATATATATGTGTGTGTATAGGAACTCTGCTGGCATAGTGCCTAAAGCATTTAACTGCTAATGAGAAGGCTGGCGGTTCAAACCCACCAGCCACTCCTTGGAAAGAAGGTTGGGCAATCTACTTCTGTAGTGATACCGCCTTGGAAACCCCAGGAGGGGTTACTATGAGTTGGATCGAACTCAACAATAGTGAGTTTGAGTGATGTGCGTGGATACATGTTGTTGTTGTTATGTACAGTCAAGTGCCTTAGGCACTATGCTACCAGAGCTCCCATGTGGAGATTTATACACACACACACACACACACAGATAGATAGAAATGACACTGGGAATCTCACGATAGAATTATGCAAAACCAATGACTTATTCATTACAAATACCTTTTTTCAACAACATAAACATATAT
>NW_006922165.1:220775-228200 GCF_000298275.1 Orycteropus afer afer
TGTGTATCTTTATAACCACCACTCATCTGTCAGTTTATTGTGCTATGGTAGTTTGCTTGCTTGCTAGCTTGTTGCTCTGATGCTGGTAGCTAGTTGATATCTCAAACACCAGCAGGGGCACCCATGGTGGATAAATTTCAACAGAGCTTCCAGATTAAGACAGACTATGAAGAAGAAAGAGGTGGCCCACTTCTAAAAAAAACTGGCCACTGAAAACCTTAGGAACAACAGTGAAACATTGTCTGATATAAGGCTGGAAGTTGAGTCCCTCAAGCTGGAAGGAACTCACAATACTGCTGGGAAAAAGCTGCTTTCTCAGAGTAGAGAAGACCTTAACAATGTGGATAGTGTAAAGGTTTCAGGACCTTCATTTGTTGATGTGGCATGACTTAAAATGAGAAGAAACAGCTACAAACATCCATTATTTATCAGAACATGGAATGTACAAAGTATGAATCTAAGAAATTGAAAGTTCTCAACAATGAAATAGAACACATAAAGATTGCTATCCTAGCCCTTAGTTAGCTGAAATGGACTTGTATTGGCTATTTTGTGTTGGACAATCATATGGTCTACTATTTTGGAATAACACATTGAAGAGGAATGCCATCACATGCATCATTAAAAAGAACATTTCAAGATCTATCCTGAAGTACAATGGTGTTAGTGACAGGATAATGTCCATATGCTTATAAAGGAGACTAGTTACTACTACTATCATTCAAATTTACACACAGACCACTAAAGCCAAAGATGAAGAAATTGAAGATTTTCACCAACTTCTGCAATCTAAAATTTATCAAACATGCAATCAAGATGCATTGGTAATTATTGGTGATTGGAATGTAAAAGCTGGAAACAAAGACAAATCATCGGTAGTTGGAAAATTTGGCCTTGGTGATAGACATGACACAGGAAATCTCATGAAAGAATTATACAAAATCAATGACTTATTCATTACAAATACCTTTTTTTCAACAACATAAATAGTGACTATACACTTACTAGATGGAAAACACAGGAATCAAATCAACCACATCTCTGGAAAGAGACAAGAAGTTAGAGAAAGGCCAGGAGCTGACTTTGGACCAGGCTATCAATTAATCCTTTGAAAGTTCAAGTTGAAGCTGAAGAAAATTAAAATAAGCCCACAAGAGCCAAAATATGACCTTGATTAAATTATATCTCACCTGAATTTAGAGACTATCTGAAGAATAGGTTTGAACACAATGACTGAAGACCGAATGAGTTGTGGAATGACATCAAGAACATCATGAAGAAAACATACATGAAGAAAACAAAATCTCATTAAAAAGAAAGGAAAGAAAGAAAATACCAAAATTGATGCCAAAAGAGACTCTAAAACTTGCTCTTGGATAGAAAGCGGCTAAAATGAATGGGAAAAAAATGATGTAGTAAAAGAGCTGTTATTTGAAAATGTGGATCAAGAAGACAAAGTAAAGTATTATAATGAAACGTGCAAAGACCTGGAATTGGAAAATCAAAAAGAAGAACACATTGGCACTTCTCAAGCTGAAAGAACTGAAGAAAAAATTGAACCCTCAAGTTGAAGGATTCTGTGGGCAAAATATTGAATGATGCAGGAAGCATCAGGAAGATGGAAGGAATACAGAGTCACAGTGCCAACAAGAATATGTTGACATTCAATCATTTCAAGAAGTAGCATGTGATCAAGAACCAATAGTACTGAAGGAAGAAGTCCAAGTTGCACTGAAGGAATGAGCAAAAAACAAAGTTCCAGGAATTTATAGAATACCCATTGAGATGTTTCAACAAATGGATGCAATGCTGGAAGCTTTCACTAGTTTATGCCGAGAAACTTGGAAAACAGCTACCTGACCAGCTGGTTGCTGGATCCTGACCAGCTGGATCGATATTTGGGACCAATACAAATAAAAGTGATCCAGCAGAATGTGGAAATTATCTAAGAATATCATTAATAGCACAAAAAGAAAAATTTTGCTGAAAATAATTAAATAATAGTTTCAACAAGGAACTGTGAGAAATTTAAGCTAGATTCAGAACAGGACATGGAACAAAGGATAACACTGCTGATGTCAGATGGATCTTGGCTGAAAGCAAAGAAAGATATCTACCTGTGTTTTATTGACCATACAAAGGCATTCAACTGTATGGAACATAACAAATTATAAATAACATTGTAAAGAATGTGAAATTCCAGAATACTTAATTGTGCTTATGAAGAACTTAGAAGTAGACCAAGATGCAGTTGTTTGAACAGGACAAGGGGATACTGCATGCTTTAAAGTTAGGAAAGATGTGAGTCAGGTTATATCCTTTCACCATATATATTCAATCTGTATGCTAAGCAAAGAATCTGAGAAGCCAGACTATGTGAAGAAAAATATGCCATCAGGATTGGAGGAAGACTCATTAACAACCTGCAATATGCAGATCACATAACCTTGCTTCCTGAAAGTGAGGAGGATTTAAAGCACTTAGTGATGAAGATCAAAGAGTGAGGCCTTTAGAATGGATTATTGTTGTTGTGTGCCGTCGAGTTGGACTCGACTCATAGCAACCACTCCTTGGGTTTCCGAGGCAGTATCACTACGGAAGTAGATTGCCCCATCTTCCTTCTGAGGAGTGGCTGGTGGGTTTGAACCGCCAGCCTTCTGGTTAGCAGGCAAGTGCCTTAGGCACTATGCTACCAGAGCTCCTTTAGTATGGATTACACTTCAATATAAAGGAAACAAAAATCCTTACCATTGGACTATTAAGCAACGTCATGACAAATGGAGAGAAGATAGAAGTTGTCAAAGGTTTTATTTTATATCAATCAATGCCCATGGAAGCAGAAGTTAAGAAGTCAGGAGGCATAATTTTTTGCACTGGGTAAATCTGCTGCAAAGGATCTCTTTAAAGTCTAAATGAGCAAAGTAGTCACTTTGAAGACTAAGATGTACCTGACTCGAGCCATTGTCTTTTCAATATCCTTGTATGCACATGGAAGCTGGACAATGAATAAGGAAAATTACAGAATTGATGCATTTGAATTATGGTGTTGGCAAAAGAATATTGAATATACCATGGACTGTCAGAAGAGCAAAGAAATCCATCTTGGAAGAAGTACAGCCAGAATGGTCCTTAGAAGCAAGGATGGCCAGACTTAATATCTCATGCTTCAGTGGTGTTATCAGGAGAGACCCGTCCCTGGAGAAGAATATCATAGTTGTTAAAGTAGAGGCTCAGTGAAAAAGAGAAGACTCTCAACCTGATGCATTGGCACAGTGTGTGCAACAATGGACTCAGTAGCATAGGAGCAATTGTGAGGTTGGTGCAGGTTGGTGTTTTGCTCTATTGCACGAAAGGTCACTACGGGGCTCTCGCTCTGATTCTGCATTTGATTAGTCATCATCTCACCCCTGGACTTGAGACAGCAGCTATCATGTGACCCGCCGATTTGGGTTTACCAACCTCTGCGACTATGTGAGTTGGGAGAATTCTCCAGACCTGCCCACAGACCTGGGACTTGCCAGCCTGCCAGGCTCCCAGACTCCTCCACCACCATCTGAACTGTTTTCTTGGGAGTTTGTGAGTTCTGTGAGATGATACAGCAAACTACAGAATCCTAAAATGAGAGGGAGATTACTGAGGGGAGAAGGAGGAGTTGATGTCAGAGGTAATTGGAATGGCATGGCAGTTTGGAAAAGTTGGACTTTTGGGACATCTTTAACCTCTGCTTCATAGAAACTGGCCTTGCAGTGATCTTTCCAAAAGAAATTATTCAAGCAGCAGATCCCT
Organism: Orycteropus afer afer; assembly: GCF_000298275.1. NCBI lineage: Eukaryota > Metazoa > Chordata > Mammalia > Tubulidentata > Orycteropodidae > Orycteropus > Orycteropus afer. The sequence continues at coordinate 224,562 of NW_006922165.1, forward strand.
CAGCCGGTTGTAAGGGGCTTTGGGCTCAGCCACAGGCCAACATGGAGACTTCTGGCTACTCTCTTGACTGCCCTCCACCAGCTTGGCATCCCTCATGTGTGGAGGTTCCTGGGCCCCCTTTCCCAGAGGCAGCATGGAGAGCCCAGAGAGGTCAGTGGGCAGATGGCCAGGAAGCTGCAGTTCTGGTGGACAAGCTGTCCGGAGCCCCTCTGAGCAGAGCAGGCCCGCCCTGCTGTGACCCTGTTGTGTGGCCCATGATGTGGTTCCAAGGTATGGCCCAGGGTGGCCCTATGGTTTCCCTAAGCCTGCCCTTACCTGGCTCCTCTGTCACTGTGTGCACCTGTAGTCTGGGATAGAAGTGGGACCCCATGTTCCATGTCAATGGGGTCAGACCATGGCTGCATGGTGCCACCTCACAGGCCCATGTCTGAGATGGTGGCTGGTTCCCCATTTGCTTAGCCTTGCCTGGGCTTGTAGTGACCCAAGAGCCCCACCACAAGCCTGAGCTCCCACCCCTGCATGTGGGCTCTCCTCTGACAAGACAAGAGAGGAGGAGACAAAGACTCCTTAGCAAGTGGGAGTTAGAGCCAGGCCTGGTGCTGGGGCATCTGGACTCCAAGTCCAGTGCTCATTCCCTGCCCAATTAGATGGATCCATTCACCCTCCCAGGCAGAAAGTGTCTGAGCTAGGCTGGAGTCAGTTCAGGAGTCAGGTAGAGTGGGCCAACAGCCACTGCAGATGCACAGGCACTGGCTGTCATGGGTTGCCCAGTGGAAGGAGCTCCAGATGTAGACTGCCACAGGCCAGCCTATTGACCCCTGACCCAGGGCAGGTACCCGGTGGCTATAGGCATCTCCAGTGCTTGCATTCCTCTTCCCAAATCCTCAGAGAGCAATGGAGAACCCCACCCTCTTGATACCCGCAGGCACAATGGGGAGGCCAAGCCCTCTTGGCCTGAGTCAAAGGTTACCCTGTAACCTCTCTGTGATCCCTGTGACTGTGGCTAACCCCAGCAGCTGTGCATTGAGTGAGAGAAACAGGTCCCACCCAGACTGAGGCCCAGTATGAGGTCAGGGCACATTGCTGCCCCTGACAGAATCCGAGCAGCCCCACCTGTCCCACACATGGATGCAGGGGAGACTGTCCTGGCAATGTGGCCACTGTCCAGGAACCATATGGTATGGGTGCAGTGTCCCTGAGGAGGGGCCCCCCACTGCCTGACATTTGACATTTGATATTGTGTGGCTTGAGCCATGTCCAGGGCTTGGGACAGTTGGGGCTGGGGTGCAGAGACTTGTGGGCCCCATTTTTGGAACCTCAGAAGCCTTCAACTGTGGCTTCTGGTCCATAACTCTGAGGGCCTTGACCTCTGACCCTAGGGAAGGGCATGCTTGTCCTTACTGAATTGCTAGGGGTGGGGGTGGAGGTGGCGGCCTTGGTGGCCCTCACTGGAAGGAGCTGCTTGACCCCCTCCCTCAAGAAATAAACACAAGATGTGAGAGGCAGGAGGGAAAGCAGGCCCTAGTGGTCTGGATGTGGGCATGCGTGTGAAGGCCCCAAGAGCAGGGTTTTGCATTTTGACATTTGATATCGTCAAATCCATATCGTCAAATCAGCATCGTCAAAGGGTGAATTTCCTCCTTGAAAATCCAAGGGCCCCTCCTGAACATCCACAGTGCGTATTCAAGAAGACAGACATTTCCAGAATTTCAGCACCTATTTAAACAATTAAATCCTAGATCCTGTTGAGAACGAGGTCAAGAAAACCCCAAACCAAACCTCCTGGCATAGAGTCCATTCCGATTCACAGTGTCCCTAAAGGACAGAGTGGAACTGCACCAGAGAGTTTCCAAAGCTGTTGTCTTTACAGAAAAACCAAAACTAAACTCACTGCCCTCTAATCAGTTCCAATTCATAGCAAACCCCTTTGGGTTTCAGAGGTGGTAAATCTTTATAGAAGTATATTGCCCAGTCTTCCTTCCATGGAGTGGCTGGTGGGTTTGAACCGCAACTTTCTGGTTAGCAGTCAAATGCCTTAGGCACTCTGCCACCAGAACTCTATCTTTATGGAAGCAAAGCCCAAGACAAACTCAGGGTGGTGGAGTCAATTCTGACTCACAGCGTCCCTAGAGGACAGAGGAGAACTGCCCCATGGAGTTTTCAAGGTTGTCTATCTTTATAGAAGTAAACTGACTCATCTTTCTCTCACATAGTGGCCAGTGGGTTCCAATTGCTGTACTTTTTGGTTAGCAGCTGATCGCTTAATTGTACCACCGGAGAAAAGGCTCAGACTACTATTATCGCTACTATAAACCATTTGCCATCAAGTCAATTCTTACTCATGGTGACTTCATGTGTGTCAGACTTGCTCCTTAGGGTTTTCATTGGCTGATTTTTTGGAAGTGGATTGACAGGCCTTTCTTACAAGATGTTGTTGTTGTTGTTGCTGCTGTTTGGTGCCACTGAGTCAGCTCCAACTCATAATGACCCTACGCACAACAGAATGAGACACTGCCCAGTCCTGTGCCATCCTCATAATACTTGCTATACCTGAGCCCATTGTTGCAGCCACAGTGTCACTCCATCTCATTGAGGGTCTACCCCATTTTTCTGACCCTCCACTTTACCAAGTATGATATCTTTCTCCAGAGAATGGTCCCTTCTGACAACACGACCAAAGTAGGTGAGACAAAGTCTTTGAGTGGGTTCAAACCACGAGCCTTTTGGTTGGCATTAAGCATGTCAACCGTTTGTACCACTAAGGGACGACGACTACTAATAACAATAACCCCTCCCCACATACACCCCAATGGGGCATCCCTGTGTGCCCCATTACCAACCTTGTTTTGTCACCTGGGGAAGCTGAAGTCAACAGTGGTCCTGGGCCCTCAAAGTGGAAAGATGAATCCAGGAATGAATTCAGGCTAGACCACAAGTCAGTCCCTCCCTTCTCCTCCTTTTGTTCATTTGTCATTCAAGGCCAGCCTACCCACCTCTGCCTCCAGGAAGCCTTCCAGGCCCTGTTGTGACCTGACACCTGAAGGCAGGCCAGCTGCTGCTGGCTTCTCCACCAGCTCTCTCCCAAGCCAGGGCCAGCCCTCAGGCAGAGAGAATGAGTCTGTCCAATGAGAAGCTCACAGACAGCAGAGGGGCCTGCCTGGCTCTGCCAGTCTGTATGGGCACTTGGGAGACCCCTCTGAGATATCCTCCCTGCACCCAGGGCCTCCTGCTCCCACCAGGGGTCCCTCATGGGCCTGTGGCAGCCGGCAGCATGAGCCAGTTTGGCTGTTTCCATCACGTTAATTTCTAGAGGGGTGACAGTCCCACTCATGACTGTATTTTCTGCTTGTTGTTGTCACCAACTTTGCCACACTGGGGTCAAGAGTTATCCTGTCCAGTCTTTTGTGTTCTAAATTTAATTGTCACACTTCTTTTCTCCCTTAAAACGATCAGTAAAATGGGTCTCTCCTTGTCCAGAGCAAAGAAGAATGAAGAAAACAAAAATTCATGGAAATAATTAGTCCTAGTGATTGATACACCATCCAATCTGCAGCCTAAATGACTATGAGACTAGAAGAACTAGATGGTGCCCAGCTACCAATGTCAACCACTTGGAAGGGGATCTATGTAGGAGATCCT
>NW_006922165.1:235157-269893 GCF_000298275.1 Orycteropus afer afer
CCTGATGGCAGATTTTATCCATTCCAACAGACTAGCTGCCCCCTCAGGGTTATCCTGCCCTGTAAATGGATCTTGGATCAACATTTGTGCCTGTTCCATAGTGAGTTGTGGGTCTTGCATCAATCCAAACATACTCTTCCACTCAGCAGTATTCAAAACTAAAGACGCCACCCCTAAATTAGTCACTCTCACAACCCATTTTAGTAAAGGTTCCTCAGGAAGCTGACGATACCGATCTACAAACTGAAGCAGCTCTTTCACACTATACCCTCTGCTTTCAATAGTTTCTTGGTTTTGCTGTTCCCTTCCCAGACTACCTTTTTGGTGACCAGTGGTCTTACCGGTACTGCCTGTTGTTCTGACACAATTTTTCCTTTCTGAGTAGGCCCTGAAACTAGGAGTTGTAGCTCTAATCGGACTGGATCAGAGCTTGATTTAGTGCTACAACCCTGCTCTACATTCTTTTTCCCTGCCATTGCAGCTATTGCCAATAACAGCAACCAAGGAATTGTAAGTCTAGCCTTTTCCTCGTCATTCTGTATTTCCATATACATACAACTAGCCAATTCCTCAGGAGTTAGATCCACCTCTCCTAAATCCCATGAATAGCTTTTGCCTTGCGTGACCGATCTCAACAAAAGAGCTGCTTCAATCTATGGATTTCTTTTATCCCATACAGAAGCCAAAGCTTTCTTACTTTCCCATTTATCTCCTTTCTCCCAAAACCACATATTCCAGTGAGTCTGGGCCGTTGCAGCGAATTCCACCATTCTGACACCAATCGCTTGAACAATTTCTCTTAGAATGATCAGCACGAGGCTGGTCTCCCTGAGGCGGAGGTTAAAGATGTCCCAAATGTCCAAACTACAGTACCACTCCATCATTTCAGACATTAACTACTCCTCCTCCTCCCAGTAATTTCCCCAGTCTTAGGGTTCTGTACTTCGCTGTAACACCTCACAGAACTCACGGACACCCAAGGGTTCGTCTCACATAGTAGTGGTGGAGGCTGGCAGGCTGGCGAGTCCCGGGTCTGTGAGTAGGTCTGGCGGATCCTCCCAACTCTCGGGGTTTGATGAACCTTGATCAGCAGATCAGATGATGGCTGCTGTCCCAAATCCAGGGGTGAGATGAGGATGATCCAAGACACAAAGCCTGAGCAAGAGGAGAGCGAATCTTCCCAGGAGATTTGTAGGTATACCCTCAGAGAAGCTAAGGGTCGTGATTTGAATTATACCCTCCAGCAAGGCAGGACTCAAGATACATTCCACCTGTGTTGCCCCAACAGAATTAACCTAAATCCCATCACAGAGTCGATTGCCAGTCATTGTAGGGAATGACTACTACCTGCTGCCCAACCAAGTTGATACTTGACCTTAACTACCACACCACCTCAAACAAGCATGGATAATGGGATGTACAAAACATCACAGAATGGAGGACAATGGCTAGAAGGGCCACATCAAGCAGTTCACTGCAGGACCCCATTGGGTTTCCGAGGTGGTAAATCTTTCTATATTTTAGGACTAGAATGGACCTATGCACAACTTCTCATTATACAGATAGGGAACCTTTGATTCAGAGATGTGAAGGTACATGCTAAGGTCTCACAGGGATTTGCTGGCAGTCAGCACCAACACCAAGATTTCTACTCCAATATTCTCCCTATCATCTCACATTTCTGTAGAGCTTTTTGTACAACACTCAGGATTTGAAACCAGGGAAGGAAGATTGGACAATCTATTTCCATAGTGATACTGCCTCAGAAACCCAAGGAAGGGTCACTATGAGTCAGGTCTGACTCAACAGCACATAACAACTACAACAACAGTATCAGTTTAGGGTGTCTCTTATGTCAATCTCTTGAGATATAAAAGAGATTAAACAAAGAAGCAGAGATAGGGAAAAAGAGCTGTGCCACAATGAGATATTCAAGAAACCAGGAAACAACAACGAAGAGACAAGGACTTTCCCCTAGAACCAACACAGAGAGAAAAACTTCCCTTACAGCCAGCACCTTGATTTTGGATTTCTAGCCTCCTAAACGGGAGCTCTGGTAGCATAGTGGCTAAGACACTTGCCTGCTGACCAGACGGCTGGCGGTTCAAACCCACCAGCCACTCCTCGGAAGGAAGGTTGGGCAATCCTACTTCCGTAGTGATACTGCCTCGGAAACCCAAGGAGGGGTTGCTATGAGTCGGGGCCGACTCGACGGCACATAACAACAACAACAACAACAACAAGCCTCCTAAACTTTAAGGGAGGTGCTCTGGTAGTGTAGCGCTTAAGGCATTTTGACTGCTAACCAGAAGGCTGGATTCAAACCCACCAGCCATTCCTTGGAAGGAAGGCTGGGTAATCTACTTCCATAGTGATACTGCCTCGGAAACCCAAGGAGGGGGTCGCTATGAGTCATATCCAACTCCACAGCAGTGCATTTTTTTGTTTTAAACTTTGAGGGAGCTCTGGTGGCATAGTGCCTAAGGCATTTGACTGCTACCCAGAAGGCTGGTGGTTCAAACCCACCAGCCACTCTTTGGAAGGAAGGTTGGGCAATATACTTCTGTGATGATACTGCCTAGGAAACCCAATGAGGGGTTGCTATGAGTCAGGGTTGACTCAATGGCAGCCTTTGGTTTGTTGCAAACATTGAGAAAATAAATTTTTTCTTAAAGTCATCCACTTGTGGTATTTCTGTTTTAGCAGTGCTAAATAACTTAAGACAGAAATCCAAGCCCACAAGACATGGGCTGAGCTGCCTTCAACTCTAGGGCATTAAAAACTTTAGGACATCCTAAAGCACAGCTCTGCTAACATGTTATGTTCCATAAGCAAAGATCCTCCATAACCATAACCCAAAAACTCACTGCCATTGAGTCAATTCCAACTTATAATGACTCCCATTGGGCTTCCAAGGTGGTATGTCTTTATGAAAGTAGACTGCCCTATCTTCCTTCCGTGGAGAGGTTGGTGGGCTTGAACCACCAAGCTTCTGGTTAGCAGTCAAATGCCTTAGCCACCAAGCCACCAGAGCTCCTTATAACTCTAATAGTCTTTAGCATTTCTAGCAAGTTTTCCTTAGCAGCTCTGCTGAGTGGCATAGCTTAATGCTGCTTGCCAGCTTTACAAAATCAATCTAAAATGACTTCATGAGGGTGATCCACCAGGATTAGCAGTCATTTCTGATGGATGAGAAAATAGAGCCCCAGAGAGAGTGAACCCCATGTCTCCTTATGTTGCTAACTCAGTGAGCAAAATAGAGCCAAGGATTAGTCCTTGCAATAGATAGAGTTAGGAGCTCTGGTAGCATAATGCCTAAGGCACTTGACTGCTAACCAGAAGACTGGTGGTTCAAACTCACCAGCCACTCCTTGGAAGGAAGATGGGGCAATCTATTTCCATAGTGATACTGCCTCGGCAACCCAAGGAGCAGTTGCTATGATTTGAGTCCGACTTCATGGCACATAACAACAACATAGATAGAGTTTTGTCCCCCCAAATATGTGTTGTGGATGGAATACAAGCAATATCTGTGTGGATGGAATACAAGCAAGCACAAAATGGGAGTCCTGTGTGGAGTGACATAGATACCCTGTGAAGATCGCCAAGGAATGGAGAAATGCCCAGGTTATAGAAGCTGAGACAAGGATCTGCCCCCAGAGCCGACAGAGATAGATTCTCTATAGCCATTGTCCTGAATTCAGACTTCTTGCCTTCTTAACTGTGAGAAAATAAATTTCTGTTCTTTAAAGCCACCCACTTGTGGTATTTATGTTTCAGCAGCATTAGGTAACTAAGACAGCCCTCCTGGGCACTGCTTGGGAGCCTGAGGCTGCTCCTATGAACACCACTGCCCACATACACCTCTGCCCTCATACTTCAATCCTACATATCCCTGATGAGTTGTTGCTGTTGTTAGGTGCCATCAAATCGGTTCCCAGGACCTCAAACTTGCTTTGACTTGTCACGGACAAAATGTGATGCAGTCTAAAAACTGCAATGGAGTACACAGAACTTCCTGTCACCAGAAAATCCTTACTCTGCAAAAAGCAAGGTGGAAGTGGAGTGAATGGAGGAGAGAGGGAAAAAAAAAATTCTTCTATAAACATACTAAACCCTATTGATAAAGAGAGAGAGAGAGAGAGAGAAAGGAAGCACTTGAATTTGCCCCTTGGGAAAGACCAATTGCATGGTCTTAGCCTACTTGCTCAAAACATAAAAGCAACCAAACCTGGCCACTGAGCTAGATATTTCTAACTATAGCCCTCATTTCTCATTGCTTTTGCCTCAGCCCTATTATCCAAGCTCCTTCTCTTCAAAGAGTTATCTGCTAATCAAGTTTCAACTTTAACAATTTGTATCACCCCTTCCAGAGAAGGCACACAGGACGTTAACCAGAAATGCAGAATTTTAAGCAGTTCTAATGTTCCAAGCTTTTCCTTTCTTTCTTTCTCATTTTGCAATGGAGTTGGTTGCCTCTTTCAGTTGCTAAATGAGAAAAACCCTTGCTTAAACCTCATTCCTACCAGATGGACCCCACCCACGTCAGCCGCTGAAAATCAAGCTAAGGAAATGAGGGTTATTGCACAGAAGGCCTCTCAGAGAGTGTCTCCACAGAATGATTTGTGGCCTTGTGGTTGAGGCAGGATCATCAAGTATGTCGGTGACAACAGCCTGCAGGTACTACTCGGGGGCTCAGAGTGCTGAGACAAGACTGTTGGGCTAAATAAACGAAACATAAACCTTGCTGCTTTCAACCTCATCAGTTTACTCTCCTTTTATAAAATTTCAGCCTTATAGAAACAGCCCCAAATTCCCCACTGAAGTTGCTCTCCTCCCCTCTGAAAATAATTCTTTTCCTAGGCTGAGATTATAAGCCTAGTGTGCAAGTTATAACCCTTTATATGCCAATGTTCATAGCCGAATTTTTCACAATAGCCAAAAGGTGGAAAGAGCACAAGTGTCCAGCAACAGATGAATGAATAAACAGAATGCAATAGAGTATTTATTATTCAGCCAAAATGAGACATAAAGTCTACATGGATAAACCTTGAAAATATTATGCTGAGTGAAGTAAATCAGACAAAAAAGGGCTAATCATGTATGATCCCACTTATATGAAATGTCTAGAGTAGGCACAGCATAGAGACAGAAAGTAGATTAGAAGTTACCAGAGACTGGGAGATGAGGAAATGGGAGTTACTGCATAAGGGGCACAGAGTTTCTGTTTGGGATGATGACAGAAAAAAAAAGAAAGAAAGAAATAGTGGTGATGGCTGCAAACACACACACACACACACACACACACACCCCTTTAACAAAGTCATGATTTAGTGGGTCTGACCCTGGTCTTCCCCAACTCCTCCCCTTTCCCCACTTCCCCCCTTTTAATCAGTTAAGACAGGATCATATTTCTGGTTAGAAATGATGTTAAACGAGCATATCAAAGTAATCCCCAGGCTTCGACGGCAAATAAAAAGTGGTCTCGGAGGAGGCCTTGAAACCACAAGGCTCAGGATATGATCTGCAGTACAAACTCTACCCAGGCATCTCTTAACGTTGAGTATTGTGGGTGATTTGTAAAAGGCGAAGGGGGAAAAAGCCACGACAATTCCAGAATTGTCTCAGTTTTGTTAGCAAAGAAGAGATAAGCAAAACATTCTCTCTATAGAATTCAATTAATTTTTTTTCCTTGCTAATTCGTTTAGACTTGTTTATCACGGAGGCTGCGTTGTCAAATCTCAGCGGGCGTCGTTCCCCGTATCACGATGTTGTTGCACAATAAGGAAACAAGGCCTCCTAGCCAAGGTCACCGTTAGTCACGTGGCGCCGAGAAAGGCACTCCGCCTGGGAGCCAGGGCTTCTCTGAGTCACTCCCTCACTGCGCTGGCTGCGTGCTCACTGCTCACTGTCGCAGTGAGCTTCCCTTCCTGCAGGGTCTGGCTTCTTGCTCGCTGATACTCATCTTCCTTTTCTGCCTGGCTGCAGAGAAGGAGCGCCCCTCCTTCTTTTTAATAAATGATTTTTGCATTTGAAAAGCCAGAGTCTCTGTCCATAGAATTTTTTTAAAATATTGTAACGTTGAACCTTTTGCCCAAGGCAGCCAGAATGTTAAAGACATTAGTTAAAATTAAGTCTCAGAACACTCTCCCAGGCCAAGAGACTAAAGAATACAGCACCTGCTGTCAAGGCCAAAGGAAAACACAGTGGGGTACTAAATCCTCCAATCCTGGTGTTCAGCACCTTAAGTCCTCTCAGAAACCACTGGGTTCCAGGATTAGGTAGCTGGGAGTGAGGCTGCATTACTGGAGTCAAGTGGACTGTATCCTGGACTCAATGCAGAAGACCAGAAAAATCAGACCAACCTCTGCCCTTTTGCATCTGTGTGACCTTGGGCAAGTAACTAAATCTCAGTTTCTGCATCTAAAGAATGGAGCTCTTAATACCTACTTCATAAACCAGTTGCTGCAGAGTCAAGTCCAACTTGTGGTGGCCCCATTGTGACTCCATGAGTGTCAGAGTAGAACTGTACTGCATAGGGTTTTCAATGGCTGATTATTTCAGAAGGTCACAGGCCTTTCTTTGGAGGCACCTCTCAGTACACTCAAAATCACCAACCTTTTGGTTAGCAGCCAAACCATGTTAATGTTTTTGCCCCTCCAGGGACTCCACCTACTGCAATCAGTTGCTGAAAGAACTACTTATAAGAATGGATGTGAAAGTGCTGTTGATAGGGTTGTATCCATTTAGTCAGATCGATGTCAAAAGGGCAGGTGACTAGTTGAGGCTTCCTTCAGAATCCCTGGGGACAGCTAAAAAGCAACAACAGACATCACTAAAAGCTCTAGAGCTTTAGGTCTTGTACCATAACAGGCAGTGCAGCAGACTTCACCCCTTCTTCCAGGGAACGGCAGAAACTCTTTTTATACATCTTACCAAATAACAACTTTCTAAGATAGACTCGGGTAAGTTTCTAAATTTGTTCCTCAAAATTAGTTTCTTTCTTTCTTTAAATAGACATTATATTTTACAGAAGTTTTAAGGTTACAGAAAAATTGCACAGAAAATAGAGTTTCCATATCCACACTCTCCTCAACCTTCACAGTTCTTCCTATTATTAACATCTTGCATCCCTGTGGTGCATTTATTACAACTGATGAATGAATGTTATACATTATTATTAACAGATCTGTCTTAGAAGAAGGTTAGCCAGAGTGCTCCTTAGACACAAGAAGGGCTAGACTTTGTCTCACCTGCTTTGGTCATGTGGTCAGAAGGGACTGGTTACTGGAGATGCTTGGTAAAGCAGAGGGTCAGAGGAAAAGGGGAAGACCCTCAATGAGATGGATTGACACAGAGGCCGCAATGTTGGGCTCAAGCATAGCAAAGATTGTGAAGATGGTGCAGGAAGCAGCAGTGTTTTGTTCTGTTGCACATAGGGTCATTATGAGTCAGCACCTAATTTGTTGTTGTTGTTGTTATATGCCGTCGAGTCGGCCCTGACTCATAGCAACCCCTCGTTGGGTTTCCAAGGCAGTATCACTATGGAAGTAGGATTGCCCGACCTTCCTTCCAAGGAGTGGCTGGTGGGTTTGAACCTCCAGCCTTCTAGTTAGCAGTCAAGTGCCTTAGGCACTATGCTACCAGAGCTCCTTATTAACTTAACTCCTTATTAACCTTATTAACTATAATAGGGTTGACAATTTGTGTTGTACAGTCCTGTTATGTACTGAACCATGTCCTCTCAAAATATGTGTTGGAATCCTCACCTTGTATCTGTGGATGTAATTTCATTGGGAACAGGGATTTCTTTGTTATGTTAATGAGGACATGATTAGTGTAAGGAATGATTTAAACCTACCCATTTTTGATATATTAAAGGAGTGTATTAGGCGCTGAAGCAATCTAGCACAAATGGAGGAAAGAAAAATGCCATGTGGAGATCTCCAAGGAACACTGAGAAAAATGCTGGAGAAGCTGAGATAAGGATTTTCCCTTAGAGTAGACAGAAAGAGTCCCCTATAATTTCCTCTGAAATTGGACTTCCAGCCACCAAAACTGTGTGAAAATAATCTTCTGTTCGTTAAAGCAACCCACTTGCAGTATTTCTGTTATAGCAGCATTAACAAACTAAGACAAGTTCTATGGGTTTTGACAAATGCAGAATGTCATGTGTCCACCATTACTGTATCATACAGTAACTTCATTGTCCTAAAAATGGCCTGTGTTCCACCTATTCATCCTCTTCCTCCTCAATATTAAGATTTTATAAAGCTTAATTTCCGAAGTTGATTTCTCTCCCTGAAGTAAGGTTAGCATGCTCCCTTTTGCCACTTTAACGTGAGTCTATGGGCTATTTGCTGCCATCCCCGGCTCACACACATGCTGTGCTCTGAGATTATGACCAAGTGACAATACAAGCTTTCAAGGTGCACTAGATGAGAATCATGCAATTTAGGCAAAGCACTCATATATTTGAATGAAGAACTGGAACTGTTGATGCTGCTGCTGTTGATAGGAAATTGATGTCCCCACTTCTATTTACCTAGCAGAAATTAGTCCTTGAAGATTAGCCTTCACAAAAGGGATGGAGGAGCAGATGGTTAGAGAGAGAAAGTGAATTCTCTTGAGAAGATTTGTTCCCTTTGTCATTTTCACTCTCCTGGTACATCCCTTCTGGTACTTTGCTTCATGGGTTTTTGTTGAGTTTGCTTCATAAATCCAATCTGATCGCCACTGCAGAGAGTAAAGTAGCCAAGTATTAACAAAGCAGGGCAAGGGATACACAATAGAAACAGGGATCTCTCACCAAGAAACTGAGATTTGAGAATGGCACGGAAATTTCCTTGAGCAGGAGGGTATAGTGGAGAGAGACAGCCTGTGACAATGGGGTGAAGAGACACCTTTTGCTTGTATTGGAGCATTTGTCCCAGTGAGGGTTGGCAGAGAGAGAAGCAGAGTCACTGGGGTTGGAGGAAGACCCTTGGAACAGTCCAGGAATTCTCTACTTGCATCCCTTCCAGGGACATAAGCAAGATTCCTGGGGTCCTGCTTGAAAACTGATGGGCTGAGTCCAAATGGGTCCAAGATAAGGAAAAAACTGAGGACTCCTGGTTGAGACCCCTCAGTGCCTCCTGATGAAGTGCCTTTATTGATGAAGATTAAAGACTATAGTCTGCAGTATGGATTACACTTCAGTATAAAGAAAACAAAAATCCTCAAACTGGTCCAATAAATAGCTTCATGATGGATGGAGACAAGATTGAAGCTGTCAAGGACTTCATATTACTTGGTTCTACAATCAACACCAATGGAAGCAGCAATCAAGACATCAGATGACATATTGCATTGGGCAAATCTGCTGCAAAAGGCCTTTTTCAAGCAATGAAGAGCAAAGATGTCTCCTTGAACACTAAGTTGCACCTAACCCAACCCATGGCATTTTCAATCGCCTCTTATGCCTGTGAGAGCTGAACAATGAATAAGGAAGACCGAAGAAGAGTTGATGCTTTTGAGTTGTTGGAGAAGAATGCTAAGAGTACCATGGGCTGCTAAAAGGACTAACAGATCTGTCCTGGAAGAAGTGCAGCCGGAATGCTCCTTGGAAGTGAGAATAGCCAGACTATGTCTCACCTACTTCGGTCATATTGTCAGAAGGAACCATTCCTTGGAGAAGGATATCAGGCTTGGTTAAGTGGAGGGTCAACAAAGAAGGGGAAGGCCCTCAACGAGATGGATTGACACAGTGTCTACAATGATGGGCCCAGGTATAGCAAGGATCATGAGGCTGGCACAGGACTGGGAAGTGTTTTGTTCTGCTGTGCATAGGGTTGCTATGAGTCAGAGACAACTCAACAGCACCTAAGAACAACAGCAACAACAGTGCCTCCTCAGAAAAGCACTGAAGTGCTTTGCTGTGATTAAAAAAAAAAAAAAAAGGCATAAACAATTGTCATCAAATGAATGCCAACTCATGGCTCTCCCACGTGTGTCAGAGTAGAACCGTATTCCATAGAGTTTCCAATGGTTGACTTTTTGGAAGTAGATCACCAGGCCTTTCTTCTAAGGTGCCTCTGGGTAGACTTGAATCTCTAGTCTTTTAGTTAACAGCCAAGCATGTTAACTGTTTGCACCAGTTAATTTCATGCTGTAATTACCAAACTTAAAATGGAGCTCCGGTAGCATAGTGGCTAAGACACTTGCCTGCTAACCAGACGGCTCGCGGTTCAAACCCACCAGCCACTCCTCGGAAGGAAGGTTGGGCAATCCTACTTCCGTAGTGATACTGCCTCGGAAACCCAAGGAGGGGTCGCTATGAGTCGGGGCCGACTCGACGGCACATAACAACAACAACAACAAAAAGGCTGTAACTCTCCCTTCTCTGTCTGTTTCAACAGCAAAAGAGATTTTCAGTCATCAGTTCTGACCTTACGCTTTTACCAGTCTTTAGATCTCTTTGCTCTGGCCTTTTTGATGATGACTGTTTTTACAGCTGCCTCTCCAATGCCTGGTAAGCACCCCAGCACAAGCAGGCTTTTATGGGGGCGGGGGGAGGTCCCAATAAATCTTGTATTATCATTCAGTCATCACAGACCCTAAGGGATGTATATTCATTCTCAGTAGTTCTTAGCTTTTAGTGGTGGTGGTGTGTGGAGGGATAATCACAGACCCCTTTGGAATCTGATGAAACCAGCTGCAGAAAAATGCATGCATGATCACACATGCTACAATCTGTACATAATTTCAGGAGATGCACAAATTCCTTGCACTTGAGATTAAGAGTTCTTGCCATTATCAAACCTAGGGAGGTACCCAGATCTCTGTCACCTATCCATGGACCAACAGGACATTCTGCACAGCATTTTGCTAAAGGCACTGATTATCCATACGTATAATTTTCCTTCACTTGGGAAGGATGAATGACCTCTTGATAACCTGTATTTTTGCTATTTAGGGAAACAGTGCTTTTACCTGGTAACAGGAAAACCATGTATAAGTGAATGGATCTGGGCCATTGGGTGTGTGAGTGTGTGTGTGTGTGTGTGTGTGTGTGGAAGCATCAAGACAACAACAACAAAAACTCCTCTCACCCATCAGATAACAACAAACTCTGATGGATATTGGTTTTTCTTTTGATTTAAGGGTTTGAAAATAAAAAATATAAACTATATTTTTATTGACTACTTCTTAAAAGCTTTCCAAATAGTTTTATGCTATTCAGCATCATCCACATCCACACACACTATTGAATACCTACCATAGGTAATGTCTTTTTCTTAGGGTTAGTTCCCAAGTGAGCTATAGAAAACCACTCATGAAATTCCTAAAGGAATTGAGACTTCTAGTCTAAAGAGGAGGAATACTTAGTGATTTCTTACCCATCCCTACCCCATTTTTAGAGTAGTAAGGGCTCAGTAACTCTAGATAGTTGGCTGTAGATTCAAAACTCATAAAGGTAAGGAGAAGCCAGGGCTGATGGAAACTTTCTAGGGCAGGTACATGCTCAGAGGAAAAGAGAAAACTGGGAAAGAATGAACAGATCCATGGAGAGAGCATAGGCAAAGAACATGTGGACAGAAGAGAGGAAGAGAAAGTGGCCTCAGTTCCTGTGCAGACTGGGAACATTATCTGCAAAGCTGATCATCAACAACTCCTCTCTTCTCAGTTGTGTGTGCTGTTTACCTTCCCCGTGAATTCTGGCTGGTCTTGCCTTGCTTTGACAATGGGATGTATTGAAAGTGATGCTGTGTGATTTCTGGGCTCAGGCCTTAAGAAGCCTTGCCATTTCTATTTTTTTCCTTTTGGAAACCAGTCAGGGACCCTGACGATGCAGTGGTTAAGCCCTCAGCCTCTCACTAAAAGGTCTGTGGTTCAAATCACCAGCTACTCCATGTTAGAAAGATGTGGAAGTCTACATCTGTAAAGATTACAGCCTTGGAAACCCTATGGAGGCAGTTCTTCTCTGTCCTATAGGGTTGTATGAGTTGGAATTGACCTGACAGCCACGGGTTTGGAAGCAAGTCATCATGTAAAGATGTTTGTATGAGGTGGTTGTTGTTAGTTGCTGTCAAGTTGGCTGACTCATGGTGACCCTGTGGACAACAGAACAAAATATTATCTGGTCAGGCACCATCTTCACAATCGTTGACATTCTTGAGTCCACCAACTGTTATGGCGACTGTGTATTTTGAGTGGCTTCCAACCTGAGGAACTTCTCTTCCAGCACCATATTAGACAGTATTTGTTGTGATCCATAGGTTTTTCATTGGCTAATTTTTCAGAAGTAAATCGTTAGGCTCTTCTTCCAAATCTTTCTGAGTATGGAAGCTCTGTTGAAATCTGTCCACCATGGGTGACCTTGCTGATATTTGAAATACCAGTGACATAACTTCCAGCACCATAGCAATATGCAAGTCACCATGGTACCACAAGCTGACAGGTGGTGTGGGAACTAGGTTAGTGAAAGTTAAAAGACCATGTAACAAGAGAGAGATTGATTATGTGGAGAACTGAGGGGCCAAAACCTTCAGCCAACACCACGCCCCAGGCACGTGGTAGTGGGTGATACCATAAAAAGGGAGAGGCCCAGCCACACCAGCCTTCCCCAGGTGCTTGAGCCAGTCATAATTTTGCATTTTCTTCTTCACCTAGTTGGAGTGCATTTCTCTCACCAGCAGGTAACAATCCCTTACCATGTCAAGAATTCTTGAGAAAGGCTACAGGAAGATGTTTGCAAAGATTGTGCTCTCTTCCTCTGAAGACAAAACCAGAGACCGTTTCTTAGCAGTGGAAGGTGTAGAGTTGTGACCTACCCAGGTTGTGAGCCACTGGGAAAATTGTTTTGGGTCTTTGAACAAGCTCCTTTCTTGGGAATCATTTGAATAGGTTTGTTCGCTGCTTTTAGGAGCCTGGTTAGTTAGGTATGACCCTCCCCATAGCAAGAACATCAAAGAGCTAATCTTGGATATATGAGATATGGTGTCTTTGTGTAATCAAGCAGTCAGGTCAAGCAAAGAGTTAAAGGCACACCCTGGCCCTCTGCCTGTACTCTGTGAGGTTTCAAAGGAGAAATCACCAAGCTAAAGGGAGCATTGGGCATGGTCTTGACATTGGTATTCTATGTCCTCGGGCTTCAGAGCTGTGTTTAATGGCACAGAATGAAATTGGTCCGTTGACATTCATTTGTTCTGGTTTCTTAGAAGCATCTTTTCCATTAAGTCCTCCAATAGCAGGTTTCCTCTTTCCTGGCTTATTGAAGCAGTGGTATCAGATTTTTATATCTGACTGCTCTTATCATCTGCTAGGGAAGTTTACCCTGGGTTAGGCTGTATCAACCCTGCTGCACAACATGAAGAGAATATCCAAAGGTTCTGGTTCTGTTTTGATGTGGTTTCTGGGTAACATCATTTCAGCCCTCCTGGAGCTGTTTTTAAACCAACCTGTTGCTGTCAAGTCAATTCTGACTCATGGCAACCCTATGCGCATCAGAGTAGAAATGTGCTCTGGAGGGTTTTCAAATGGATGATTTTTCAGAAGTAGATTACCAGGCCTTCTAAGATGTTTCTGGGAGGACTAGAGCTGAGTCCTAGCAGCTGTGTGGGTTAACCATTTGTACTACCCAGGAACTTGCCTAGAGTTGTTAGGTGAGTTGTTAGGTGCAGTGTTTCTGAAAACCAGACTAACCTCCATCCTGAGAAAGTAGTGGGTCTCAAGTTGCTGCTGCTCACTGTGAGGAAAGAACACTGTTCTCTGTTTGCCTCTTTGCAGGATCTTTCCAGTGTAGCAAAGACCTCCAGGAAAAACAAATGTTCATTTTCTCCACAGAACAGCTGAATGTCTCCCTTTTTCACACAATCATGAGCTGTCTTCCAATAGAGTTATCAATATTTAAATGCCATCTCAATAATAGTAAAAGTTTTTAATTTTTTAGTATTTGGGGTTGGGGGAGAGTGAAGAAATAGACAATTTGATGGTTCTTTTTAAAATGCCTTATATAGAAGCATTTTCTGAAAGATCTTGGCTTGTTATTATCCAGCTTTTGACCCCAAAGAGAAAATTGCTTTCTGATAGAAAAGTAGAAATTCATTTCTGAGCACTAAATTGTTGACATTTATCTGGAAAGATACTCAGTATATATATATTTAAGTGAAAATATGTGGATGCCAAAACTGTGCATAGCATTATTTTAATTAAGAAAGAGAGAGAGAGAGGAAGGAAGAGAAAATGAAGGAAGAAAGAAAGAAGGAAAGAAGAAATATATGTTTTTTAAAAAGAATGCAAATTTTAAATGTTAAAATTTATTGTGATTGATCTATTTATGATTTATGATTTCTTTTATTTACTTTTTTCTATTTTTCAGATTTCCCATGATGAACAAGTATTATTAAAAATATATTTTTAAGATAACATTAACTAACCCTTTATGCTGTTGTTAGGTGCCTACTCATAGTGACTCTACGCACAACAGAATGAAACATTGCCCAGTCCTGGGCCTTCCTCACAATCCTTGTTATGCTGGACCCCATTGTTGCAGTCACTGGATAAATCCATCTCATTGAGGGTCTTCCCTTTTCCCTCTGACCCTCCACTTTACCAGGCATGCCATCCTTTTCCAGGGAATTGCCCCTTCTGATCACATGACCAAAGCAAGTGAAAAGAAATCTGGCCATTCTTGCTTCTAAGAACCTTTCCAGCTGTACTTCTTCCAGGACAGGTTTGTTCTTCTGGTACCAAACCAAACTCACTGCCATCAAGTGGCCGGAGAAATGTGATTTGCTGATTCTAACCTCTATAGCCACAACCATTTACAAATCTTTCTAAAGTTTTGTCAGACTGTGGATTCAATACTTTGCAGTCATACAGAGGTGTCCATAATGGTTATTTATGTTCTTGGTGAGTTCATTTGTCCTATTCTGCTAGGGTCATTTATTTCCATGGGAGGGTGATACATACAATATTGGTTTTCATGAGGTGCTGCAATGACACCTTTGTACTGCTAGAGTGATGGGGGCTCAGGAAGACTGACCAAGTTCAAAGTTTTCCAGCTTAGGAATGGATCAAAGCTGAGGAACCTGAGCTTTTCTTTACCTCCTTCACCCATGCCCTTTCTTTAAGGTGTTTGTTTATAAATTCTAAAGACTGGGTGTTTCCTTTTATCATTTGTACTTCCACGGTGGGTCCCAAACCAAACTAAACTCACTACCATCAAGTCAATTCAGACTCATAGCAACTCCCACTGAATTTCTGAGGTGGTAAATCTTTAGGGGAGTAGATTGCCTCATCTTCCTTTTGTGGGGTGGCTGGTGGGTTTGAACCACCAACCTTCAGGTTAGCAGTCAAATATCTTAGGCACTATACCACCAGAGCTTCTTTGAATAGGTCCCAGGAGTGCCCAATTCAGGGGAGAATTCCCTTTGCCTTTGTGATTAGCTCATCTCAGCCCTCAAATACTGGAGTTTGAGGTGAAGAAAAATTAAGATCACAGCAGCATAGAAAGACCCATGAGTGAATTAACTTAGTGACCCAAAGGATTCCTTGAGAAAAGTGCAGAAGTCATGGAGTTGCCAAGAATCTAGACACACCATATAAGATTGATTCTACCACCATCAGCTTCTTTAAAAGCTAGGATGCCTGAGGAAAAGGGAGAATTTTCTTTCACCGTGTAAATAAATAGTGTGGGTTAATGTTTGATGGGTTATGTGAAATCCCCAGAAGTCTCAAGGCATTAAGCAGCACAGTAGATTAAATGACACCAATTACCATTATATTACCATGAGAGAATGATTAAAGTGTAAACCATCACAACGGATTTGAGTGATCTACATGACTCAATCAGCAAAGCAACCACACCATGAGAAGCTTTTGAAGGTAATGGGGTAGCCCCCCTGCATGCCAAGTAGAAAACATCTCAGTTACAATTCAACCTGTTCTGGGAATTCAGGTACTCCTAAGGCACTCGACATAAGTATATATCAATTCCTAAAAATTAACGCTATGGTGTCTTTCTTAATAACTTACATTGGAATAGCTCTTTGCAGACACTCAATATACTGTTTTTCATTAAAAAATTTGACACATATTATTGCAGAGCATTTCTCTTCCAATGCCAATTCATCATAAGGATGGAAAACTCACAACAGAGAAATAGCATTATTATTAATAAGCACTTATAATGTCCCCACAGCATGTACTTGCTGAAGAGGATATAGGCATAGAGGGGAACTCTACGCCAACTAAATTAAAATCTAAATAAAAGAATATTGACACAAATCATGTGTGAGGTGGTTGTGTGAGTATGTGGAGCAA
The DNA here is from genome assembly GCF_000298275.1 of Orycteropus afer afer. Classification (NCBI taxonomy): domain Eukaryota; kingdom Metazoa; phylum Chordata; class Mammalia; order Tubulidentata; family Orycteropodidae; genus Orycteropus; species Orycteropus afer. Next base: position 251,463 of record NW_006922165.1, read on the forward strand.
GTCCTTGCTGTGAATGTCAAATTCAGCAGGGCTTTTAGCAGTGAAGGGAGAATGAGCCTAATGAACACCTTCAGTTGATAGGATGGTGAAGTTTATTTTCTTCCCTTCTGTTATGGATTGAATTGTGACTCCCCAAAATAGGTGTTGAAATCCTGACCTCTATACCTGTGGATGTAATCTCATTTGGGAATAGGGTTTCCTTTGTTACTGCAGTGTAGTATACCTAATCACTTTTGAGTTACAAATAGAGAAGATTAGAAACAGAACTAAGGATGAATGGAAGAAGATAGATGCCTCATGAAGATCACCGAAAAACTGAAGAACTAAAACTGAGACAAAGATCTTCCTGCAGAGCCGACACAGAGAGACAGCCTTCTCTTATAGTCTGGTGCCCTAAATTCAGGCTTCCAGCTTTCTAAAAAGCAAAGATGTCACTTTGAAGACTAAAGTGCACCTGACCCAAGCTGTGGTGCTTTCAATCACCTCAGGTGCATGCAAAAGCTGGACAATGAAAAAGGAAGACCGAAGAAAAATCAATATCTTTGAATTATGGTGTTTGTGAAGAATATTGAATATACCATGGACTGCCAGAAGAACAAACAAATCTGTCTTAGAAGAAGTACAGCCACAATGTTCCTTAGAATTGAGGATGGCGAGACTTTCTCTCACTTGGTTTGGACACATTATCAGGAGGGACCAATCCCTGGAGAAGGACATCAAATTTGGTAAAGTTGAAGGTCAGTGAAAAAGAGGAAGACCTCAATGAGATGGATTGACACAGTGGGTGCAATAATGGACTCAAACACAGCAATGATTGTGGAGGTGGCAGAGGACCCGGCAATGCTTTGTTCTGTTATACAGGAGTCACAATGATTAGGAACCTATAGTCCATAACAGCAACCTAACAACCTCCTAAACTGAGAAAATAAATACGTCTTCTTGAAAGCCACCCACTTGTGGTATTTCTGTCATAGCAGCACTAGGGAAATAAGACACCATCCTAGGCCTGCAAGGATAGAATTAGAAATGCAACTGCATATAGAATTTTTTCCATGTAGGCAGTTATTTCTAAGATGGTCTCTGTCAGCCAACCTGTGTTGGTGCCATTTCATATCCAAATGGTAAATGTTCCCTGCTGCTACAGAGAGTCCTGATATTACCCAGGTGAGCAGAAACACTGTGGCTTCACTCTGTTCTTTCCTTCTTACTTTAATTTCCTCAGTCAAATACAACTCTCAGTAAAGAACCACCTGTCACCTTGCCCAATTCCTCTGACCTACTTTGACTGAATGAAATAACATCCATATTTGAAATGGATTTTTTCCCTGACCAGGCAAATCCTCTTCAGAGGAGACTCTACACTGCAGTGCAGTATTTGAATGATTTTTTAATGCTATAATCTGTGGCCAGTCTTGTAAATGAAGGTTGATGCATTCTTTGTGGAGGTGTCCTCGGGAACATTTTCTCCATCCTGTCTGAATCATGGTGGAGAAAATTTTCTCTCCGCTGTTCTTGTGCTCCTCAGCTGTCTCAGATAGTGCCTTGCAGAGGCACAGTGGCGTGGTGTAGAGAATTTTGAAGATCATTCACCTTGGGGTATAAGCCAGGCTCTGCTACTGACCAGCTGTATGGTCTTGGGCAAGTTACTTTACTTCTTTTAGCCTATATCTTCTACATGCTTCTACATGTGAAATGTTTTATTGTTGTTGTTAAGCATTGTCAAGTCAATTCTGACTCATGGTAATCCCATGTGATAGAACTGCTCCATAGGGCTGTCTCAGCTGTACCCCTTGCAGAAACAGATTGCTGAGTCTTTCTCCTACAGAGCTGCTGGGTGGATTTGAACCACCCGCCTTTCAGTTAACAATCCGGTGTTTAACCATTACACTAACAGGAGTTTTTACACAAAAAATCCCATTCCAAAAAAAACCCATTGCTGTTGACTTGAATTCTGACTAATAATGACCCTATTTGAGATATGTAAAATAGGAACAATAATTTCTCCTTCAAAGGGCTATTATGAGGATTACATGAGTTAATGCATGCCAAGTTTTAGATACAAAATGGATAATCAATGCTAGTTATCCTTGCCCACTTTCTGTGATTACCCTGGGACTTGGGGCTTGGTTGTTTTATGTTCATTTGTTCTCAAGGTGAGTTATTTTTTTTGTTGTTGTTGTTTTGTTTAATTTTTATTTTTAAAATAATTTTTATTGTGTTTTTGGTAAAATTTTAGCCAGAAAATTAGGTTCCCATTTGGTAGTGTCTATACATATTGTTCAAGGGGCTCTGTGGTGTAGTAGGTAAGGCATTTATCTGCTAACCAGAAGGTCAGCAGTTCAAACCCACCGGCTGCTCCACAGAGGAAGATGAGGCAATTTACTTCCAAAAAGATTTACAGCCTTGGAAATCCAGTGGGGGGTTTCTGTGAGTCAGAATCTATTCAATAGTAGTGGGTTGTTTTATACATATTGTTCAGTGACATTGGTTACATTTTTCACAATGTATAAACATTCTCATTATTTCCATTTTACTTATAGTTGTTTCATTTCCATTAATCTAGCTTCCCTGCCCCCTTACTTTCCCATCTTTCTTTAGGGTAAATGTTGAGCATTCAGTCTCATATAGGTGAGTTTTTAAAGGAGCACAGAACTCATGTGTGATATTGTTAATTTTACTAGCCAGTCTGTTGTTTAGTGGAAAGGTGACCTCTGGGAGTGGTTTTGGTTCCAAATTTAAAGGATATCTCAGGGCAGTACTCTTGGGGGTTCATCTAGTGTCTACTGGTCCAGTAAGTTTGGCCTTTTATAAGAATGTAAGTTTTGTTCTGCACTTTTTCTCCCATTCTATCCAGGCCCCTTTACATATCCCCTGGTCAGAATGGTTGGTAGTGGTAGCTGGACACCGTCTAGTACTTCAGGTCTCAGGATAGATGAGGTTGGGGTCCATGTGGGTCATTAGTCCTGTAGACCAGTTTTTTCTTTGAGTCTTTGATTTCTTTTGCTCCAGATGAGTAGAGACAAATAGTTATATCATAGATGGCTCCTCACAAGCTTTTAAGGCCCCAGATGTTACTCACCAAATTAATCTATATAACATAAACTTTCTCTATGTTGTGCCAATTGACAAGTTAAGTTGTCTCATGGGACGATGGTCCTAAGCTTTTCACTTGGTCTGTGTGTGTATGTGTGTGTGTGTGGTGTTTTTTCTTCAAAGTAAGAATGCACTAGTTTAAATAATAGAAAGGATAAGTGCACAAAAATGTGAATATATTAATTTATTTATTTACTTCCAAATATTGATTACTCCATTTAAATATATATTGTTGTTGTTGTTGTTATTTGCCGTTGAGTCAGCCCCGACTCATAGCGACCCCTCCTTGGGTTTCCAAGGCAGTATCACTACGGAAGTAGGATTGCCCAACTTTGTTTTCTGTTGCTTCTGTAATGTGTGTGGCTAGTTTTGTAGCACAAGTGACAAAAAGTGAATTCTTAAGTGAGCTGAGAAGTTAATGTCTACATTTTTTTCTTTTTAACAGGAAGTAATCTGGATCCTGAAACTAGCCTGAAAAATGATACCACTTAAGAAGTAATTAATTTGGAAGAAAAACTACCTGGCCAACAGATTGGAAAAGATCCATATATATACCAGAGAAAGGTGATCCAACAGAATGTGTGTGGTACTTAAGTTCGTGTGTCAACTTGGTTGGGCCTGGTTGAGTGGCTGGGCAGCTGGATGTAGTTATTCCCCATAGTGTGACTGGTAATTAACACCATGGTGGAATCTATTGGAGCAGCTGAGAAGCTGCTTTAAGGATGTGGTCTGCTTCCATATATAAGAAGCATCTTTGGGAATGGTCTCTAGCATGTGGCATGCTTGAACCCTGCATTTAGCCATGTTGTCGTTCAGCAGCCTGCCATGCTCTGCTGACCTTGGGACTTTCAATGGACTTGAATTAATAGCCTGCCATGTGGTTTGATAGCATCAGAACTATGCCTTTTTACTTGTCAACCTTGGGCTTGTCAGTCTCAGGAACCAGAGCTGTCTGAGCGAAGAAAAGCCTCCAGCTTCAGTGGGCTGGGAGCAGGAGGCAGAGCTGAAGCCCATGGTTGAGGGGCTTTCACCCAGCCTCTAGTCTGAAAATGAAAATCCTCTCTCCTAGACCAAGCAGCATCATGATAAATGGAGAAAAGATTGAAATTGTTAAAGATTTCATTTTACTTGGATCCACAGTCAACACCCATGGAAGTGTTGAAGGACTAAAGAAGCCATCTTGCTAAGAAATTACACAAGTATAACAAATTAACAGCTAGGATCAGGGTAGACATTAATCATAGTGATTAATTTTTTATTTTTCTTTTCCCTCTCCCTCCTTCTGTGTAATAGGATAGTCACTGTAGGTTGTTTTCTTTCCTTACACATCCCTTAGAGCATGTGCGGTAAACCCACTGCCCATTTTCAGTTGATAACTATGGTTTATGGAAAAAGATGCCCTGAGGAAAGAGACACCAAGCAACCAAAACAAAGAAGAAACAGGGATATCCCCAAGCAAGAGGCCTGAGTGTTCCCACTCCCACATTTTCCTCTCCTTTAGGGTTAATCTTCCCAGAAAAGTATGAAGGGTTCACAAAACAATTCTCACTAAGGCCAGTTTATGTCACTGACCAGAGTGGAAGAAAGTTCACAAGGAAGAGACGACTCATCCTGATAACAAGAAGAAAACGTTGTCAGCATTCCTCAAGCCCCCCATTCCTTAGCTGAATTCCCTTTAAAAACCCTTATCTTTTCTTAGCTCAGGAGAAAGACTTTTCAGAGAAAAATTTCTGTCTCCTTTGGTATCGATACTTAATAAATTCTCTTGTTTTCCCACTTCAACCTGTTGTGATAATTGGTTCTGTTTGATGGGGGTAAGGACCTTGTTGTTCCTACAACAGAAGCAGCAGTCAAGAAATCAGACATCATATTGCACTAGGCAAATCTGCTGCAAAAGACCACTTTGAAGTGCTGAAGAGCAAAGATGTTACTTTGAAGACTAAAGTGCACCTAACCCAAGCCATGGTATTTTCAATAGCTTCATATGCATGTGAAAGTTGGACAAAGAATAAGGAAGACTGAAGAAGAGTTGATGCTTTTGAATTGTGGTGCTGGCGAAGAATATTGAAAATCCCATGGATTGCTAGAAGAATGAACAAATCTGTCCTGGAAGAAGTGTAGCCAGAATGCTCCTTGGAAACATGAATGCCCAGTCTTCATCTCACCTACTTTGGTCATGTTGTCAGAAGGGACGATTCCCTCAAGAAGGATATCATGCTTGGTAAAGTGGAGGGTCAGTGAAAAAGGGGAAGGCCCTCAAGAAAATGGATTAACATAGTGGCTGCAATGATGTTTCATTCTGCTGTACATAGGGTTGCTATGAGTTGGAGCCAACTCAACAGCACCTAACAACAGCCTAACAATGTGAATAATTTTATTATCATGAAAAAAAAAAGAATGTTTTTGATCCTATGTGCATGACTGAAGGGAGGAGTTAGAATGATTTATAACAGTGTTTGCCAAACTTTAGTATACATGAGAATCACCCAGGTACTCCCAGGAGCACCAAACAGAAACCTGCATTTTTAACAAGGCCCCCCATGGTTCTGATGTAAGAGGTCCATACTTTTATAAACACTAACCTAGAAGCCTACAATTAGAAAAGAGAACAGCAACATAACCCAGATGTTAAAAAAAAAAAAAACTTGTCTCATTCTTTTCTCCTTCTCCCTGTCTGTCCCAACCCCCAGCCAAGAAGCGAGAAAAGAAATGGAAATGTAATTGTTCCCTTCGGGCTGTCAAGATGGGAGTACAGAGTGAGGAAGCAGGATTACTGAGTAGCACTTGCTGAATGAAAAAACTGTGGTAATCAAATTATGCCTTTCCTGGAAAAAGTTAAAATCTGCAATAGCAGAAAAGCTACAAAAGGTAAGACTTGGTAAAAGTCTCAGTCAGGCATGGGGCACACGACGCAGGGTTTCTGGGGGTGGCTTCATTTAGGGCCAGGCCCAGAACAGCTGAGGAAGTGAACAGGTGGTTAAGAATCACTAAGGGAGATGAACTTGTCTGTCAGTTTGTCGTCCTGTGATGGCTTGCATGTTGCTGTGAGGCTGGAGGCTATGCCACCAGTGTTGCAAAGTACCAGCAGGGTTACTCATGGTGGACAGGTTTCAGCGGAGCTTTCAGACAAAGAGAGACTCAGAAGAAGGAAGAGACCATACATTTCCCAAAGAATTGGCCAGTGAAAACCTCATGAATACCACTGAAATACTGTCTGATATATTACTGGAAAAATTTATGAATAGCTCTGAAACAATGTCTATATACTGCTGGAAGATGAACCCATCAGGTTGGAAAGCACTCAAAATAAGACTGAGGAAGAGTTGGCTGGTCAAAGTAGAGACAACTTTAATGATGTGGATGGACTAAAGCTTTTGGAACCTCCATTGGCTGGTTCAAAATGAATAGAAACAGCTGAAAACATCCATTAATAATCAGAACAAGGAATGCACAAAGTATGAATCTAGGAAAACTGGAAGGTGTCAAAAGTGAAATGGAATGCATAGAGATCAATATCCTAGGCATAAGTGAGCTGAATTGGACCAGTTTTGGCCATTTTGAATCAGATAACCTTATGATCTACTATGCCAGGAATGACAAGTAAGGGATATCATTGCTGGTGTCAGATGGATTTTGGCTCAAAGCAAAGAACACCTGAAAGATGTTTACTTACGTTTTATTGACTATGCAAGAGCATTCAACTGTGTTGATTGTAACAAAGTATGGATAATATTGAGAAGAATGGGAATTCCAGAACACTTGATTGTACTTCTGCGGAACCTCCCTAGATCAGGAGGCTGTTGTTGGCCAGAACAAGGGCATACAGCATGGTTTAAAATCAAGAAGGGAGTGTATCAGGGTTGTATCCTTTCACCATATGTATTCAATTTGCATGCTGAGCAAATAATCCAAGAATCTGGATTATATGAAAAAGAATGTGGCATCAGGATCAGAGGAAGACTCATTAACAACCTTCAATATGCAGATGACACAACTTTGCTTGCGGAAAGTGAGAATGACTTGAAGCACTTACTGATGAAGATTAAAGACTACAGTGTGCAGTATGGATTACACCTCAATAAAAGGAAAACAAAAATCCTCACAACTGGTCCAATAAACAGCTTCACAATAAATGGAGAAAAGATTAAAGTTATCAAGAACTTCATATTACTTGTTTCTACAATCAACACCAATGGAAGCAGCAGTCAAGACATCAGATGATGTATTGCATTGGGCAAATCTGCTGCAGAAGACCTCTTTCAAGAAATGAAGAGCAAAGATGTCTTCTTGAAGACTAGGGTGCGCCTAACCCAAGCCATGGTATTTTCAATTGCCTCTTATACATGTGAGAGCTAGACAATGAACAAGGAAGACTGAAGAAGAGTTGATACTTTTGAGTTGTGGTGTTGGTGAAGACTACTGAAAGTACCATGCACAGCTAAAAGGACTAACAGATCTGTCCTAGAAGAAGAGCAGCTAGAATGCTCCTTGGAAGTGAGAATGTCCAGACTGTGTCTCACCTACTTTGGTCATATTGTCAGAAGGAACAATTCCCTGGAGAAGGATATCATGTTTTGTAAAGTGGAGGGTCAATGAAGAAGGGGAAGGCCCTCAACAAGATGGATTGACACAATGACTGCAACGATAGGCTAAGGTATAGCAAGAATCATGAGGCTGGCACAGTACTGGGAAGTGTTTTGTTCCGCTGTGCATGGGGTCGCTATGAGTCAGAGACAACTCAATGCCACCTAACAACAACAACAACCAAGAATTGAAAATGAGCATCTAAAAGGAAGAAAAGGAAGGCTACATTAAGGATACAGAAAACGGGACTGGATTAAACAGTGTTTAAAATCAGTTGTCGTCACATTGACTCTGAGTCATGTGTGTCTGAGTAGAACTGCACTTCACAGGGTTTCCAATGATTGATTTTTCAGAAGGAGCTCACCAGGCTTTTTTTCTGAGGTGTCTCTGGGTGAACATGAAGCTCTAGCTTTTTGGTTTGCAGCCTAGCATATTAACTACTTGTATCACACAAAAAGTTAAAAAATTAATGAAGAGGTGTCCACATTTATGGAAACATCTCTAAGATGGCAATTTTTCACTCTTTATAAACTGTGTGTATCAGTGAGGATGGGCTGGGTCATGCTGCAAGACAAATCAACTCCCAAATCCCAGTGGCTTAAACAACAAAAGATTATTTCTAGCGCATTCAGAATATCTATCTATGGTTGGCTGAACACTCTGCCCTGTGTCATCCTTACCCTGGGAATCAAGCTGATAGAATAACTACGACCTAAAACATTGACAGCGACCATGGCAAAGGGAAAAAGTGCGTGTGTGGCTCACTGAAGTGTTCTGCATTATCAGTTACATGCTCCAGACCAGAATGACACACTCATTGGCTAGAATTAACTATATGGTTCTATTCAACCATTAGTGAGTCAGGAAATACAGTCCCACCATGTGCCTGGAAGGGGGCAGAATCAGAAAATTTAGTGGACAGCATTAATGCTATACCATGGAACCATTTTCATTCAAATAAAATATTATGTTGGACCTAACAATATGAGAGACAGAACTGGAGCTGCTCTGATTAAATCTGGGAGTTGGAGTTGGAGTTCAACCTTCTTCATCCCCTCCTTGGCCCTCCTCCATGGCCCTTGTTGCATCTGAGGATTCAAGGATTCCTGGGGACAGTTTGACAGCCAATACGTTGAATCATGCCCTGCACTGCACATCTTATTTCAAAACTGTTCTCTGTTTATTGATGAGTAATTGTTTTAACAAAAGATTTAATTTTAACAGAAAAGATATACGTAAATAGAAAAGTAGTGCTTTGTGGCAAGCCTCACTGTCAGGACAGAGTGGTTATAAACAAAGCATTATTCTTTACATATCATAACTGCACACAAATGGAAAAAATAAACATCTCTAAAAATAGCTTCTGGACTTCATACCCAGCCCAATCAAGGGAAACACACACACAGGTCAGTTTTTAAAAGTACCAATAATTCCAAACCCATTCTTGGGTGGGGGTGTGTGTGGAGTTTATCTTTCTTTATACCTGTTCACTAAGTAATATTTAAATCACTTTTCTTTCTCTTCTACATCTGTAATCAAAATTAGATTAAATTTTAACCTTTTAGCCATAACACAGAAATCTGTTAAGAGCTCAGGCTTAATTGCCTGGAATCTTGATTTCCATTCTAAGTTAAAATAGAAGGTTTACCTTGTTATTCCCAGCCTTGTCTGGTAAAGAAGTATCTTACCTGACTCTTGGTTTACCCAAGAGTGCAACAGGAAACCTGCACTTCTTGTTCTAGTCTGGCCCAGATAGGAAAGAGAAGCTGCCATTCCTAGAAGTGCTGCCTGTTGATAACCTGGCATATAAGGAATTTGCTGAATTTGCATTTGTGGAAGCTGACACATTCTGGAAGTCTTTCATCTGAAGATACAAGTAGGTTGTGGAGCAGGTGCAGTGTGGTGGTTGGAAAGGACTGTCTGGAGAGGGCTAAGAGGAATGTTAGTCACTGTCACGCGTGGGAGCATGTGTTAGGGTGAAGCACATGAGCTCTAGGCTCAGAGCAACCAGTTGTGTCATCTCAGAAATAAATCTTAAGCCTCAGTTTCCACTCCTATAAAAAAGGAATTAACTGGAATATAAGGATATATGAGAATTAATTCACTTATTAAAAATATATATATAAATATATTTATTGCGCTAGGTGCTGTTACCAAAAACCAAACCAAGCTCACTGCCATCAATTCGGATCCAACTCTTAGCGACCTCTCCTTGGGTTTCCGAGGTGGTATCACTACAGAAGTAGATTCCCCATATATGAGAATTCATTCACATATTGAAAAAGATATACATATATATATGTGTGTGTGTGTGTGTGTGTGTGTGTGTCAGGAGCTCTGGTAGCATAGTGCCTAAGGCATTTGACTGCTAACCAGAAGGCTGGTGGTTCAAACCCACCAGCCACTCCTCAGAAGGAAGATGGGGCAATCTACTTCCGTAGTGATACAGCCTCGGAAACCCAAGGAGGGGTCGCTATGAGTCAGGTCCGACTCGATGGCACATAACAACAACAACAACATATATGTGTGTGTGTGTGTGTGTGTACATAGTGCCAGGCACTGTTAGGTGCTAGGAATATATCAGTAAACAAAACAGACAAAAATCCCTATTGTCATAAAATTTTACTCTAGGTAGAGGAGACTGACAATAAATAAATAAGTCAAGTAGATGTTATGTTAATGATGATAAGTGCTATGGAGCCAAAGGGCATATGTGTGCATGCATGTGTGCATGTGTGTAGACGGTGCACCTTTAAATTAAGGTGGTTAGGGAAGTCCTCACTGAGAAAGTGATAGCAGTAAAGAAATACTAGAGGAGATGAGGAATCAAGCCATGTGGATACGGCACAGAGAACATCAAGTGCAATACTGTTAGGTAGGAGCAAGAATACCAGCACAGCTGGAGCAAAGCAAGCAAGGCTGAAAATGGTGGGATATGTGGTTGGGGTGGGGTCAACAGAACACCAAAGCCAAATAGAATGCTATTCAACTCATGGTGAGCCCATGTGTGTCAGAGCAGAATTGCACTCCATAGGGTTTTCAGTGACTGATTTTTCAGAAGTAGATCACCAAGTCTTTGTTCTGAGGTACCTCTGGGTAGACTGGAACTGCCAACCTTTGGTTAGCAGCCAAGCACATCAATAGTTTGCACCACCCATGAATACTGTAGGGTATCATAGGCCAATGTGAAGACTTTGACTTTTACTGAGTCAGAAGAAAATACATTCAAGTAACACGATTTTATTCACTTATTAACAGAATCCTTCTGGCTGCTGTGTTGAGAACAGGCTAAAGGGGTCAGAGATGGAAAGCAAAAGGAGATCTGTTGGGAAATTTTGCAATGATCCAGGTGAGAGATGAGGCAGGGTGGAGGAAGATCAATTAAATTTAGAGAACACCTGAAAACCACTCACTACTGTTTCTGGTATAGTAAGAGCTCAATGGGTGGTGATGGTGGTTATTACAATTAACAAAGTACTCAAGGAAAAATGTGAAGTTGGACAAAAGAAAGACACAATGTTCCAGTGTGCCAGATATAATCTGGGTAAGGAGAAGGCAAAGCCAGGAACCTAGGATAATGACAGTTGGAGCATCAGGGGTAATCACAAAGGCACTATTTTGGGACCAGGAAAAAAGATTTTTATAAGCTTCAAAGGTACCACGTGGGTACCGCAGTGAGGGATCCGTTCCTATGCCAAAGCCTCCAGAGAAGCGGAGAATTAAGAAAAGTCAAGGTCAGCTAGGAGATTATCTGGATTCAGGGATGCAGGAGAGAGACTAGTGAGCACATTTGGTTTATATATTTTTATGTACCCAGACATATAAAACATAAACCTACTTTGGATGTTAGAAACTACATAAGCACCTAATACCATTTGGACACTAAAATTTCTCTAAACTAATATTTAAAAAAAGAGGCAGATTTAAGCCAAGTGTGGCCTTTCAGAAGCCAAATGATCCCCTTGCCTTTTCTGTTTTGGGTAGACACTGGGACTTTGTACTGTACACCATGCTAGAAGAGCAACTCAATTTGAGAAAGTAGTACTTTAAAACCAATGTTTCTTTGAGGTATTTAAGATCACCCTTCGGTGACTGACTGAGTCATACCCCTAAACAATACACATATTTGGAGTAAAAGATAGTTGCCAATTGCTTCTAGAGCTCATTGCTGCGTATGGTAACTAGCTCACTGTAATCACATGAAGGGCTTTGAGTGCAAACAAAAAGAAAGAATGAGAAGGAAAAAAACAGTAGGCTCAGGGATGAAGACACTGTACAAAGCCCCTGCAGCAAAGATCTTCCACTGAAAAGAATACTTGTTTTAAAGTAGCAAGAAATGGTCAATGAGGAACAATGTCTCTATTTTGTTTCAATCCCAAAGTAGGTAGAAAATGGCTCTAGAATGGAGTGATGGGCATCTTTTAGATTTGCACTGAACAATGTGGTTGTCTCTAACCACATGTATGTGTGTGGGGGGGAATAAAATTCTCACCTTCTGTATGAGAGATACAGGTTTGACTCGTGGCCAATCTACCTCATGTGCAGCCACCACATTTGTCAGTGGAGGCTTTCATGTTGCTATGATGCTGAACAGGTTTCAGCGTAATTTTAAGCCTAACATGGTAGGAAGAAAGGCCTGGCAATCTACTTCTGAAAATCATCTAGTGAAAACTCTATAGATCACAGTGGTCCAAACCACACTGACTGTGGGGATGACAGCATTTCATTCTGTTATATATGGGTGTTGCTGCCCACTCTATGGCAGCTGGCAGCAACAACAAGGGATATGTGGCTTTTGAGCACTCAAAATGTGGCTGGTGCAACTGGGAAATTACATTAATTAATTTTTTGAAAAATAGATATATATGATGACTGGCTACCATTTTGGACAGTTGAGCTCTAGAAGATTAAAAAAAAAAAAAAACATTGTCATTAAATCAATTCTGACTCATAGTGATGCTATAAGATAGAGAAGAGCTGCCTTGTAGGGTTTCCAAGGTGGCATAGTGCCTAAGACATTTGACTGCTAACCAGAAGCCTGGTGGTTCAAACCCACCAGCCACTCCTTGGAAGGAAGGTTGGGCACTCTATTTCTATAGTGATACAGCCTTGGAAACCCAAGGAGGGGTCGCTATGAGTCAGATCCAACTCAATGGCAGAGAGGTTTTTTTTTTTTTTGGTTTAGTCTTTATGAAGCAGACTGCCACATCTTTCTCCCATGCAACATCTGGTGGATACGAACTGCTGAACTTTTGGTTAGTGGCTGAGCACTGTAACCACTGTACCATATATTTTGCTAGGGCCTCTGGGCTTCTAAACAAATGGGAAACCATTTAGTGATAAAGACATAAAGAATATTGAATATTCTTCATTTTTTTTTTTTTTTTTTTTATGCATCCCATCTTATGGCCAGAAGTAAAACAAGTAGCCTTTTTTTTGCTCATGTTCCCTTATTTACAATGTAAAACCTCAAGGCCAAACATAAGCCCAGTGGCAGAAGCACAAACAGTGCCAAGCTCTGAAAATAGCAACCTCCACGGCAAATCAAAGGACTGCGGTTACATTTCCACAAAACAGAGTGTTGTGGTGTTGCCTACATATCTTATCTTTACAATTAAAATCACAGGAACTTTATATCAATCATGTTATCTTTAAATGGGAAGGTAAACAGTAAACACAAGAATATCTATTAAAGCTAAAAATGGTTACTATTACTGGAAAGTGGCTGACACAGATATTAGCCAGAATAAATACACAACCATGGATTTCATGAACATGACTGGAAATTGAAATGGGAAATATATGTATTAAGCAACTGTTATGTGGTAGAAACAGTGAAGTGCTTTTGTTGATGCATCATTTCTTATTTAGTCCTTTCAACAAGCCTATGAGGTAGCTATTACTATTCCAAGAGAGGTTAAGTAACATGCCCAAGGTTACACAGATGATAAATGACAGAGCTGGAATTCCAATCCATGCTGCCTCCACTCCAGAGTCCATGCACTTCACACTTAACCACAGAAGATGGTTTGGAATAACATTAAGAAGTTTCTTTCTTTCTTTTTTTAAGTTAAGATTTGTATCCTACTTACTTCCAAAAGACTTGAGGCCGCTTAAAGATTAAAACACAGCGCATGAGAAGGCATTTAAGGATAACACTCCTGCTGAAGAAAGCAAAAGAAATAGATGGTTTCAGACACCTGAGTAGAGCAGATTATAACACTTGGGCATTTAATTTGGTTCTAACTTTTCTGACAGTTACGCCAAGAAGAGAAGCATATTGGCTTGCTGAGATTTTTTGTTTTCTGACAATAAAAAGCATACATATTCATCTACGGAGACAAAATGTTTTCCTGGAATTAAACTTAGGTAGGAATTCATCATGTAATACCTTGGATCAAGGAGATTGAATGACACAGGGATTCTTAGTCTCCTCATTTGTAAAACAAGGGGGTTGCATTAAGGTCACCTTTCAGTGTGCTGAGTGCATGAAATATTGGTAACTAAAGTTCCACAAAAGAGTCAGAAACACTGTTCAACAGAGTGCTCCTTTTATTGACCCTCGATGAAGACAGAAGATATAATATACTAAAGCACAGTTTAGTGAAGGAATTTCTATAAGGAGCCAAGCGAATATGAGCTGGGACTTTGCTTTATGGGGTCTAACAATGCAGGGAGAGACACTATGAGAATATCAATGATGAGGTTACCCCGGCCATCCACCCTCACGGATATTACATGTGGTGGCAAGTGTGAATGTTATATGATAACGCAGAGGAGAGCTCACTATTTGGGCAGTGGGCTTGTATATACAGGCTTAAAACAACGTGCAAATGTATATTAAATATTTATAATCATTCACAAAAATAATTAAACAGGATTATATAATGCTGTATTATTGGAGAGACAATTCACCTCTACACCTCCCATCCAGGCTGCCCAAGTAAAGGCCTCTGGCCCAGAACATTCTCAGTTAAGGAGGCTGGAATTTGGATCTCTGTCCCTCTTAGTCCCTTCTCCTTATCAGAGAAGCCTTCCCCTGTTCTAGGTACACAGTAACTTTGTCTATTGTATACATGCAGGCACCACAAATGTATGGCACCTGGTCAATCCCACTTCTGTATCTGTTCCTGGTGGGGATGAAACAGGATCTTTTGACTACAGCATGAGAGGAGTGAATGTAGAACATCTGCCCTGCACCAGCCATACATGGGGAGACAAGTGCCCACTAGTAAAGCTGAGCTCATTTTGTCTTTTCTCTATGTCAGCAAAGCATTTACCTATGCACTAATAGAATGTGTATGTGGTCTGTATCTTTTTTCTGGTGACCTCAAACCTTGGTATCTGCTATCGGGGAATAAAAAGGAGAACAGTAAATATGATTTCTGCTCCTGAGAAATTTATAATCTAATACTAGGAGCTCTGGTAGCGTAGTGCCTAAGGCACTTGAATGCTAACCAGAAGGCTGGCGATTCAAACCCACCAGCCACTCCTCAGAAGGAAGGTTGGGCAATCTACTTCCGTAGTGATATCTCCTCAGAAATCCAAGGAGGGGTTACTATGAGTCGAAGTTTCTTAATCTTGGCACTATTGACATTTTGGACCAGATAGTTATTTGTTGTAGGGGCTGTGCTCAGCATTGTAGGACATTTGGAAGTATCCCTGGCCTCCATCCACTAGCACTTCACTGCCGTGGTTGTGACAACCAAAAATGTCTCTAGACATTGCCAAGTATGCCCTGGGGGGAGGGGAGCAAAATCACCTCCAACCCCCATTTGAGAACCACTGATGTAGTATATAGAAACAAAGAAAATAAGCATATAACAAGTGGAAAATTCTATGATTCTAGTGCAATAAGAATAAATTGTTGTTATGGTGAAAGGCTGGGAAACTTGCTCCAAGGGAAGGAATAGAGAAAAGTGGAGGTTGAAGGAAACTGAAGAGTGATGTTAGCTGGATTTGGTTAGATTCTTGACAGTGGAGAAGAGGAATGGCATTCCCAGAAGAGGAAGTAGAATGAAATGTAGAGAAGAGTAGTCGTGGAGCAGGTTTGAAGATGTGTGATCATTCCTGTTTAGCACACAGTGTATATGTAAAGGAGAGAGAAAAAGAAGTTTGAAAACTTGAGAGCAGACAGGGGAAAGTTTTCAATGTCAGGGAAAAGATTTGAGACCTGATTTCGTAGTCCCTGGGGAGCTTTGAAGGTTTTGAGTAGGGAAAAGAATGGTCCAACCTGCCCAAAGAAGAGAGCTGATAGCTGTGTAAAGATTGGGTGGTCATGGCGGTGGTAAGAAGGAAAGGAATGAAAAGTGAAGAGATAACAGAGAATTCAACAACCCAGACTGAGAGATCATATGAATGGAAAAATCGACCAAATATGTTGTTGCTCTGTGCCATTGAGCTGGCCCCCGAATCATGGCAATCCCAGGTATAATGGGACAAAATACTACCCAGTCATGCACCATCTCCACGGTCAGTTGCAGAATGGATCGTTGTGGTCCACAGGGTTTTCACTGGCTGATTTTTGGAAGTAGTTGGCCAGACCTTTTTTTCCCTAGTCTAACTGAGTCCAAAAACTTGACTGAAACTTGTTCAACTTCATAGCAACAAGCAAGTCACCACTGGCAGAGGGTGGAAACTCTACATGAGGGGCATTGCTCAGGAATTAAACAGAGATCTCCCGTGTGAAAAGCAACACTTCTACAACTGAATCACCTTTGCAGCCAGTACTGGTCCGATTTTTGACAAAGGAGAAGAGGAAAGGCATCCCTGGAAGAGAAAGGAACATAAGAAAAGGCATAGAGAAGAGAGATCATCAAGTAAGTTTGGAGAGGCATGATCATACTGGCAGTGATTACATGTCAGGGAAAAATGAAGCTAATGGAAAACCTACAATTCCTGGAGACACATGCCTTCAATCAAATGCACACACAAATACCCCTTGAAAGGACTTTGTAAGATCCCATAATTGCTGCCTTTAAAGGTGTGGCTTTCCCATGAGATCCTCTAAGTTAAGTGTGAAGAATGCCCCCCTGGAGACAGATGTAATCATTTCCTCCTCAGGTACAGATTGTTTGCATTTGAGATAACCTGCTCAAGACCACCATTAGAGGTGCATTAAGAACTCTGCTGTTTCCATCTGCAGTTCAGGCTTTATCGCTGTCCTCATTTGCAGAGTGTTCAGCCCCTCTTCTTCCAAAGGGCTCCAAGGCTCGCTCTTGGCTTTGCTCAGGACTATTTTGCAGTGAGAGCACGAAGATGCCCCTTTCCTCCAGCACAATTTCAGGCTTCAGTACAGAAGACATTTTATAGTCTCTCTGTTCCTTCCAGTCCACTGCTCTGTTGGGGCTGAATAAATATTGACTAGCCTATAAAGCATAAGGCCTTTTATTTATATGCCCTCCTGTTCTGAGGGCTGTGCTGGAGTACAGCCTCAGACAACACTTTGTGTTTGTGAAGTGCTGGAAGCTACCACAGAGAAGCACACCAATGGCCACAGCTGTCAGGATGGAGACTGACTTTCCTGAGACCCAGCCTACAGAGGCAGGTTGGAGGGTTGCGACTGGCACTGATCACAGTGACCACAGTAATGTGTCAGTTAGGAATGGATATTTTGTATCAGGTAGGTTGCAACTTTCAGAAAACCTGACTATGTGGATTAAGCAATAAAATCACTTAATTATTCCCACACAAGAAGTATGATCAAGACAAAGGAAGATACTGGGAGGAGCACAAGAGTTAAAAGCAACAAAGGTAAATACTATTACACACACAATCCTGCAATAACAATAATAGCAATAATCTATGAGTGGATACACAGACACGCAAGCAGAACAGGAGTGGGAAGGCAAATGGGACTACATTCATGAATATATGTATTAGTTTGACAGAGGATGTTTCTACATAGCTCTCTACATGTATGAATAAGGAAAACCAAAGAAGAATTGATGCATTTGAATCATGCCAGTATACTCCTTAGAAGCAAGAATGTGAGACTTTGCCTCTTGTGTTTTAATCAGGTTGTCAGGAGGGACATCATGCTTGGCAAAGTAGACAAAGAAAAAGATATCATGCATGGTAAAGTAGAGAATCAGCAAAAAAGAGGAAGACCCTCAATAAGATGGAACGATACAGTGGCTGCAACAATGGGCTCAGGTATGGCAAAGATTTTGAGGATGGTGCAGGAGCCACTCCTCGGAAGGAAGGTTGGGCAATCCTACTTCCGTAGTGATACTGCCTCGGAAACCCAAGGAGGGGTCTCTATGAGTCGGGGCCGACTCAACGGCACATAACAACAACAACAACAGCAGGACCAGGCAGTGTTTTGTTTGTTGTATATAAGGTTGCTATGAGTTGAAATTGACTTGACAGTACCTAACAAGAACAACAACAACAAAAAACCCAACATTTGTATGTGCTGCAAATATATCCATGAAGTTAGTAGAGTACACAGGAGGCAAAGCTATGAAACTCCTTTTTGTTGTTGTTGTTAGGTGCCGTCGAGTCATTTCCAACTCATAGCAACCCCATGCACAGCAGAACAAAATCCCAATCCCGTGCCAGCTCCATGATCCCTGCTATACTTGAGCCCATCATCACAGACACTGTGTCAATCCATCTCATTGAAGGCTCCTCCCTCTTTCGTCGACCCTCCACCCAACCAAGCATGACATCCTTCTCCAAGGAATGGTCCCTTCTGACAACATGACCAAAATAGGTGAGACGAAGTCTGGCCATTCTCACTTCCAAGGAGC
>NW_006922165.1:270518-323300 GCF_000298275.1 Orycteropus afer afer
CAACTGTTTGGGAATTCCCATTCTTCTCAATGTTATCCATAATTTGTCATGATCCACACAATCAAATGCCTTTGCATAGTCAGTAAAACACAAGTAAACTTTTTCATTTGCTTTTTGTTGAGGTGTAATCATACTGAAGACTGTACTCTTTGATCATCATCAGTAAGTGTTTCAAGTCTTCCTCACTTAGAGTAAGCAAAATTGTGTCATCTGCATAACACAGGTTACCATCTTCTTCTTCAATAGTGCATCTTCTTAGATTACTTGCTCAGCATACAGATGGAATCAGGGTGGTGAAAGGATACAAACTTAACACACACCTTTCCTGATTTTAAACCATGCAGTATCCCCTCATTCTGGTCCAACAACTGCCTCTTGGTCTATGTATATGAACACAAATAAGTGTTCTGGAATTCCCATTCTTTGCAATGTTGTCTATAATTTGTTATGATCCACACAGTCAAATGTCTTTACATAGTCAATAAAGCATCCTTCTGGTATTTTCTGTTTTCAGCCAAGATCCGTCTGACATCAGCAATGATATCCTTTGTTCCATGTCCTCTTCTGAATCTGGCTTGAATTTCCTATCAATATACTGCTGCAAGTACTTTTGAATCGTCTTTAGCAAAATTTTACTTGCATGTGATATTAATGATATTGTTCATTGTTTCCACAGTCTGTTGGATCACTTTTGTTTGGAATGGGCATAAATATGGATCACTTCTGGTTGGTTGGCCAGGTAGTTGTCTTCCAAATTTCTTGGCGTATACCAGTGAACATTTCCATTCATTTGTTGAAAATTTTCAATTGGTATTCTGTCAGTTCCTGGAGCCTTGTTTTTTTTTTGCCACTGTCTTCCACAGAGCTTGGACTTCTTCCTTCAACACCATGAGTTTTTGG
Organism: Orycteropus afer afer; assembly: GCF_000298275.1. NCBI lineage: Eukaryota > Metazoa > Chordata > Mammalia > Tubulidentata > Orycteropodidae > Orycteropus > Orycteropus afer. Next base: position 271,419 of record NW_006922165.1, read on the forward strand.
TCATATGCTACCTCCTGAAATAGTTGAATATTAACTAATTCTTTTTGGTACAATGACTCTGTGTATTCCTTCGATCTTCTTTTGATGCTTCTTGCACCATTCAATATTTTGTCCACAGAGTCCTTTGGTATTGCAACTCAAAACTTGAATTTTTTTCTTCAATTCTATCAGCTTGAGAAATGCCCAGCATGTTCTTCCCTTTTGATGTTCTAATTCCATAGTTTTGCACATTTCATTATAATACTTTATTTAGTCTTCTTGAGCCACCCTTTGAAATCATCTGTTTGGCACTTTTACTTCATTATTTCTTCTATTTGCTTTAGCTACTTTAACAAACATAAGTTATTAAAATAATTCTGAGTTGAGCATTAAACCTCTACCTGTTCCTACTCATTGTCCTTCTTATACCAGGGATTCTATAGACCTCTCAGCCACTAGAGAGTAAATACCAGTAGAGTGATAGTCCTGGGCTCCTACTTCAGCTGTGTTGGACACCTTCCAACCACATGGTTGAGGACCATGCTATATAGATTGTTAAATATGTTGACTATCATTCCTGCTTCGGGTATCCAATCATGATAGCCTGATGCTCCTCTCATATCCATAATAGAGATGCATCCAAGAGACCACTCAGAGCCTTTTATTGTGCAAGAGCTTAAACAGTTCCTTGAATAAGAGCTCAAATTGGCCAGAGCTTGAACCTTTGCATTCTCCTTGTCCTACATGTCCATGATGCTCCATCTCACACTGACAGGCCATCTTGTTGCTAGGGGTTTCATGCTGTGGATCCAGATTGCTCTGGTCTGGAAACACCCTGTCTTTTAAAGGAGATTTTGAATATATCCTCTTTGATCCAGTGCCAGCAGGTTTTATAATTTTTCTCTCAGAGGGAAATTTTATTTCCCACTTCCAAGTTCTTGGGACTCCTCACATCTACTCCCTTACACTGTCTACCCTGAGGAGTTTAATTTTCATGGAATCCAGCAGAGTTGGAACTGAAAGAGACCTTAATAATCATTTAATTCAATCCTCTTATTTTATAGACAAGGTAACTGAGGACCAGAGAAGAAATGACAGGTTGAATTATCGTTTATAATGAATAATAATATTTACTACTAGTACAAATCACAAAGAAGACATTAATAAACTGATATATACCAGAAAGCTGTTGGCTCTGATTCTTTATAGCCGTATAAGCCTGGTGACCTTCCCGAACAAGCAGAAGCCAACACCCCTACTGAGGGAAACACTGGAGAACAATCAAAGGGAGAGGAGGAACCACAGGCAATAAAAAATCCATGAGTGGAAATTTCAACACCTACCTCACAAATAAATGAAAAGAACTCAAGAAAAATGTAGTGGGGAGTGTTAGTAAATGTTTAATAAAGACAGAGCACAGAAGTCATTCTATCCAACCCCTTCTTTTTCAAACAAGGAAATAAGTTTCTGTGATGGATATTTGTCACTTTTTTGGCTTCTCAATATTCATTCCCACTTTCCGGAAGCTGCTGATCTTCTCCTGAGAAATCATTTCCACCTCAGCACTCCATGACTCTGGGTAGTCTTGGAAGAAAGGGAACCCTGGCCCTAAGTCTCTCTTCCTTGATCTCTCCTCCTCTTGCCCAGCACACTTATGACTCCAGCAGTTGGGTGGGCACTGTCTTCTGTCTTCTGGGACTCTTGAGTTTCATCTCAGCCACCATGTCCTGACCAGAATATCCCTACCACAGTGCTGTTCCTGAAACCCCCTTCTTCCTGCCTTCCATGTGACAGGGTTAGTGTCTGGCTCTCCAGCCTTCCCACCACCTCAGCATCATTCCACTCAAGGCCTTTGTTGATCAAGGCAGTCTGATTTGTTCTCTGCTGTTGGCAACCAAAACCTCTCACTGATATACTTCCCTAAGGCCACCAACACAGAAGAAGAGCCAAACCTGAGACTGAAATCTCTGCTGGTCTCACTGTCTTAGTTTCCTAGTGCTGCTATAACTTAAATACCACAAGTAGTTGGCCTTAAAGAAAATAAATTTATGTCCTCATAGTTTTGAAGGTTAAAAGCACAAATCAGGTTCTCAGCCATGTCACCTCCTTCCTTATAGGTAGTCCTAGGAATTTCTTGGTTCTTTGGCCTGTATATAATCCTTATATGACATCTGTCTTCTCTCTGTGTGTGTGTGTGTGTGTGTGTATTTTTGTGTTTAATTTGCTCTTTTTAATAACCCAGAAGTGATTAAATTTTGAACCCACTCTACCCAGGTGTGGTCTATAAACACAATAAAGAAAACCCTATTTCCAAACAGGATTATATCCACAGGCATATGGGTTAGGATTGTAAAACATATTTGAAGGATACCAATTTAATGCACAACACTCACATAGGGGTACCTTTCACTGTTATGATCCCTCTCATTTTGGAAGCCACACCAGCTTCATTGCACTGATAAGCACCAAAGAAGCACAAAGTAGTAAGCTGTTCTTAGAACCAAATTTCCTGGGCAGGCTTCAGAAAACATTTCTTCTGGTGATATAGACATTGAAAGGCACAAAAACAAAGCAAACAAAACAAAACAAAAATTCCGTAATCAAAAAGTAAATCTTTGCCTCCCTTCACTTCATTAATATTGGACAGTGACAAGCAAAGCAGGACAGATGGCTCCTTGGGAAAATTTGTATCATTTCTTAATAAATAATTGAGAATTTAGGGCCAAAGCTGACAAAGAATTTTATCTGGTTCTCCCAGCATCTACATGGAGGAGAGAAAAAAGCAGAGGCAGAAGATAGTTACCTTTTCTCCTATTTTTTCTAATATTGCATTGGAAGAAGGAGAGTGAAGATCTGCAAAAATAGTACCCTTTTTCCCTCCCAACCTCCCTTCTTTGCACACATTCTAAGCAAATCATCACAGGTACCCCCACACACACACACACACATACTATACACACTCTGAAGGCAAGTAACCGCAGAGGTTTCTTGGGGAAAATTGTCCTGATGTTACCTCTAGGAGGGTCAGAGGGAAGTGTTTAGGACTGAGGAGATGGGAGAGGGTGGAGACTAAAAGGCTGAATATTAATGGCAACTATCATCACCAGCTCTTAACATAATGGAAAAGTCCTTTGCAGGGCAGTGCTGGGGCCAGCCTCACACAGAAATGCAATCTCCTGGAACACAGAGTGGGCAGTGACAAGCAGTTTATCTTCCATTATTTCAAGGCCTTAAATCACTATCAATGTGAAACTAGCAAGGGAAACCACATCACTAATTCTGCTTCTACACCAGCCCTCTGAAAAAGTTCCCTTACCTAGCAAATGCAGATATGCACAACATGGAGGCACAGGAAAACCCCAGCCCACTTAGAGAAGAAAAAGAGGTCCCAACTAATCAAACCATTTTTCTGAGGCAACAGGAATGGGTGGAAAAGAGAGAATCTAAGTCATTTCTTCTGCCATTGGCTTTTCTGAATAATATTTGCTCAAACACCTGGAGGTCTCAAATAAAAGTAAATTTAGCCACTCTCACCAGCAAAATCAAAGTTATGGATGGTGGCAAGAAGTAAGGAGGCTTCTAATGTAGCCATAGTTTCCTGATAAGGTTACAAGATTCAGCAACTAAAAATAAGAAATTTCAGTTAAATGGAATTTCAATAAATAAATTTAAGATAAATACTTAGATAACTGTATTTATACACACTGATTGCTTAGAATTTCAATAAATAAATTTAAGATAAATATTTTTGATCCATGGTTGGTTTAATTCCAGGATGTAGAACCCATGGATATCTAAGAGGAATTTCAATAAATAAATTTAAGATAAATACTTAGATAACTGTATTTATACACACTGATTGCTACTTACCAAAGTAGGATGTATAACAATATTTTTATGAACTATGTTGTCCCTATTGACCATATTTTCCAACTACTGGTGCTGCTTCTTCTTTCCAACTTTCACATTTGAATCACCAAAAAACAAAAAACCAAAGTCAGTGCAATCCAGTGGATTCTGACTCATAGTGACCTCCATTGAGTCTCCAAGGCTATAAATCTTTACAGAAGCAGACAGCCTCATCTTAAATATTTATCTTAAATATCTAAAAATATTTATCTTAAATTTATTTATTGAAATTCCACTTAGATATCCATGGGTTCTACATCCTGGAATTAAACCAACCATGGATCAAAAATATTCTAAGAAGAAAAAAATATATAGTATATTTTATGGTATAGTGGTGAAAGCAATCTCTCAAAGGCTCAGAGGCCATTTACATAGCATTTACATTGTATTAGGTATTGTAAGTCCACTGCTCATCTGTACTGTAGTGACTTGTATGTTGCTATGAGGCTGGAAGGTATACCACCACTATTTCAAATACCAGCAGAATCACCTATGGTGGATAGATTTGAGCAGAACTTCTAAACTAAGACAGACTGGGAAGAAGGATGAGGCCCTTGACTTCTGAAGAAATTGACCACTGAAAACCTTATGAATAGTAGTGAAACACTGTCTGACATATTACTGGAAAACTTTATGAATAGCATTGAAACAATGCCTGATACACTGCCAGAAGTTAAGCCCCTCAGGTTGGAAGGCACTCAAAAATATGACTGGGGAAGAGCTGCCTCCTCAGAGAAGAGATGACTTTAATGTTGTGGATGGAGTAAAGTTTTCGGGACCTTCATTTGCTGATGGGGTACCACTCAAAATGGGAAGAAACAGCTGCAAATATTAGTAATTAGAATGTGGAATGTACAAAGTATGAATCTAGAAAATTAGAAGTCATAAAAATGAAATGAAATGCATAAAAATCAATATCATAGGCATTAGTAAGTTGAAATGGACTGGTGTCTTGAGTCCATTTTGAATCTGACAATCATATATATGATCTTGTATGCTGGGAATGACAGATTAAAAAGGAATGGTGTCACATTCATCGTCTAAACAACATCGCAAGATCTAACCTGAAGTCAATATTGTCAGTCATAGGATCATATCCCTATGCCTACAAGGAAGACAAGTTAACACTACCATTACTCAAATTTACATACCAACCACTAAAGCCAAAGGTGAAGAAATTGAAGATTTTTTACCAACTTCTGCTGTCTGAAATTGACCAAACATGCAATTAAAATATATTGATAATTACTGGTGATTGGAATAGGAGCTCTGGTGGTATAGTGGCTAGGCATTTTGCCGCTAAGCAAAAGGTTGGTGGTTCAAACCCACCAGCTCCTCCCCAGAAGAAAGATGAGGCTGTCTGCTTCTGTAAAGATTTATAGCCTTGGAGACTCAATGGAGGTCACTATGAGTCAGAATCCACTGGATTGCACTGACTTTGGTTTTTTGTTTTTTGGTGATTCAAATGTGAAAGTTGGAAAGAAGAAGCAGCACCAGTAGTTGGAAAATATGGTCAATAGGCACAACATAGTACATAAAAATATTGTTATATATCCTACTTTGGTAAGTAGCAATCAGGGTTTTGAAAGCTTACAAGTGGCCATCTAAGAAGCAACTATTGGTGTCTTCCCACACAGAGCAAAAAAGGAGTGAAGAAAATCAAAGACATATGGAAACAATTAGTCCAAAAGACTAATGGACCGCAGTAACCTCGGCTTTCATGACCCTGAAACCAAAAGAACTAGATGGTGCCTTGCTGCCAATGCCAACCACTCAGAAAAGGATCAAAATTGGAGATCCTGGAAAAGCGGGAGGAAAAATGGGGGCGGGGGAAGAATACAAAAACATAAAAATGACCAGAATTACTGGTCAGATAAAGACTGATGGAACTCTCAAGATTATGGCCCTGGATTACCCTTCAGGCCTGGAATTGGATTCATTCCTATGGGTTGCTCTCAGCCAAACAATGGAAAGGCCTACAAGTGGAACATTTACCCCAGGGAGATGAATCCCTTTCAACAGTCAATTGTGAGAGATCAGAAGGACAGCATTTGCATAGGGGGGAAACTAGACAGACAGGAATCCATAGGTAAGAAGGACATAGGGTAGGGGTAGTCACAGAGAGGAGATGGGAGAGAGCGATTTATTGTGGAGATTGTAGTTAGTGCCATGAAACAAAATGTGTATATTGAATGTAAAAGTAAACTCCTTTGTAAATTTGCACCCAAATCCCAATAGAATTTTTTTTAAAGAACATCAGCCATGAAGAAAGTTGAAAGTCATTAAGAGAAAGAAAAGACCAAAATGGATGTCAGAAGAATCTCTGAAATTTACTCTTGAATGAAGAGTAACTAAAGTGAATGGAAGAAATGATAATATAAAAACATTGAACAGAAAATTTCAAAGGGCAGCTAGAGAAGATAAAATATTATAATGAAATGTGCAAAGATCTGGAGTTAGAAAACCAAAAAGGAAGAACAGCTCAGCATTTCTCAAGCTGAAATAACTGAAGAAAAAAGTCAAGCCTTGAATTACAATATTGAAGGATTCTGTGGGCAAAATATAAACTGAGGTAGGAAATATTAAAAGAAAATGGAAGGAACACTCAGATTCTCTGTGCCAAAAAGAATTGATTAATGTTCAACCATTTCAGGACGTAGCATATGATAAACAACCAATGGTACTGAAGAATAAGATCAACTGCACTGAAGGAATTGGCAAAAAACAAGGCTCAAGGAATTGACAGAACACCCACTGAGATATTTCAACAAATGGTTGCAGCACTGCAGGTGCTTACTCATTATTGCCAAAAAATTTGGAAGACAGCTACCTGGCCAACTGACTGGAAGAAATCCATATTTGTGCCCATTCCAAAGATGGGTGCAAATTCTCAAACAATAGTATTAATATCACATGCAAGTAAAATTTTACTGAAGATAATTCAAAAATGGTTGCAGCAATATATTGACTGGAAACTTCCAGAAATGCAAGCTGGATTCAGAAGAGGACATGGAATGAGGGCTATCACTGCTGATGTCAGATGTATCTTGGCTGAGAGCAAAGAGCACCAGAAAGAAGTTTATCTGTGTTTTATTAACTATGCAAAGGCATTTGACTATATGAACCATATAGCACATTCTAGATGACATTGCCAAGAATTGGAATTCCAGAATACTTAATTGTGCTCATGAGGAACCTGTACGTAGACCAAAATGCTGTTGTCCAAACAGAACAAGAGGTTACTGGATAATTTAAAATCAGGAAGCGTGTGTGTCAGGGTTGTATTCTTTCACCATACTTATTTAATCTGTATGCTGAGCAATTAATCCAAGAAACTAGACTACACAAAGAAGAATGCAGCATCAGGATTGGAGGAAGATTATTAACAACTTGTGATATGCAGATGACACAATCTTGCTTGCTGAAAGTGAAGAAGACTTGAAACACTTACTGATGAGGATCAAAGACTACATACAGCCTTCCATGTGAATTACACCTCAACATAAAGAAAACAAAAATCCTCATAACTGGACCAATAAACAGCATCACAATAAATGGAGAAAAGATTGAAGTTGTCAGGGATTTCATTTTACTTGAATCCACAATCAACACCCATGGAAACAGCAGTCAAGAAATTAGATGTCATATTGCAATGGGCAAATATGCTGCAAAAGACACCTTTAAAACACTAAGAAGCAAAAATGTCACTTTGAAGACTAAAGTGTGTCTGACCCAAGCCTGGTATTTTCAATTGTCTCATATGCATGTGAAAGTTGGACAATGAATAAGGAAGACCAAAGAGTTCATGCCTTTGAATTGTGGTGTTCACGAAAAATAGTGAAAATACCATGAACTGCAAAAAGAACAAGTAAATCAGAAGCAAGAATGGACAGACTTCATCTAACCTATTTTGATCATGTTGTCAGAAGGGATAGGTCCCTTCATACTTGGTAAAATAGAGGGTCAACAAAATAGAGGAAGACCCTCAACAAAATAGATTAATAGTCACAGTAGCTGCAACAATGGGCTCAAGCGTAGTTGGGATTACAGGATCTGGAGTGTTTCATTCTGTTGTACATAGGATAGTTATGAGTCAGAGCTGACTTGAAGGCATCTAACAACAATGTTGTTGTTGTTGTTATGTGCTGTCAAGTTGGACCCGATTCATAGCGACTCCTCCTTGGTTTTCCAAGGCAGTATCACTACGGAAGTAGATTGCCCAATCTTCCTTCCGAGGAGTAGCTGGTGGGTTTGAACTGCCAGCCTTCTGATTAGCAGTCAAGTGTCTTAGGTAGTATGCTACCAGAGCTCCCTTGACAACAATAAGTATTATAAATAATCTAGAGATGATTTCAAGTATATAGGGGCATGTGTGTAGGTTATATGAAATATTACATCATTTTGTGTAAGGGGCTTGAACTCCATGGATTTTGGTATCCATGGGGGTCCTCGAACAAATCCCCTGTGGATATAAAAGGACCACTACACTAAATAATATTTCAGCCTAAGTATATCCTAATTATTACATAGTGTCTCAGTTTCCTAGGGTTACCATGCAAAATATCACAAAGTGAGTGGCTTTAAAAAACAGAAATGTGATATCTCACAGTTCGGGAGACTAGGAGCTCAAATCAGGATATCAGTTGTGTTGATTCCTTCTGGGAGCTTTGAGAGAAGAACTGTTTCATGCCTTTCTCCTAGCTTTGAGGACTGCCAGCAACCCTTGTTTTTCCTTTGCTGCTTATAGATGCGTCTGCCTTCATCATTAATCACATGGCATCTGTCTTCCCCCTGTATGTTGCTCATCCTCTATGTCTATTCTCCCCTTTTGTAAAACACCATTTAGAAGGGATTAGAATTAGGACCCACCATACTCCATTATGACTTAACTGATAACACCTTCAAAGAAAGACCCTATTTCCCCAAACAAGGTAATGTTCACAGGTACAAGAGTTAAGACTTCAACATACTTTTTTTGGGGGTGGGGGGGGAACACAGTTCAGATTTTGACACATGGGGTAAGACACCCTTATATTTTGTCTGGGAGCTCTGGTAGCACAGTGGCTAAGGCACTTGACTGCTAACCAGAAGGCAGGCAGTTCAAACTCACCAGCAACTCCTCAGAAGGACGATGGGGCAATCTACTTCCATAGTGATACTGCCTCAGAAACCCAAGAAGGGGTCGCTATGAGTTGGGTCCGACTCAATGGCACATAACAACAACATGTTTTGTCTGGCAGTCCTGCTATAATCCCTGCGTTCATCCTCCACATCCTTTCTCCTCTTCATCCCTAGGGAAGAAGGGTTGTCTTTTGGCGTATCAAGGCATCAAGGCTATATATATATCAAACCAACCAAACAATAACAACAACAATAAACTCCATTGTGATGGAGTAGATTCTGAGCCATAGCAATCCTTTAGGACAGAGTAGAGCTGTCTCATAAGGTTTCTAAGACTATAAACTTATGGACTGTCTCATCTTTCTCCCATGGAGAGACTGGTAGGTTTGAATCACCAACCTTTTGGTTAGCAGCCCAATGCTTTAACTACTATACCACCAGAGCTCCTTAAGGCTGTACCAGTGAGGTGAAATATCGGCAAGAGGCAAGTTGGTTTATCCAATCAACGCTCCCCTTTGGAGGCATAAAGTGTTCTCTCCCTTCTACTATAGAGAATTCCAAAGTTCTGTCCCTGTGAGGATCCACCAGAGAAGCCAGCAAGATCTACCTCCATGGCTATGACCATATGTGACTCCAGCATAGGGGGTGAGTAAAAGGCTAGGAAATAAAAAAGGGATCAAAACCATAAGGAAAGGGAGCTCCTGAGCACCTGTCTCAGGCTGAGTCTGTGCCATTTAAAAAAGACCTTTTTTGACTATCCTCTGGATCTAATGCTTGTGTGATTATGTATTTTTAAGTTTGTGATCTTTCTGGTGAGAACTGTATCCACACATTGCATGTGATGCTCAAATTCCTGGACTTTGTTTGCTTCTGGGCATGAGGCTGAAGCCACCTGCCAGGGTAACCTGCCCCTGCCTGGCACACGCATTGGAGTTCAGTGAACATTTGTCAGGCAATGAAAGAATGAATTATCTCAGCCACTCTCTCTTCCCTCAAATAAAAAGGCAGAAGGTCAAAAGCCAGGAGGTTGGAATTGTCAGTCTGCTGAATGCCAAAGTCGTCTGGCTTCAAGAAGTTTAGGACACACTCCCTAGTTCAGACATCGAGTGTAGGTGTGAGTGAAGCTCAGAGAGGGCAGAGAGGGTACTGGCCTTGTTCGTGGCCACATAAAATTTGTGTCGACATACCAGTATTAGGGTAACTGATTTGCAAGCCCAAATGTCCAAGGCTTTTCTCATAGGCCGGAGAAAATGTGGAAGGTCTTCAGTGGAAAACAGTGTTGGGCCAGCCAACACCCAGGAGGTGTGAAATTTAAACAAACTGTCTGTTGTTGTTGTGTGCCGTTGAGTCAGCCCCGACTCATAGCGACCCCTCCTTGGGTTTCCGAGGCAGTATCACTACAGAAGTAGGATTGCCCAACCTTCCTTCCGAGGAGTGGCTGGTGGGTTTGAACCGCCAGCTGTCTGGTTAGCAGGCAAGTGTCTTAGCCACTATGCTACCAGAGCTCCTAACAAACTGTCTAGGTGATAACATTCCTTTAAATTTTTTAAAAGTTCAACTTGGAGAAATTGACCTATAACTGCTACTCACAACAGAGAATGTCACCCTGCATCAGATGCAATGCACGTGTAGAGGCCTATAATTTGGATGAAGGAAGGAGGGAAGAAAGGAAGGGAAAAAAGGAGGGAGGGAGGGAGGGAAGTGGAGAATAAGGAAAGAAAGGAGAAAGGGAAGAGAGGAGAGATGAAAGAAAAATGAAAGAGAATTTGAATGGAAATTGAATCTGTCTAATATCCAAATCTGGTTTCTTCCTCTCTGTGTGAAGTGACCTGATTGGGTAAGGAATTCACTGCAAGCCTTTTCAGACAGGTTAGTTCCCTTTTAGAGAACAAGGCTACATTTGATTAGTTGCCTATTAAATTGTCGGGGAAGGGCAAGGGTGGGTAAAAGAATGGGACAGTTACAAGCTGGCAAAGTGAAAATAGCTTCCCTTCTGAGGCCCCCAATGCTCTTTAAATGCATTGTTCTCCTGCTGGGGGAGGGGGGAAAACTCCTGTGCAATAACAACAGTTTTAATTGCTGAAATCCGTATTGATTGATGGATGGATGGGTAGATGTGACAAATATTTACAGAGTGCCTATTATGCATGAGCAGGCCCCATGCTACACATGCAGTGGGACACAAAGGCAAATGAGGCCAGAGGCCCTGCACCCAAGCCCCGCGAGCCCAGAGGGCACATTGGTATATTTAATAAGACAACATGTTCAACTGTGCATAGCGACAACTCTATGGGAACATGAAGTAGCACCCGACGTGCAGCCTGGGGATGGATGGGGAAAGCTGTGACACAATCTGAACCAAAATCTACCGCCATTGAGTCGATTCCAGCTTGTAGCAATCTTACTGGGCAGAGTAGAACTGCCCTATAGTGTTTCCAAGGCTCCAAATCTTTATGGAAGCAGATTACTTCATCTTTCTCCCATGGAGAGGCTGGTGGCTTCAAACCACCGGCCTTTTGATTAGCAGCTGAATATTTTAACTATTGTATCACCAGAGCTCCTTATCCACGAAATCCATATGCTTCACCTTTTTTTAAGGGCTGATGGCATAGATCTACTACTTGTCTGTCAGTTTGTTTGTATTGTGGTGGTGTGTATGTTGCTATGATACTGGAAACTATGCCACTGGCATTTCCAATACTAGAAAGTTCACTCATGATGGGCAGGCTTCAGTAGAGCTTCCAGACAAAGACAGATTAGGAAGAAAGGCCTGGAAATCCACTTCCAAAAAATTAGCCAGTGAGTTACCAGGGGTGGGAGGAGTAGGGACGGTAAACCACTAACTAGAGGGTCGACACTTATTAATTTGTGTGAAGGGGAAGGCAATATATAATAAGGGGGAGGTCAGCCCAAAATTATCAAGGAAAGGAAGATGCTGAGAGGACTACAAGAGTTCAAGTTAACAGAGGTAAATACTAATTCATACACAATCCTTCAGTAACAGTAATAACAATCTATAATCTATGAGTGGATCCATAGATAGACATGCAAGCTGAACAGGTATGGGAAAAAGAATGGGACTATACCCATGAATATATATAGGTTTGTCAGAGGATATTTCTACATACATGTTTATGTATGCTGCACATATACCATGAATATATTTGGAGCAAAGTTATGAAAACTCCTTAGCTATAACCAAAAACCCTGAGAGAGTGAGTTGCTGAGCCTGGGAACTACTGGTCTTTGCCCATGCAGAGCAAAGGAGTGAAGAAAATCAAAGACACATGGAAACAATTAGTCCAAATGACCTCCACAAACCCTGAGACCAGAAGAACTAGGTGTCTGGTTACCGCTACTGACTGCTCTGAAAGGGATCACATTAGAAGGTCCTGGATAGAGTGGGAGAAAAATGTGGGACAAAAATGCAAAGTCATAAAAAAGACCAGGCTTAATGGTCAGATGGCAGCTGGTGGAACCCCTGAGACTATGGTCCTTGGTCACCCTTCGGACCTGGAACTGAACGCACTCCCATAGCTCAATTTTCAGTCAAACAATAGGTCTATGAGGTGAACAATAACTCTAGGAAGGCACACACTCCTTAGGCAATCAAACATTTGAGATCAAAATGGCAGCAACTGCCCAAGGACAAAGTTCAGAAGACAGAAAGGGCTAGGAGAGAAAGAGGAATGAAAACAAGAAACACAGGGAAGAAGTGGGAGGAGTGATATGATATTCAGGGTACTGTAATCAATGACATGAAACAAAATGTGTGTGAATTGTTGAATGGAAAACTGATTTCCTCCGTAAACTTTCATCCAAACCACAATAAAAAGTTTAAAATAATTTCAAAAATAAATTATCTGTAGCAAAACACATACACAATTAGCCAATGAAAGCCCTATGGATCACAGAATATTGTCCAAGACTTTCACTCAACAGAGAACATAACGTTTGGTGAAGTGGAGGGCCAGTGAAGGTGATGGAAATCCTCAATGAGATGGATTATCACAATGACTGACAACAGGCAGACATACCTTGATAAATGATCATGAGGATGGTGCAGGACCTGGCAATGTTTTCATTCTATTATAGACAAGCTCATCCTGAGTCGGAGCTGACACAGATGTTGATGCCATTGATGAAATCCTGCCATTTCTCAGCTAAGCCCGCCATTTGTCTTTTTCTTCAGATTATCCCAAAGGTAATGGGACATAGTGAATATTTAATGGGTATGAGGTTTCTTTTCATGGTGTATGCAGGTATTCAAATAACATACATCATGAACAGTGCAAAATTCCTATGTACCGTAGATATGTGAATTTAACAAAATTATATAAAGTTTTTCACATTCCATTCCTTTGTGTCTATCATCGGTGAGTGAGGTGGGATTGCTCTTACTTTTTGTCTTCCATAAAAAACAAAACTAAACTAAACTAATATCGCTCATGAAATTTCATTCATTCATTCAATAAATATTCATCTGTAGTTCATGTTCCCAGACATTGAGTTGGTTCTAGGGATTCAATGATGGGAAAGGTAGACATGGCTGTACTTGGTTTCTAGTAGCTCTCAAACTATGCCATGCATCAGAAATTCCTAGGGGACTTATTTTAAAATGTGGATGCCCAGGTTTGGTCTTGATGAAAATTTGACAAAATGTCCCAAACAAGGAAATGAAGTAGCACACGGATGGAGCTGTTAGGACGATGAGTTCCCTGCCATCTATCAAGGGTTGTGTGAGAGCCTGGGTCTTTGGGAATGTTGGGATGGGTGAGGAAGGCCAGCATCAAGGACTAGAAATGGAAGGGAGTGTGAGAAAGAACCCCCCACACACCCACATGAAAACTCTTCAGTACTTTTCCCTGATTATTATTCCATTTTGTCTAATTGCATTTTAAAATGCTCAGTGGGGGAAAAAAATGCCAAGTCTTTTAATAAATTAAAGGCAAGCCTGCTTTTTAACCTGCAGTAGGTTTTTTTAAAAAGTCCTGCTGAGGGCAGCTGCTCAGAGAGACCTGGTCTTTGCAGATGAAGGTAATTAGTGAACACCTTCACCTCTGGAGTTGAGAGGGAGCGGGGAGGGAGTGTGGTTACTGGAGTAGCCACTTTCTGATTGGTAGGAAGCTGGTCACTACAAAGGATGCCTAAATATTTACATGCGTTTTCTTTTCTCCTTCTGCAAATTAGGAGGACAAGTGTGCAGGAACTAGACTTGTGGGCAGCTGAATTCAACTTTATTTGACTCAGACAATGAGAGATCATGTCTGATGTTTCCCCTGACAGGCCATGACCAGGGACTTGGATACCCAGCAGAGGCAGATTTAGGGGCAGAAGAACTGGTCAGGTATCCCAGTTACCAATCTATGCAAGTGCTAAAAGATCTCAGGAATAAAACAGAATTACGGTGCCAGTTAACTCAAGTTCCACACATGACTCCTAATATAACTGGTGAAATGTAAACTGCAGCCAAAGTACACCCCAACCTGGAGTGAAAATGTAAAGTATACTCCTGGTGAGTACAGAAGGGTTTGGTGGTTTTAGAACCTGGACTCTGAAACCAACCTGCCCAGGTTCAAATCTGCTGCTAGAACTTACTAGATGTGTGACCTTAGGCAAATTATTTCCCTCTCTTTATGGTTCTGCTTCCTCATCTGTAGAGGCTGTGGTGGTTCTAGCCCCAGAGATCCTTTGAGGCTGAGGCAGCTCTGCTTCCCATTTCCTTGGTCTCTCCGTTTTCTGGCAATTAATGCCCAAAGGCAATCTACTCTGCCAGGAATCTTCCCGCCCAAAAGGCACTCAGCTTTCTTGCTGCACAGGCTAATAAGGCTGTCCTGTCTCATGCTGGGGCTTTCGGCTCTGCTGCTGTCGTCTCTCTGCCAGGGTCTCTCTGCCAGGGTCTCAGTGCAGTGATCAGTGGATGCAGTGGAATGGATGCACTCCACTCTTGTTTCCACATTTTAGGTATCAGCAGCACCCTGTTCTCTCAGTACCAAATTCATTTTGATTACCTCTGGTGCTGCTGTAACAGAATATACCACAAATGGGTGGATGGCTTTAACAAACAGGGATATATTCTCTTATAGTTTAGGAGGCTAGAAGTCTGAGTTCAAAGTGCCAGCTCTAGGGGCTGGATGAAGGCCCCTTGACCTTGGGTTTAAGCTCTCCTCCTTGATCCCAGCCCACTGAAGCTGGAAGCTTCTCTTAACTCAGGCAGCTGCTGTCTGCTGAGACTGACAAACCCAAGGTTGACAAGTACAATGACACAGCCTGAAGATCATTAAACAACATGGCAGGCCACTAGTTCAAGTCTAGAAACAGTCCCAAGATCATCAGGGTTAGCATGGGAGGCTGCTGAACAAAGACTCAGATAAATACAGGTTCCAAGCATGCCAAAAAGCTTAGAGACCTTTCTCTAAACTTCTTATATATTGGAAGCAGACCATACCCCTAAGGCAGTTACTTAGCTACTCCAGTAGATTCCACTATGCAGTTGATTACCAGTCTTATCATGGGGAATAACTACATCCAGCTGCCCAACCACTCAAAACCAAGCCCAGCCAAGTTGACACACAACTACCACAAACGAAATGCAATGCACTGCCATTGAGTTGAATCTGACTAACAGCAACCCCTCCTTGGGTTTCTGAGGCAGTATCACTACAGAAGTAGATTGCCCAATCTTCCTTCTGAGGAGTGGCTGGTGGGTTTGAACCACCAGCCTTCTGGTTAGCAGTCCAATGCCTTAGGCACTATGGCACCAGAGCACCTCTAAAAATATGTTTTGTTTTGTTTTGTTTTAAAATGATACCTAGTATACCTTTGTAGGAAAGTACCATAAACTATTTAACCAGGCCCCTGTGGATTGTTCCTGATATTTTTCTTTCTTTCTTTCTTTCTTTCTTTTTTAACCAATGTAACTTAGCAATTCGATACACATTCTTATACATACATTTTTGGGAGCTCTGGTGGTGTAGTGCCTAAGGCATTTGACTGCTAACCAGGAGGCCAGTTGTTCAAACCCACCAACCACTTCTTGGAAGGAAGATTGGGCAAACTACTTCCTTAGAGGTACTGCCTCAGAAACCCAAGGAGGAGTCACTAATGGTTGGATTCGATTCTACGGCAGTGAGTTTTTTTACACATACATTTTTGGATGCATCTCTGATTATTTTCTCAGGATAAATTCCCAGGAATAGAACTATAGGGTGGGAATCTAGATTTTTCAAGGCTGTGATATATATTGCCAAATAGCTCTGCAGACCATTTTACCAATCCCAATACCCACAAGCAGTGCACAGAATTAGTCCATCTGGGGAGAGCCTGCTCATTAATCTGATGCTGTAACTAAAACCACTGCCTTCTCTGGAGGCATGGGGATGATTGCTTGAGCGGTAGGAAAAGACCCTGGAAAGAAAACCAGCCTCTCCTGACCTGACCTGCCAACCCATGTGTGTGAAAGATCACACCTCCCAACCCATGAAAACTGACCTGTTTTCAAGAGAGAAGAAAGCTTCCGAGTCAGTTCACCTGAGGGTCAATGGGAGCAAAGAGAAACGAGGTGCTGGCAGCTAGGTTAGAGTTTTGTTTCATTTGACCTCATCTACCTAAGGACAAAAGTATCGTAAACAATGTGGATGGTGATCTAGGGCTCTTCGTGGTATTATTTCTTTGGTGAATATTTCCACACAGCTAGGAAGGGTCAGGCAAGATTGGAAGCAAAATGGGTTAGGGCACCAGGGTGAAAGGAGGTGGAGGAAATGCAGGATAAGGAAAAGGAAGGGAAGGATGAGGAAGGAGTTAAGAAGGTGTAGAAAGAGGAAGAGGGGATGAGAAGGGAAAAGAGAAAGGAAAGAAAGAGGAGGAAGAAGAGAGTGAGAATGAGAAGGAAAGAGTGAGGAGGAAGAGGAGGGTGAACAGGAGGAGGGGAAGGAGGAGGAAGGGGAAAAGGAGGAGAAGAAAGAGGAACAGGAGACTGAGAAAGCGAGGAGGGGTGAAGAGGAGAAAAAGGAATGAAGCTTCTTTTCCATAATTACAACCCCATCATGTCCCTAACAATAATGGTCCAGGGCAAGGCAAAGGACAAGAAGGAGGGAGCAGGATTTCCTTGAAGTATGCTGGATCCTACACCTCCCCTTCAGGGCAACAAATAAGAGGGGCCAGAAACAACTCATTCCTGAGTCTGTGTGTCAAGAAAAGGGGTTTGAAGCTTTAGGGTCCCACCATATAAACTAAAGGATAACAGTATTTTGAATGTTGTTGTTGTTGTTATGTGCCGTTGAGTCAGACCTGACTCATAGCGACCCCTCCATGGGTTTCCGAGGCAGTGTCACTCTGGAAGTAGATTGCCCCATCTTCCTTCCAAGGAGTGGCTGGTGGGTTTGAACCACCAGCCTTCTGGCTAGCAGTCAAGTGCCTTAGCCACTACACTACCAGAGCTCCCAGTATTTTGAATAAGGCTGCTTATATTTGTTCCTTGGCAAACAAATAACATGAATATTTGATTGATTCAACACAAAGAAATAGTAGGCTGAGTCCAAGTGGGCATAGATATATAGATGCATGGCTTCCTATTGATTGATAAAAGTATTGTTATTAATAATAGCCAACTTTCTAGAGCATATTCCTTGGTGTGAAAAACTTTATAGACATTAAATCATTTAATCCTCCTGATATTGCATGACGATCATCCTGAGCATCTGGAGGTGGCTAAGGTAATTCATCTTGTGCTTTCTAGGCCAGATGTCCTAAACCTGCTCTGATCAATTACTTCTGATTCTACCCACCACTATAGGCAATCTGGGTGGTATTGGACGTGATGTAAGTGACTGTGCCCTGATCGTCAGTCAGAGGTTCATTCATTCAACAAATATTTATGTACCAGAAAGTGTCTAGGTGTGGTGAGTGCAGTGAACAAAACAGCAGAGTCCCTGCTATCAGAAAGCTTATGCCAGTGGGAGACAGAGTGGTGACATCTTTGCCTCAGGGACTTTGCCCTTGGTATTCCCCCTCCCTGGAAGACTCTTCTCCTAGGTATCTGGCAGGACTGCTTGCCCACTCTACTTCAGCCTCTGCTCCATGCTGCCTCCTCTAAGCAGCCTTCACTGACCACCCTATCACTCTCTACTCCCGTATTGCATTTTAATTTTATCCGATATGCATATGTGTGTGTTTGTGTATATGCATGTTTGCTTCTTTGTTTATTCTCTCTCTCTCCACTGGAAGAGTGACATTTTGCACTCCTTGCAGGAGGGTGACTTTTATACAGTGTTTGCCTCACAGATCCAGTTGAGCCCGTTTCCCAGGCTCTGATAGCATAACCCTTGGTTCTACAACACATCAGGGTTCTTGGTTGCAAGCAACAGAAGCAGAAAGAGATTGTTTAGGATACTCAGTGCTGCCACCTCTGGACTTTCAATGAATGGTAAAAATTTATAATCTATACCTACTTCTTTCTGCCTCTCCTGCAAGATTCAGAGCCCCATGCTCTTTAGTGACCTCAGGTCACAGGCCCACTCTCTGCCTACCTTACCCCAACTTTGGCTTCCATAGTAGGTTGTTGTTGTTGTGAGGTGCACAACAGAATGAAACACTGCCCAGTTGTGTGCCATCCTCACAATCCTTGCTGTACCTGAGCCCATCGTGGCACCAGTACAATAAGCTCCTCCAATGTTATACATGTTGGAAAATGTCTCCCAATTTGAAAGGATTGGATACTGAAAGACAAAAACTTTCAATACATAGCTACAACACATAGCAGTAGGAAACATCCTCATTCCCAAAATAGTGATGTTGTTGTTGTTGTCATGTGCCGTCGAGTCGGCCCCGACTCATAGCGACCCCTCCTTGGGTTTCTGAGGCAGTATCACTACGGAAGTAGGATTGCCCAACCTTCCTCAAAATAGTGATAGAGACTCAGAAATCTCCCTTGTGACATGTGACTTATCCACATGCCCAAATACTAGTCTCTGGAAGTTTCTTCTTCTTCCAGGATGAAGTCAAAGCCAGGAGAATGTTTTTAAACCAAACACTGGCAGAACAAGCCAGCAGTGTAGAGACTGCTGTTACAGGTGATTAAGGAGAATGGGATGGTGGGCCTGTGAGAAGCATTTCCATGGGAGGCAATCAAGTCCCTTTTCTTCCTAAACCAGGTTAATAGGCTGCCTCCCTAGGGCACTGTCCCATCACCAGTGTGATTTTTTTTTTTCCTTTTTAACAGTCTCTTCTGAAGACAGATCAATTAACCTCAAGTCTGTGTTTAAAAGAACAGATTCCTTTTTCTTCTTAGGAACAGAAAAAGCATCTGGAAGCAGATACATCCCTTTGTTTATTCTTCATGTATCATTATCTGGGGTTCTGGAAAAGAAATGCTTATTTTACAGTCACCCAAACCAGACTCTAGAGTAGTCTAGAAGCCACCAAAGCAGTGCCCATCTTCTTGGGGTAAACTGTCCTGGGCCTTATTAAAGTAGGAGACTGGTTTCTGGCATTAACAAGGACCTCCTGACATACAAATACAACAGCAGATCTCAAGTCATAAAGCCCATGTCCTGGGAGCCATTCTTCACCTGTTACAATGAAGAAACACCAGGACTTTTGGCTCTGGAGGGAAGTATGCAAACACCCACAGGAGCTCTCAGCTCTTGGCTTCTTGTAGCCTCCTTAGCTCCTCTTCTGGACAACAGACAAGAGACCCTTAACCCATCCCCAAATGAAGGGCCTCCATCCTATTTTTAAAAGTTCTCCAGGAAGTACACTTGCTGCCTACACTTCCTCGCCACCCACTTGCTCTTCGCTGGCTCTGATCTGGCTTCCGCCCCACCTCTCTCCTGACAGAGCTTCAGGAAGGTCTCCAGGACCTCCTCCTCAGCCACAAATCCAGTAGTCATGCCCCAGTCCTGTCCTCAGCATTACCAGATCAACCTTTCACAGGAAATCTCTCTTCTTTTGCTTTTGTGACAGGAAACACTTGTTATTTTGTATCATCTTAATGTGCTGATCTCCCCAACCATGGGAGCTTAGCTCTTCTGCTCTATCCTGCCTCTGTTCCTGTCTCAACTGCTCTGTGGCCTCGCCTGCCACCTCCATACAGATGGTCCTCACAGCTAATCTCTCTTATCAATGCCATCTCTGAGCTCCAACCTTTAGTGAGGCATCTTCTCCAGGCTCCTCTTCCAGACCTCTAAATATCCAGAGCTTCGAACCTGTTCATTTCCGTTCAATCCTCTGCTGAGAATTTGTGTTTCCACCTCAGATATACTGAATCAGGATCCACATTTTAACAATAGCCCAGGTGATTACTATATATCCCCAAGAGATTCTTATGTGTACATGAGAATTTTGTCCTTGATAAAATCAACCTGTGGATTTTGTTAAATTGTAGTTTCTGATTTTGTATGTCTAGGGTAGAAATGCAATTTTTCAGCAGAGAGTCAAAAGGAAATAAACTAGTCAAAGCCTTATAAATATCCCAAATTAAACTGGTCATTTCTTCTCTAAATCCCTTCTTCCTTTTGTATCTTCCTGGAAGCAGAAAGATCCATTTGTTTATCCTTCATGCACCCTTATTAAGGTCTTGGGAAAGTAAACTCTTCCTTTAGAGTCACTCCAGGGTGATCCTCCCAAACGAGACTGTGTTGCTGTTGGGTGCCATCAAACTAATTCTGACTCATAGCAACCCCATATGAGAGAGCAGAACTGCCCCGTAGGCTTTTCTTGAACTCTAGAACAATCTAAAAGCTACCAAGTCTTAATGACACCACCATCTTTTCAGTGTCCATTCTCAAAACCTTCACATCATCTCTGCTTCTCTATTGACCTCATCTCCCAAATTCAACCAGTTGCCAAATTCTGTCTTTCCAATGTCTCTTCTCCATTCCCATTTTTCTATTCCCATCAACTTCTTATGTACTACTCTTTCCTAGACCCTTGCAATAACTTCCCAATTGATCCATCTTTATCTTCTCCTCCTCCCACACTTCTTTCCTCATATCTATATTCTGTGCTTCTTCAAGGATACTCTTTTTGATATTCAATTAAGAAGGCATTATCTTGTCATTCCCTTGCTGCAACATTTCCAATGGCTCCCATAGCTGATAGTATAAATTCCAAATGCCTAAGCCTAGTGTTAAACTCTTCATAATTCAAGGCTCCTAAGCCTACTTCTTATCATTTCTTCTATAAGTATATGTCTGCAGTTTAAATAAAATTCCCACTCATCTCTGGATACTCTCTATTTTGCCATCTCCAGGCTATTGCTCAAGCAGGATCTTTCTCATTCATGCCATTTCTTTCTGTTTACATCTATCAAAATCCTACCTTTCCTCTAAGAATTATCTTAAATGCCACTTCTTCCTTGAAGACTCCCCAGATTTCCCCAGTCAGGAGAGCTTTCCCTTCTTTGTGCCCCCTGAGTTCACTGTGTTTCTCTCAACACAGCATTTTGAGCAAGTGTCTTATTGCCCTGACTCAGGCTCTTTGTGCAGGGATTTTATCTTACTAGGGAAGTAATTTGTTCACAGTTGATATTTGTTGAATTAAGTGATTGGGCTAGACAACCATATACTTGTTTACTTCTCACTATTTGAAACTACATGACCCAAGTAGATAATTACTGGAACTACATCAAAGTAAATAATATGGAAATATGTTCTGTTCATATCCATGAGTGCAAATCAAAAAGTAGATTAAAACCCAGTTCTTGAGTGACTCAGACTGTTGCTGGATAGACTTTAATTAAT
The DNA here is from genome assembly GCF_000298275.1 of Orycteropus afer afer. NCBI lineage: Eukaryota > Metazoa > Chordata > Mammalia > Tubulidentata > Orycteropodidae > Orycteropus > Orycteropus afer. The sequence goes on from NW_006922165.1 coordinate 293,168, forward strand.
CTTATGGAAAATATTCAAGGGACTTAATGAGGCTGGGAAAGGAGGTGGGGGGACTGAGAGGGAGCCAGAGCGGCTGCTGTTAAGAAACACTTTCTTCCTGTAACCGTATCCCCCAGGACTGGGCCAGTACCTTTGCTTAATCTTCCTCTCTGTGGTCACTCAGGATATGATTACTGGCATCAGATGCAAGTACATGCTTCTGTTCCATTAATCTGAGTGAGGCTGAGGAACTGAAAATGGAGCCACAAGGGCATTGCTGTATTGGTCTAGTTACCACCTCAAAGAGGAGCAAGAGAGAGGGGGAGAGGAAAGATCTGGCAAATGGGCCAGGAGGGAGGCCTTACGGAAGCAAAAGGGGGATGAGAAAACCACACAAAGAACGAGTTCCTGTAGTGAGGAGGCTGATTCCTTTCAGCTGTTTCAAGATGGGGCCTGGAGGAGGGACATGTACACACACACACACACAGGCACGCACATGCATGCACACACATACACATGCACCCACAAAGCAACTGATAGACTCACAGCTTCTCCACCATAGGGTTTGGCAATCAGCCTGACAACCCTTGGTGAGCATTGTTGCTAGGGGTATGCAGTACCGGCATCACAAAGATCTGTCTCGCACAGAGTAACCAGCCTAAACGGGAGGCTGCAGCACGATAATGAAGACGCCAACAGCTGAAACACAATGTCAGACGGCAGTGGTGACATCTGAAAGCCATAATTTGCAGCTCAGCATATTTTTGTTCCAGGTATCAGAGCCTGCACAAATGCTCACTGACTCGTCTGTCCAAAGTAGCATCTCCACTCGGCTTGGCCAGGGGCCAGGTGATCTTTGCCTTGCCAACAGGTTTCTGCTATAAAGAGCTCAGGAAGTCTTGTCATCTGATGGAGTAGAAATGGAAGAACAGGGTGGCTTTAAACACATACACGGTTTCAGAAGTGTAGGCCTCTTAAATTACCCATTCCTCCTCAGTCCTGTCAGAATGTCTAGGGTAATTATCTCAAAGCCACAATAATTTTTGCCAAATCAGGGCTTGAGTACTGCTGGAAAGGAAAGATTATACATTATAGGGCTGTTGTTGTTGTTATGTGCCCTCTAGTCGGACCTGACTCAGCGACCCCTCCTTGGGTTTCCAAGGCAGTATCACTATGGAAGTAGATTGCCCCATCTTCCGAGGAGTGGCTGGTGGGTTTGAACCGCTAGCCTTCTGGTTAGCATTCAAGTGCCTTAAGCACTATGCTACCGGAGCTCCCACATTATAGGGCACAAAAGTCTTTAAACCTGATTCCGTTCTTCAGCTGTGACTCTCTCTTCTTTTAACCATGACTGCTCTATCCCTCTTTTTCTTTCTCTTTCTTTCCTCTTCCTCCTCCTCATTGCTGCTTTCCAGAACATCAGCAATACAGACAAGCAATTTCTTAAAGTATAGGCCTTCAAATGGAAGGTTACATTTTCAAGTCTAGCTAGTTAACTGTTAGTTAAATCAAACTGATACATGAGTAAAGGTTTATAAATGCAGTGCAAAAAAGGGCCCTGCAGAGCAAGGAAGCAAGAAAGCAAGAAATTCCAAGGTCTGGGGGACAGTGGCCTTTTCCACCACCTTAATCCTCCCTGATGGGCCTCCAAGCAGCAGCTCATGTGCATCTGTTGACCTGCTGCTCTGGACAGCCTTCCTGCCAGGCTCCACAGAGTGGGTGGAGAGGATAAAGTGACTGTTAACAACAGGAGTCTTAACTCCTGGCCTGCATCCCTTGAAAGCACAGGCTGCAGACAGTTTAAGCGCCCACCAAAATACCCCTGTGGTGGCTGAGGGACCCTTTCACTTGCACAGAGCCTTTGCATCAAGGAATTGCGAGGAGTCCACTTGACCTTCATTCTGTGGGTTGGAGACTGGAAGGGAGTGCACACCTTACTTGTGCACTGAACGCTGTGGGAGTCTTCCTTTATAGAGGTTCAGCCCCTCAGGGACAGAGATATATTGAGAGGTAGTGTGGAAGGAACTCGGCTCCCACTGAGCATTCCTGTGAGGCCAACTCTAGGCATTAGTGAGGAGAGCAGGGGCTGACAGCAGAAACCTCTCCCTGCTCCTGAAAAGCCTGTCCTATGCCTGCTCTGCAGAGAGTTATCTGACTCTGAGCTCATTGGATCCCAGATGATTTCTACCCAGGAAGCAGGTTACACTCTTCATCAGTTGTAGACGTCCAATCACTTTAGGGATGGGGGACTAATTTGGTTTTTAAATTTTTATTATTATAAACAATTTAGATTTTTTTAAAAATTTATATTTTATTGCCATATTTCTCAAGTTCACATTTTATTGTGATATGATTTACATACAGTGAAATTCACTCTTTTTTTTAAAAATTCACTCTTGTTAGTGTACAATTCTATGTATATGAACAAATGCATACAGTTGTGTCACTGTCACCACAATCAATATATAAAACATTTTCATCATCCCAGAAAGTTCCCTCATGACCCTGTGTAATCAGTCCTGACCCCCTCTCCCAGACCTTGGCAACCACTGATGTTTTCTGACCCTGTACTTTGTTAGTCTGTTTTTAAGGAGGCTTAAACAATAACATCTTTATTATTGAACAAACAAGAGTGATGTGAGATGGGCAGTCCAGGGCCAGGTGATCAGAAGTTGAATACAACCATAATGAGCATCACATGAAATCAGAAATGTCCACGAAGAAGGTAAACCTCTGTAAGTCATCTGCAGAACACAGCTCAAGTCTAGAACGAAGCTGATTATTCCCATGCTGAAACCAGTTAGAAGAGAGGAAACAATGCCCCCACAATGGATCATGAGACCACTCATGATTCTTTCTAAGAAGGAAGAAAAGAGCGCAGAAGCCTGCCCAATCTAAGCATGCTGGGGTGGCTGGCACAACCTATGGGGCTCTGCCACTGATCCTGGAGTTTTGCCTGAATGGCAGAATGGTATATAAATGGAATCTTATAGTGTGCAACCTTTGAATCTGGCATCTTTCATTTAGCATAATACATTTGAGATGTATCCAGTTATTCCTGTTCATTGTTGAGTAGTATTCCAATATGTGTATGGATGTATCACAGTTTATCCGTTAATGAGTCAAAAGACATTTGGGCTGTTTGTATTTTTTGGTGGTTATTAATAAAGTTGCTATAAACATCTAAATGCAGGTTTTTGTATTACCATGAGTTTTTATTTCTCTCTGGTAAGTACCTAAGAGTGATTTTGTTGAGTTACGTAGTGAGTGTATGTTTAACATTATAAGAAACTGCCAAGCTCTTTTCCAAAGTGGCTATACCATTTTATTCCCATCAGCAGCAAATGAGACTTCATTTTTCCACCTACATCTCAGCACTTATTATTGTCAAGTTTTCTTTCCTTTTAGCTATACCAGTAGATGTGTGTAATTGTATCTCATGGTGGTCTTCAATTGCTTTTCCCTAATGACTACTGATACTGAGCACACTTTCATACGCTTATTTGTCATTCATATATCCTCTTTGGTGACATGAGTGTTAAAATTGTTTGCCCACTTTTGTAGAGGGCGGTTTGTTTTCTCATTATTGAACTGCGAGCTATGAGACTTCTTGATATATTCTTCATATAAGCCATTTATCAGATAAGTACTTTGTATTTTCTCCCACATTGTGGCTTGTCTTCTGTTTTCTTAACACTGTCATTCAAAAAGCAAAAACTTTTCAATATGATAAAGTTGCATTTATCAATTCAATTGTGTTTTTGGTTTTGTGTCTTACAACCCATTAATTAACTCGAAGTCAAAAACCCATTAATTAACTCAAAGTCAAAATATTGTTTTCTTTTAGAAGTTTTTTTAGAAGTATAGGTCAATGTTCATTTTTCTAAAAAAAAAAATATGAGTGTCCAATTCTTCTAGCACCATTCATTAAAAGATTATCCTTTCTCCATTGATTTGCCTTTGCACCTTTGTCAACAATCAATTGGCCATATAAGTGTGGGTCTATTTTTGGACTCTCCATTCTGTCAGTTAATCTATATTCTATCCTTTCACCAGTACTAGACTATCTTGGGAGCTCTGGTAGCATAGTGGCTAAGACACTTGCCTGCTAACCAGACGGCTGGCGGTTCAAACCCACCAGCCACTCCTCGGAAGGAAGGTTGGGCAATCCTACTTCTGTAGTGATACTGCCTCGGAAACCCAAGGAGGGGTCACCATGAGTTGGGGCTGACTCGACGGCACATAACAACAACAACAACAGACTATCTTGATTATTGTAGCTTTAGATAAAACTTCGTATAAGGTAGTGTGAGTTCTGAAACACTGTTTTTCTTTTTTCAAATGATTTTGGCTATCCATCCTATTGCCTTTGCATTTCCCTATACATTTAAAGTTAACTTATTAATTTCTAACAGAAAAATTCTGCTGGAATTTTGCTTAAGACTAAATTAAATTTGGTCTTCTTGATCAATTTGAGAAGAACTGATCTCTTAGCAATACTGAGATTTGCATTTCATAAACACAATCTCTCCATTTGGTCTTCTTTGATTTTTCTCATCAATGCTTTTTTTCATTATTATATATTTTGTTAGATTTTAACCTAAGTGCTGTGAATTAAATTATGTCTTCCAAAAGGACATATTGAAGTCTAATCCCTGTACCTGTGAATATCACCTTGTTTGGAAATACGTTCTTTCTTTGAAGATGTTATCAGCTAATAAGGTCATGCTGGAGTAGCCTGGGTCCTAATTTTTTCTGAGTGGCATCTTATAACAGGAGAGAGTAGACATGGAAACAAAGGTCATAGGGTAAAAATAGATGCCATGTGAAGAAGGATCTAAAAGCCAAGAAATACCAGGAAACAAAAACCTGGAGCTGCCAGAAGGTGATGAAAACAAAGAAGGATTTTTCCCTGAACAGAAACAGCACTGCACTGCTTTGAATTCAGACTCAGCCTCCAAAACTATAAGACAATGAATTTCTGTTCTTTAAAGCCACTATTTTGTTGTTGTTGTTGTTGTTGTGTTTTGCTTATTTGTTTGTTATTTTGTTGTGGAAGCCCTAGGAAACTAAGAAATTAAGTATTTGATATTTTTTAAGTACTACTGTAAATAGCACTTTATTTATATGATACTATTTCATGTCAATTTACAAATGTTTATTGTTAGACTGTAGAGATACAGTTGTTTTATGTATATCGATCCTGCAACCTTGCTAACTTAATTTACTAATCTTAGTATTTTTTAAAATAGATTATTTTGGAATTTCCTGTATAGAATATCATGATATCTGAGGATAGAAATAATTTTATTTATTTATTTCTAATCTTCATGACTTTTCTTGCCTTATTGCACTGTCTAGGACTTCTAAGACAATTGTGAATAGGAATGGTAAAGAATGGACATCTTCATCTGTGTGAATCATAACAAATTATGGATAACATCAAAAAGAATGAGAATTCCAGAACACTTAAATGTGTTCATGAGGAACCTATACATAGACCAAGAGGCTGTCATTCAGACAGAACAAGGGCATACTTCATGGTTTAAAATCAGGAAATGTGTGCATCAGGGTTGTATCCTTTCACAATACTTATTCAATCTGTATACTGAGCAAATAATCTGAGAAGCTGGACAATATGAAGAAGAACAAGGTGTCAGGATTGGAGCAAGAATAATTAACAATCTGCAATATGCAGATGACACAACCTTGCTTGCCGAAAGTGAAGAAGACATGAAGAATTTACTGATGAAGATAAAAGACTACAGCTTTCAGTATGGATTACATCTCAACATAAAGAAAACAGAAATCCTTACAACTGGATGAATAAGCAACATCATGTTAAGTGGAGAAAAGATTGACATTGTCAGGGATTTCATTTTCCTTGAATCCACAATCAACACCTATGGAAGCAGCAGTCAAGAAATCAGCTGACATATTGCACTGGGCAAATCTGCTGCAAAGGGTTTCTTTAAAGTGTTGAAAAGTAAAGATGTAACTTTGAAGATTAAGGTATGCTTGATCCAAGTCATGCTATTTTCAACAGTTTCATATGCATGTGAAAATTGGACAATGAATAAGGAAGTCTGTAGAATTGATGCATTTGAATTGCGGTATTGGCAAAGAATATTGAAAATACCATGGACTGCCAGAAGAACAAACAAATCTGTCTTGGAGGAAGTACAGAAAGAATGCTCCTTTAGAAGCAAGAATGGCCAGACTTCGTGTCATGTAATTTGGTCATCTTGTCAGAAGGAACCAGTCTCTGGAGAAGGATCTCATGCTTGGTAGAGAATCAGTGAAAAAGGGGAAGACCCTCAATGAGATATATTGACGCAGTGGCTACAACGATGGGCTCAAGCATAGCAAAATTTGCAAGGGTGGTGCAGGACTGGGCAGTGTTTTGTTCTGTTGTATATAGGGTGACTATGAGTCGGAACTGACTTGATGGCACTTAACAAAACATTATCTTGTTCCCAATCTTTGTTGTTGTTAGTTGCCATTTACTCAGCTGATTCATGCCAATCCCATGTACAACTCCATCCTGCACCATCCTCATAATTGTTTGTATACTTGGGTCAGTCCATTGTTGTGGTCATTGTGTATTTTGAATGACTTCCAACTTAAGAACCTCATCTTTCAGCACTACATTGGACAATATTCTATTGTGATTCATAGAGTTTGCATTGGTAAAATTTCAGAAGCAGAACATTATTACTTTTTTCCTAGCCTGTTTTAATTTGGAAACTCTGCTGAAATCTGCCCACAATGGGATGACCCTGTTGGTATTTGAGATATCAGTGGCATAGCTTATAGCATCACAGCAACATGCAAGCCCCCAAACTGACAAGCAGGTGGCAGAGGAAGTTATTCTAGTCATTCATCACAAAGTATGATGTTAGTTGTAGATTTTTTGTAGATGCCCTTTATCAGATTGAGAAAGTTTCTTTCCATTTCTAGTTTTCTAAGAGTTCTTATTGTGAACATATTTTTAATATGTCAAATCCTTTTTCTGCAGTTGTTGAAGTAATCATATGGTTTTTCTTCTTTAATCTATATATATGGTGAGTTAAATGGATTGATTTATTTCATTTTGAACCAATTTTGCCTTCCTGAGATATGATCAAGTGTCTGTCCCAGGATTGACTTGATCACGATGTATTATCATTTTTATATATGGCTGGATTCAGTTTGCTAATATTTAGTTGAAGAATTTTACATCTACGTCCATAAAGAATATTGGTGTCTAGTTTTCTATTGACGCATCAGAGAAATCCTGGCATCATAAAATGAGTTGGGAAATGGTTGCTCCTCTTCTATTTTCTGAAAATATATGTGAATTAGGATTATTTATTTCTAAATTGGTTGGTAGGCTTTCCCAATGAAGCCATCTTGGCCTCAAATTTTCTTTATAGGAAGGTTAATTATAAACTAAATTTCTTTAATAAGGTATAGTAATTGCTTCTTAAATGAGGTTTGGGAGTTGTCTTAATTACCTATTGCTGAGTAACACAAATAGCACAATTGGGTGGTTTTAAAGAAAAGAAATTTATGGAAGCTAAAAGTTTAGATTAGGGTCTCTGCCATATTGATTCCTTCCTTGCCAGTAGCCCTCAGTTTCTTGGTGTTCCTTGGCTTGTAGGCAATCATCACATGGTGCCTGTTCCTGCACACACACACACACCCCACCCTTGGCATGTATGTGTTTCTGTGTCTATTTTGTTCTTTTTATAACGCTGAAGGAATTTGATTCAGGACCCATACTACATTGGGGTAATCTCATTAGCATAACAAAATAAAAAAATTTCTATTCCCAAACAGGATCACATGCACAGGTACAGGGGTTAGTATATCAAAATATTCAGAGGGGCTATTATTCAATCCATAATAGCAGTTTATACCTTTTAAGAGATATGACATTTTATCAAAGTTACTAGAAGCTGAAACAGACAAAAAGAGGTCTTCCTTTAGAGCTGCACACTGAATCCGTATTTCTAGCTTCCTGAACCAAGAGAATTTTTGTTCATAAAGTTGTTCACATAGTTCCTTATTAACATTTTAATGTCTGTATGAGTTGTAGTGTTACCACTTTCATTCCTATTATTGATATTTCAGTCTTTTCTCTCTCTTTTTTAATCAGTCTGGATAGAGACTTATCACTTTTATTGATCTTAGAGAACCAGCTTTTTGCTTCATTGCTTATCTATATTATTTTCAATTTTGATTTATGCTCCTATCTTTATTATGCCCTGATTTCGCTTGTTTTAGATTTAGTTCATTCTTTTTATAGTTCTCAGGTGGAATCTTAGATTATTGATTTAGATCTTGCTTCTTTTCTAATTAGGTATTTATAGCTACATATTTTCCTCTATGTGCTGTTTTAACTGCACCGAACAAATTTTGATAGCTGTGTTTTCATTCAAATCAAAATACTCTACAGTTCCCCTTATGACTTATTTTTGATCCACAGTCATGTAGGAGTATATTATTTAGCTTTAAATTTTTACAGTTTTGCCAGATATATTTCTGTTGTTTATTTCTAGTTTAATTCTACTGAGGACATATTTTGTTTTATTTCAGTTCATTGAAATATGTTGACATTTGTATTATGGACTAGAATGTTGTCTATCTTGTGAATGTTCCATGTACACTTGAAAAGAATGTGTATTCTGTTTTATTGGGTGGAGTGTTCTAGGAATATCAATTTGGTCAGATTGCTCCAGCCTTCTATCTTAATATTGTTGTTCAGTCAGCTGGTTCTATCTGTTACTAAGGGATGGCTGTTGAAATCTCCAATTATAATTTTGGCTTTACTTATTTCTCTTGTCAGTTCTATCAGTTTTTAATTCATATATTTCCAATTATTGTTGTTAGGTACATATCTATTTAGGATTCTTTTGTATTTTTGTTGAATGGGTCCCTTTATTATTATGTTATGTCTTCTTGTAATCCTGGTCATATTCCTTTTTGTAAAGTTTACTTTGTCTGATATTAATATCAAATCTAGCTTTCTTTTGATTAATTTTTACATGATATATTTTTCCATTCCTTTACATTTAACCTCTCTACATTTTCATATTTAAAATGGATTTTTTATAGAGAGCATAGAATGAGATTTGTTTTTATATCTAATATAAACTACTTCAGTCTTTTAATTGATGTGTTTACTCATTTATGTTGTTGTTGTTTTTATGTGCCATCAAGTTGGACCCAACTCATAGCGACCCCTCCTTGGGTTTCTGAGGTGGTATCACTATGGAAGTAGATTGCCCAACCTTCCTTCTGAGGAGTGGCTGCTGGGTTTGAACCGCCAGCCTTCTGGTTAGCAGTCAAGTGCCTTAGGCACTATGCTACCATAGATCCTTTAGTCATTTATATTTAATGTAATTATTGATATGGTTGGCCTTAAATCTAATATCTTGCTAGATGTTTCGTATTTGTCCCATCTGTTCTTTGTTCCTCTTTTTCTGCTTGCTTTTGGATTGAAAACTTCTTTTATTACATATTTTCCTACAATATTGGTTTATTTATATTTCTTTAAAAATGTAATGGACATTTTAGGGTTTACAATAAACACTATCTTCAAAATACTATAGAGCTTCGTGTATAGTATAAAGTCCTTAACATAGTACATTTCCAATTCCTCATATATTCTACTTTTACATATATGAAACACTCATAATACAGTCTTACTGCTTTTGCTTTAGATAGTGAGTTACCATTTAGAGTGAATAAAAATAAGAACAAAGTGCTTTTAACCTTCATTTTAACCATTTCCAGGGAGCTGTGTGTGTGTGTGTGTGTGTGTGTGTATCTACCAAGTTTCTGTTGGGAGTCATATTCTTTCTGCCAGAGGAGCATCTTTATCATTTCTTGAGGTGTAGATCTATCTGCTGGTAATAAATTCTCTCAGCTCTTGTCTGTCTAAAAAGTCTTTATTTTACCTTCATTTTTCATTCTTGCTGCATATAGTATTCTTAGTTGACTTTTTTTTTCCTTTCAGTACTTTAAAATTTTCATTTTACTGTCTCCTGGCTTACAGAGTTTCTGAATAGAAATCGGCTATAATTCTTACCTTTGTTCTTGTGTCTCTTTTCTCTGGCTGCCTTAAAGATTTTCTTTTATGTTTGATTTTCAGGAGTTTGTGTATAATTTGTTGGGTTTATTGTTTCTTCTCACACTAGTCTGGCTCAATTTGTAACAATTCATCAACCATTTTAGCTGAATATTTCTCACACATGTGTATGGCACCTGGGGTCTCTTTCTTACCTGCTCTGCCCAGGTGAGCCAGTGTTTCTGTGTCACTGTTTGTTGGAGGAGCTTGTCTTTCCTTAGATTTCAGGCTGCTTGGTTGCCCTGCACCCTCAGTTCTTTCATGGCTCAAGAAAGTTTTAATTTAGTATTTTTCTTTTTGTTCCATCTTCCAGCTATTTATATTCTAGGCACCTGATTTACCAGGCCTACAATTTTTAAAATAGTCTTTTCTGTGGAAATGCATGTTTCTTTAATACAAATTAGCTCACAAGTGATCAGCAAGTAAGGTCAGCATAATGCAGAAGTCACGTTGGTTCTTATGCAATTTTCCCTAGCATGTTAATATCTTGAAGTGATCTTAGACAAGATTTCTCAAAAATTAAAAAGAAAGCTTTAAAAACTTATGATGAATTTAAGGAAAACAAACAAACAAACCCTAACAATCTATAGCTTTGCCTTCCTTTAGTACAAGTAGGGCTGCTTTCGTGACATCTAGTACTTCTATGTTTTCATTATCTTAAGGTTTCTGGCAGAAAAATTCAGATTAGAAAGTTGCAAAGACATTATGCCCTGTGTTAAAACAATGAATTAACGAAAAAGGCTATAGCTCTGATCTGAATTTTAATGTTGATAAAAAGCTCTCTATCAGAAGAGAATGTCCCTGTGATAGTTGGAGCTGTGTGTCAACTTGGCTAGACCCCAGTTCTGTGTGGTTGTTCCCATGATGGGATCAGATGACTGTGTTTTGAGTGGCCAATCTGCCCAAGGGGAGTTTCCCTAGGGGTGTGGCCTGCTTCCAGGATATCCGGGGACATCCTGGGAAGAGAGACATTCTTCTGTGGATCGGGACTCTGGTGCGCTGCCTACAACCTTCCGTGAGTGAGCAGCCCACCACTCGGCCTGGAGATCTTGGATTCATCATTCATTGGAGTTAACAGCCAGTGTACTGCCTGCCAGCCTTGAGCTTCTTGGTCCCCTGCAGTTGCGGAAGCTAAGAAAAGCCTCCAGCTTGACGTTTGCTCCAGGGACTTTGGACTTGCCAGCTTCTATACATTTTCCTAAGATAAATTTCTCTCTCTCTTTATATATGTATATAAGCTTTGCTGGTTTATGTTTCTCTAGAAAACCAAGTCTATCACATTTGGTAACGGGAGTGGTTCTAGAGAGACAAAATCATAAGGATAGGCTTCCTAGATTGGTTCTCCAGTTTGATTAATTTTGATGACACTAGCGACTCTACGTCTGCTAGTAAAGAGGGCCCTACTAATCCATGGCATGAGGTGGCAAAATTAATACATGAAATAGCACCACCAATAGATCAAGTACTTGTGAGATGTGACGCTCTGGGTGATCAGATATTTGGTACTTTTCTGCAATTTTGTCAGAATGAGGAGTATAAGGAAGCTGGTTGGTTGGTCCTACTTACACTGGATAAATTGGTGAAAGAGTGAGATGGGCTCAAAGCTGCTGAGTCTCGGCTTAAACACCACATAAATGACCTCAATGCTTCCAGCTGTGCTCTAAAGAAAGCCTTATAGCTTCTACTAACAGAGCTGATATAGCTGAAACCCAAATCCAGAATCTTATTGTAAGAGTGACTGAATTACAACGCCAGCTCAATTGCCAACCCATAACAGTGTCTGGCATTAAAGTGTGGGCATTGATTAGAAAAAAATGGGATCCTGAAACCTGGAATGGGGACATATGGGCAGATGATCAGGAAGATCAGGATTCTGTTGAATCCCTTCCATCTGAACGGATTACTGTAAAATCATTATCCCATCCCCCTCAGTTTGAGGGGATTAGCCAAACGGGTCCTGCGGGGTTATTGTGTGAGGCACAGGCCATGGAAGACATTCCTGAATGCTTTCAGGAACTGCCTCAAGCACCTATTCTGGCGGCTAGGCCCATAACAAAGGTCAAGTGTAAGCAAGCCCCAAGAGGTGAAATAGAAAGTGTGACTGAGGAGGTGATACCCTACACCTGAAAGACCTACTTTGATTTTGCCAACATGTACAGACAGAAACCTAGAGAATATGTATGGGAATGGCTACTGAGGGTGTGGGATAATGGTGCAAGGAATGTGAGATTGGATCAGTCTGAGTTTATTGGTTCAGGTCCACTAAGTATGGATTCTTCATTCAATGTCTCAGCTCAAGAGGTTAGGAAAGGATCTAATAGTTTATTTGGTTGGCTTACTGAGGCATGGATTATGCGGTGGCCTACCTTAAGTCAAGTTGAAGTACCAGACCTGCCTTGGTTTAATATAGAAGAAGGTATCCAGAGGCTTAGGGAAATTGACCTGTTAGAATGCATTTATTAGATTAGACCCCTAGAGCCAGAAATGGAGAGTCCAGAAGACATGCCTTTCACCAGTACAGTGAGGAATAACTTTGTGAAGGGAGCTCCAGCATCCTTGAAGACTGCTGTGATTGCTATTTTATGTAAACCTGATTTGACAGTGGGAACTGCCCTAATTGGAATAAAACACTTAACTACAATGGGACTGATTGGACCCCATGGTAGTAGGGGCCAAGTGGCAGCACTTAATTGACAAAGGCAAGGTGGGTGTGGTTACCATAATGGACAGCAGAGTTGGAACACTAATCAGAATAGTCTGACTCGTGTGGAATTATGGCATTGGCCATTTGCTCATGGTGTTCCTAGTAGTGAAATACATGGCAAGCCTACTAAATATTTACTTGATCTGTATTGTTGTTGTTGTTGTTGTTATGTGCCGTCGAGTCAAACCCAACTCATAGAGACCCCTCCTTGGGTTTCCAAGGCAGTATCACTATGGAAGTAGGATTGCCCAACCTTCCTTCCGAGGAGTGGCTGGTGGGCTTGAACCGCCAGCCGTCTGGTTAGCAGGCAAGTGTCTTAGCCACTATGCTTGATCTGTATAGACAGAAGAATTCTAGGTCACGTGAATAGCAACCTAGACTGAATTGCCAGACTACAGAGTCATGACCTCTCAATCAATTCCCAGACTTGAGTCAGTTTACAGACCCACAACCCCTTGAATGAAAGGGAGGCCTGGTCCCTTTGAGGAAGGACCCCACTACATTGCCAAAAATCTATAATGTCAGTCTTTCTCCTAGCCTTCCCCAAAGGGGTCTGAGACCTTTTACGAGAGTGACTGTTCATTGGGGAAAAGGAAATAATCAGACATTTTGGGGATTACTGGACACTGGCTCTGAATTGACACTAATTCCAGGAGACCCAAAGCATCATTGTGTCCCACCAGTCAGAGTGGGGACATATGGAGGTCAAGTTATTGATGGAGTCTTAGCCCAGGTGCGTCTTACAGTGGATCCAATGGGTCCCCAAACCCATCCTGCAGTGATTTCCCCAGTGCCAGAATGCATAATTGGAATAAGTATACTCAGCAATTGGCAGAATTCCCACATTGGCTCCCTGACATGTGGAGTAAGGGCTATTATGGTAGGAAAAGCCAAGTGTAAGCCATTAGAACTGCCTCTACCTATAAAAATAATAAACCAAAAGCAGTACCACATCCCTGGAGGGGTTCCAGAGATTATTGCCACCATCAAGGACTTGAGGGATGCAGGAGTGGTGATTCCCACCACATCCCCATTTAATTCACCTATTTGGCCTGTGTAAAAAACAGATGGATCTTGGAGAATGACAGTAGATAATGGTAAACTTAATCAGGTGGTGACTCTAATTGCAACTGCTGTTCCTGATGTGGTTTCATTGCTTGAGCAAATTAGTACATTTCCTGGTACTTGGTATGCAGCTATTGATCTGGCCAATGCCTTTTTCTCAATACCAATTTCAAAAGACGATCAGAAGCAGTTAGACTTCAGCTGACAAGGCCAACAGTATACTTTTAAAGTCCTTCCTCAGGGGTTTATCAACTCCCTGGCACTATGTCATAATTTAGTCCATAGGGATCTTGATTGCCTTTCCCATCCACAAGACATCACACTGGTCCATTATATTCATGACATTATGCTGATTGGACCTAGTAAAGAAGTATCGATGATTCTAGACTTACTGGTGAAACATATGCATGCTAGAGGTTGGGAAATTAACCCAACGAAAATTCAGGCACCTTCCACCTCAGTGAAATTTCTAGGGGTCCAGTGGTGTGGGGCATGTTGAAATATTCCTACTAAAGTGAATGATAAGTTATTGTATCTGGCTTCCCCCACAACTAAAAAGGAGGCAAAACATTTGGTGGGTCTCTTTGGATTTTGGAAGCAACATATCCATCATTTGGGTGTGTTGCTGCGGCCTATTTATCAAATGACTCAGAAAGCTGCTAGTTTTGAGTGGGACCCAGAGCAACAGAAGGCCTTGCAACAGGTTCAGGCTGCTGTGTGGGCTGCTCTGCCACTTGGGCCATATGATGTGGCTGATTCAAGGTACTTGAAGTGTCTGTAGTAGATAGAGATGCTGTTTGGAGCCTTTAGCAGGTTCCTATTGGTGAATCACAACTCAGACCTTTGGGGTTTAGAAGCAAAGCCCTGCCATGCTCTGCAGATAACTACTCTCCTTTTGAGAAACAGATTTTGGCTTGTTACTGGGCTTTGGTAAAGATTGAATGCCTAACTATGGGCTACCAAGTCACCATGAGACCTGAGCTGACCATCATGAACTGGGTGTTGTCTGACCCACAGAGTCACAAAGTTGGACATGCACAGTAGCACTCCATCATTAAATAGAAGTGGTATATCAGAGATCGGGCTTGAGCAGGACCTGAAGGCACAAGTAAATTGCATGAGGAAATGGCCCAAATGCCTAGGGTCTCCACTCCAGTCACATGACCTTCCCTGTCCACTCTGTACCTATGGCCTCATGGGGAGTTCCTTATGATCAGTTGACTGAGGAAGAGAAAACTCATACCTGGTTTACAGATGGTTCTCTGTGATATGTAGACACCACTAGAAAGTGGACAGCAGCGGCACTGCAGCCCCTTTCTGGGACTTCCTTAAAGGACAATGGTGAAGGGAAATCCTCCCAATGGGCAGAACTTTGAACCATGCATATGGCTGTTCACTTTGCATGGAACAAGAAATGGCCAGATGTGCGATTGTATATGGATTCATGGGCTGCGGCTAATGGCTTAGCTGGATGATCTGGGACTTGGAAGGAGCATGATTAGAAGATTGGTGATAAGGATGTGTGGGGAAGAGGTATGTGGATAGATCTCTCTGAATGGGCCAAAGGAGTAAAGATATTTGTGTCTCATGGGAATGCCCATCAAAAAGTGATCTCAGCAGAGGAGGATTTTAACAATCAGGTGGATAGGATGACACATTCAGTGGAAACCAGCGGTCCTTTTTCCCCAGCTACTCCTGTCATTGCTCAATGGGCTCATGAAGAAAGTGGCCATGGTGACAGGGATAGAGGTTATGCTTGGGCTAAGCAACATGGACTCCTGCTTACCAAGGCTGATTTGGCAGTCGCTATTGCTGAGTGCTCAATCTGCCAACAGCAGATACCAGCACTGAGTTTGTGATATGAAACCATTCCTCAGGGTGATCAGCCAGCAATCTGGTGGCAGGTTGATTACATTGGACCACTTCCATCATGGAAAGGACAGTGTTTTGTTCTTACTGGGATAGATACTTATTCTGGATATGGATTCACCTTCCCTGCACGCAATGCTTCTGCTAAAACTCCCATCCATGGACTTACAAAATGCCTTATCCACCATCATGTTATCCCACACAGCATTGCTTCAGATCAAGGGACTCATTTCACAGCACATGAAGTGCAGCAGTGGGCTTATGCTCATGGAATTCACTGATCTTACCATGTTCCCCATCATCCTGAAGCAGCTGGTTTGATAGAACAATGGAATGGCCTCTTAAAAACACAAATATGGCACCGGCTAGGTGGCAATACATTGAAGGGTTGGGGCAATGTTCTCCAGGAGGATGTATATGCTCTAAACCAGCATCCAATATATGGTACTGTTTCTCCAATAGCCAGGATTCACGGGTCCAGGAACCAAGGGGTGGAAACAGGAATGGTACCACTCACTATTACCCCTAGTGACCCACTCAAAAAATTTTTGCTTTCTGTCCCTGCTACCCTATGCTCTGCAGGTCTGGAGATCTTAGTCCCAAAGGGAGGAACACTCCCACCTGGAGACACAATACTGATTGCATTGAACTGGAAATTAAGAATGCCACCTGGCCATTTTGGCTTCCTCATGCCTCTGGATCAACAGATAAAGAAGGGCATTAGTGTACTATCTAGTGTGATAGATCCTGATTACCAAGGGGAAATTGGTTTGGCTTTACATAATGGAGGTAAAGACGAATATGTCTGGAATACAGGAGATTCTTTAGGATGTCTCTTAGTATGACCATGCCCTGTGATTAAAGTCAATGGAAAATTACAGTAACCTAATTCTGATATGGCTGCTAACGGCCCAGACCCTTCAGGAATGAAGGTTTGGGTCACCCCACCAGGCAAAGAACCACGACCAGCTGAGGTGCTTGCTGAGGGCAAGGGAAAGACAGAATGGGTGGTGGAAGAAGGTAGTTCTGAATATCAGCTACGACCATGTGACCAGCTGCAGAAACGAGGACTGTGATTGTTATATTTCTTCATTGTATATGTGCATCACATATTTTTGTTTCCTTCTGTTATGAACTGTGAAATGTAAATAAGGTTAATGCATTTTGGTTGTATGTGTGTTAACGTATCATGTTAGGCACAAATATGACTCTGTCATTGTCCTTATTTAGAGATTATATATGGTTAAGAAGATGTGTACAACTGCCAAGTTGACAAGGGGTGGACTGTGATAGTTGGAGCTGTGTGTCAACTTGGCTAGACCCCAGTTCTGTGTGGTTGTTCCCATGATGGGATTGGATGACTGTCTTCTGAGTGGCCAATCTGCCCAAGGGGAGTTTCCCTAGGGGTGTGGCCTGCTTCCAGGATATCCAGAGACATCCTGGGAAGAGAGACAGTCTTCTGTGGATCGGGACTCTGTTGTGCTGCCTACAACTTTCTGTGAGTGAGCAGCCCACCATTCGGCCTGGAGATCTTGGATTCATCTTTCATTGGAGTCAACAGCCAGTGTACTGCCTGCCAGCCTTGAGCTTCTTGGCCCCCTGCAGTTGCAGATGCTAAGGCTGGCTCCAGCCTGATGTTTCCTCCAGGGATTTAGGACTTGCCGGCTTCTATACGTTTGTGAGCCATTTTCCTAAGATAAATTTCTCTCTCTCTTTATATATATATATACAAGCTTTGCTGGTTTTTGTTTCTCTAGAGAACCCAGTCTAACACAGCCTCCTAAGACATATATCTCAAAAAGAAAATATGACACTATCTTGGTTCTTTAGTGCTTCTATAACAGAAATACCACAAGTGAATGGTTTTAACAAACAGAAATTTATTCTCTTACAGCTTTGGAGGCTAGAAGTCCAAATTCATAGTGTTGGCTCTAGAGGCTGGGTGAAGGCCTTTGACTTTGGGCTTCAGTTCTGCCTCTTCTTCCAAGCCCCAAATTAGAAAGAAAGCTTTAACAACTTATGATGAATTAAAAAAAAAAAAAAAAAACCTGAAAATCCTTGGCTTGCCTTCCTTTAGTACAAGTAGGGCTACTTTAGTGACATCTAGTACTTCTATGGGAGCTCTGGTACCTAAGGCACTTGACTGCTAACCAGAAGGCTGGTGATTCAAACCCACCAGCCACTCCTCGGAAGGAAGGTTGGGCAATCTACTTCTATAGTGATACCACCTCGGAAACCAAGGAGGGGTCCCTATGAGTCAGGTCAAACTCAAGGGCAAATAACAATAGTACTTCTATGTTTTCATTATCTTAAGCTATCTGGAGCTAGAGGCTTCTCTTAACTCACTCAGCTGCTGGCTGCTGAGGCTGAAAAACGCAGGATAGGCAAGTAAAATGATACAATCCCAAAATCAGCAGATAACATAGCAGGCCACTCATTCAAGTCCAGGAATAATCCCAAGATCAGCAGGCAACACAGCAGGCCAAGCCTCAGCCAAATACAGGGTCCAGATATGCCAAAAGCTAGAGATCTTTCTCAAGGCCTCTCCTTATATACTGGAAGTAAGCCACACCCCAAAGGCAACTACTTAGCTACTCAGCAGATTCCACCACGGAGGTAATTACAATCTCATCATGGGAAATAACTACATCTAGCTGCCCAGCTACTCAAAACCACAGCACAGCCAAGTTGACACACAACCTTAACTAGCAAGAGCCCTATGCTTTGTATGCTTTTTATTTACCTTTGCTAGTATTTTTTATTAGGATTGTTATAGATTTTTATCAATATTCAGGTTTGAAAATTTCATAGATTTCAATAATCTTCCCTCTAGTCCTATTCTCCCCATAAGCTCTGTCATTTTTGGTGCATAATTTTACAGAATGTCAGTTTTAAGAATGTAATAATTACAATATAGCAAAAGAATGCCCATAGTATGTATTTTTTCTAATTATAAAAGTAATCCATACTCATTATTGAGAATTTCGAAACTACAGTGAAGTAAAAAAAAAAAAAATTAAGTAACCAATAATTATCCATCTAGAGATAATTTAAAAATATCTTTCCAGTCTTTTTTAAATTCACAGATACTTTTTGAAAACATAATTGGAATCAAGTTGCTACATTTTTAAAAACTGAAGAATATAAGCCATTTTTAAAATACAATTTGTTCACTAATGAGACAGAGAGTACACTTAGATTTCACATACATACAAAAAAAAAAAAAAAAACCCTCTCACCATCAGAAAATAACCCTTTATAGTACAGAATAGGAAGAGTCATACTTTAATCCAGCTGAAGTTAAAACAGATAGTTTTAAGTGTATGATTTTAAACACTCTTCAGTTCTTCAAATCTGAAACCTTGAAACTTTTGATTTTTAAACTTTAAAAGGCATTTTTCTGAATCACAGGTATAAAAATTTATGACTCATGCAGAAATAATTAAATAATTTTTTTGTATGTATGCTATGGAAAGGAGCCCTGCTGGCACAAATGGTTAAGTGCTCACTCAGCTGCTAACAGAAAGGTCAGCTGTTTGAACCTACCCAGTGACTCCACGGAGAGAAGACCTGGTGATCTACTTCTGTAAAGATTATAGCCAAGAAAATTGTATGGTTTTCTGTTACATAGGGTCTCTCTGAGCCAAAATCTATCCCACAATATCTAACAACAACAGCAACATATTTCAGAAAGCTATCCATACTCCAATGTATTTGTATGTTAGCAGTGACAATTTTGTGTGTTAGCAGTGCTTTTGCTGGAAGCATGATCTTTTACAATATTTTCTGTTCTCAAGTCTTGTACACAGGAATTCTGCAAATGACAAGGAAGAAATGAACTGAGCAAAACATCTGGAGTAATTCAACAGGAACATGATGCAAGTATTTTGTTGACGTATGGCACTGTCCACATGCTGCAAATAAGCCTTTTGAAAATATTGTGCACAGAAGAGATAGACAAAAAATTTAAAGAAAGAAAATATGCATACATATACATACATACATACATACATATATATTTGCCCTAAGGAAAAGGTTCCCTCCCTTATCCTCCCCCTCCCCTTCCCTAATCAACCAGAGAAGATTCACAAAACTGAAGCAAACATTGGATATACTCTGACCTCCATTTGAAGGTTAATGATAGTTTCATTTCTTGATAGGAAATAACCTTCAGTCAACATGCTCATAGAAACACACACACATGCACACACAGTTATTACTAGGAAAAGAAAAGCTGTCATTGAGCTTAAAAACCAACCAATCAACCAACTACTAATCCAGAGGTCTATGGGCAAATGCTGTGGATGATAAGTGCATACAACCACCAGACTTCAAGAATTTGTTTTTTATTGCCTTTCTAATATACCATACTTTGATTTACTAGAACTAATTTGCAATACTAACTGGCACTGGGCCCCTGGAAAAGGTACTTCTAAATTTAAAATGCAATTTTAATTCAACAAATGCTTATTGAGCCC
This sequence comes from Orycteropus afer afer, assembly GCF_000298275.1. Classification (NCBI taxonomy): domain Eukaryota; kingdom Metazoa; phylum Chordata; class Mammalia; order Tubulidentata; family Orycteropodidae; genus Orycteropus; species Orycteropus afer. The sequence goes on from NW_006922165.1 coordinate 313,377, forward strand.
TCTTTAAGTGCCAGGATTATGCTAGGGTCTGGGGACAGAGATGTGAACAAGAAACATGGGCTCCCTCCTCATAGTCTAGCAAAATGTCAGAATTAAGATTGTCCACTGATTTCCCTCATAATACATCTACTCCAAAACACTGTCTGGGATTCCAACCCATGCCTTCCACTTAGCCCATCAATTGGACTGCCTCATAGTCACTCCCTCTGGTAGTGGCAGAGACTATAGAAAGATGGGGCTCCTGGGCCAGCAGCGCTGATACTAGTCTCGTGGGTGGGGCCATCTCCAGCCCCCCAGGGCTCAGCAGCAGCATCTACTCTCACCAGACAAGCTCTGCAGCATGGTTTTGGGCATTGTTCCAAATGAGCAGGCCCTAGAAAGCAACACGGTGAGCTAAATGGTATCCCTTTAATATGTTCTTTTCAGCTTAAATCAGCCAGAATCTGCTTCTGTTGCTTGCAGTTTAGAATCCTGACTGATCACATGGACAGCCTGTCTGCCCACATACCAGCGTTCTATTCCATTGCAAATCACTAGTTTTTAAAAGATATATACCTGGAGAAAAATTAGGTTGTGTTCTATATGGCTCTGGCATATTTTATCAAATTAAGAAAGTCCCATTTTAAAAAAAGGAAGTCATTTCAACCAGTAGTTCTTGGCTGCAGGACATAAGTGCTGCCTCTATAACTTTTTTATAAATAAAGATCTGAACTTTGGGATTTTATTTTTTTCTATCCAACTAGACCAGATTTAACAACATCACCACAAACACACTTGCATTTGTACATGCTTTCTGGAGTAGGAGAAAAAGAGACAAAGGTAGAACTAGGGTGCTAAAAACTTTTCAACAACTATGGTTTATTGTATCTGGGTTGCAACTCAAGAAGTATCTTAGGGGTGGCTGAGTCTTCATTAAAACTCCGTAGTGTCTTTCTCTTGTGTAAAGGAAAGTCCCCTCATACACACTGAGCAAACACCACACAGTTGGAAGAAGCCATCTTAGGGAGGGCTGTGTTTGCAGAGCTCTGTCCACTCCAGGCACATGTGTTCTTTGCAGGTGTCCAGAACCAGCATTGGTAGCCATGGTATCAACCCATCCATCAGCAGCCCTTCATATTAAGTTACAGCACATATCTCCTGGGGGCCCAATTTAACTCCAGGACAAGGAAATGTTTTAAATTCTAGAGTTGCTCCAAGCCATTTGAGCCCAGTCATGTTGTATAACCTTTCTTTACCATTTCTACACGTGCTCTGCACACAGCTGTTGCAAGGTACGATCTATACTTTGCCCAGACTCCAACACTTGTTTTAGGCAATTTGAAATAAAAACAAGTTGTTGGGAATGTGATAAGATATCCAATAGCACAGTTCATTCACTCTGAATACCCCTGCAGACTATTCCATTCCAGCAAACTCCACAACCATTCTTTTTGTCATGATTTGCCAAGAGAGGTGGTGGTGGTGGTGGTGGTGGTGGTGGTGGTGGTGGTGGTGGGAAATAGTCTATCTCTTTTCATAGAAAACAAATCAGTGTTCTTCTGGTCCAGAGGCTATATACAGACAGATACCTCTTTGACTTACTGTCACCCAGACTTTTCTCCTCTCTCTTGTTTGCGCTAGCATTTCCTCTACCCTTTCAATTTGTCACAGTTGCCTTTCCCCAAAGACCTGTCATTTCCTCTTTTTCGTCTGTTCCACATTCCTTCCTGCCTGGCTTTTTATGAGGTGACAGCAGGGCCTTGCATATCATAGAAGGGAAAGAAATGAATGCCCCAGGTCCCTCAGGGGATGGCATGTCAGTATCCCTATACATAAGGGAGACATGGCATCTGTATCTACCTTTGTGACCTTTGGGGTTTGCATGCCCCTCCCACCTCAAAATTCTCTGACAGTGAGAAAACATAGAATTGTTTTGAGTAATTAGTTGGAAGTCAATGATATCTATTAGGATCAGAAAAGGAGGTTGGGAAAGGGTGAGGATCCAAACTGCACTCTGCTCTGTTGACCACACCAGAATCTCCCAGATTGACAATTCAAGCACACCAACAACTGCGTGCAAGGAAGATGGAGCACTCTACTCCCATAAAGATTTACTGTCTTGGAAACCCAAAGGGGGTCACTATGAGTTGGAATCAACTCCATGGCAGTAGGTTTAGACAGCCTTTTGAGGAGACTTGGTGGTGCAACAGTGAAGCATTTAGCTGCTAACTGAAAGGCTGGCAGTTTGAACCCATCTAGTGGCTCCACAGGAGAAAGACCTGGGGATTTACTCCAGTAAAGATTATAGCCAAGAAAACCCTGCGGGGTACTTCTACTCTGCCAGTATGAGTTGAAATCAACTCAATGGCACCTAACAACAATTTGCTTTTTGACATTTTAATTTCTGCTATGAATAGCAGAATGCTATACCTAAATTTTGTCAGCTAATGTAGTCTTTTGACAACCTAGGTTAAGAAGTCCTGGTGGCACAGCGGTTAAAGCATTGGGCTATTCAGCAAAAGGTTTACCATTTAAACCCACAGCCACTCTGTGAGAGAAAGATGAGGCAGTCTTTTCCTGTAATAATTTACAGCCTCGGAAACTCCATGGCACAGTTCTACTCTGCCCTAGGATTGCTATGAGTCAGAATGGACTAGATGGCAGTGAGTTCGAGTTTGATGTTGTGAGGTTGGGGATGTAGGAGCTTGGCCTAGAGTGTATAAAAGTGAGATTAGGACAACTAACAAAGAGATGTGAGATGGGTAGACAGGTATTCTGTTTAACACAATGCTGCCCAGGGAATGGGTGGGTGGTCTGGTGTGGCAGAGAGAGAAAGTTCTAGGTTTATGGGTGGGTTGTCTGGTGTGGCAAAGAGAGAAAGTTTTGGGTTTAGAGTTAGACGTACCTGGGTTCTAACCCCAGCAGGGCTACTTACGAATTATATGGCCTTCAGGAAGTTACTCTAGTTTCTTTGAGCTTCAATTTTCCTATCTCTTGAATGTGAATCACAATAACGTCCTTGCAAGTTTGTCAAATGGATCATGTGTATAAAGTGCCTAATGCAGAGGCTATTAATAATAATAAATTAAAAAAAAAACAAAAAAACTGCCAAACCCACTGCCATCGAGTAGATTCCAACACATAGCAACACAATACGCAGAGTAGAACTACCCCATTGGGTTTCCAAGGCTATAAAGCTTTACAGAAGCAGATTTCCTCATCTTTCTCCAGCAGGCCAGCTGGTGGGTTTGAACTGCCAGACTTCTGGTTAGCAGTCAGCCGAATGTTTTAACCACTGTACCACCAGAGCTCCTTGACTATTCATAGACACTCAACAGATTACAATAAATATTTTCCACACATGTAATAATACTCTTGGAGTCATAGCAAAGGGAAAGAATGATTTCTAGTTGTAACTTTTGGTCTCCTTGAGGCACAAAATATTTGTCTCTTGTTCTTTTAAGGTATCAGTTGATAAGTCTGGGCCCCAATTATTGAGTAGGATTGTTCCTAGGGATCTAAGGCATCATTACCACAAATGCCCCAGCAAAGTTGGTCAATGGAAAGTACAGAGAAAGAGAAAGAGGGCCCTCACGACCATACACTCACAATTTCCCTTTCAGGGCCCCCCCAACAAGCAGTGACACCCCCTTCTCTCTGTGGGCTACCCTCAGTAGCACCCCCTCCCTACCACGGTTTATACTCCCCTGATTTCACTCTCATGCTTCTCTTCACCACCAGGGATTTGGTTCCGTGTGTGCAGCATTCTTCCCAATGGAGCCTGTTCTCCTCTCCACCTGAACTCTTACTCACTACACCACACACACAGCTACCACTCACTTTGACCGAGCTTCAAGCACAGGCACAGAGCAGAGGGGAACTGTGTGGACACAGCGAGGCTTATTGCCTCAGTACTAGTTTCCAAGTTCCCTGGGGATCCTTGAAACAACCAGGAGATGTGCATGTGATAAGGCAAAGCAGAAAAGGTGAATTTTACATCTCTGCCAGCCTGTGCCTCCAGAAACTTCATTATGCCCAAGTGTCTGGTAAACAGAAAGGACCTCTTGACATGACTTGCAAGGTTAGTGTGGAAATACAAAGCTGCAAAAATAGCTGTAAAGTTATAAAGAAAAATTATCCTGGAGAAAGATGATGACAACTTTTTCCATGTTGTAAATGGTCAGTGGAAAAGTTTCCAATCTGTCTTCCTTCCTCTGTTTCTTTTTAAACCTGTTCCCATATACTTTACAGTGGATGAAACGGTGGTCTTTCTGTCATAAGCGTTCTTTACTTGGTTTGTTGGCAGAGCTCTGGTGGCATAATGCCTAAGGTATTTGACTACTAGCCAGAAGGTTGGTAGTTTAAACCCACTAGCCACTCTGTAGAAGGAAAATTGGGCAATCTACTTCTGTAAAGATTCACTGCCTCAGAAACCCAAAGGGGGTCACTATGAATCAGAATTGACAAGATGGCAGTGAGTTTGTTTGTTTGTTTGTTTGTTTGTTTTGGTTAGCAATTAGACATTTAACAATAGTCAGGTTTCCAGGGAGTGGAGGAGTGAGTGTGGACATGTAGGAACTTTGGTATGTAGAAAGAATAGAAGTGTCCAGGTGGAGATGATACTAGTAAAAATGTTTCCTGAAAAATGCTTGTCACAGTTTTCCATGTGTTGTTTTTCTAAAATGGTTTTTAAACTCCTAATATTCATGAAATTCAAGAATTTTCATTTTGCCCTCCCACTGTTCACTCATAGCTTCCATTTGTATTTTAGTAAAACATTAGAATTCATTTTACTTGGACTATAATGCAGTAGAATGAATTATAGGTAGGCAAGAACACAATCTGAGAGTTCAAGTACTTCTGGTCTATTCCATGTAACTTACTACAGAATTTTCACTTAAACATTACTATTTTATTTAGATTAAAATTAGCACCATATTTGCCCTCTCTTTAAGGAGTCCTTTGGTGGTACAATCCATTAAAGAACTAGGCTGTTTACCAAAACGTTAGAACTTCAAGTCTATCTATCCAGAGGTGCCTCAGAGGAAAGGCCTGGTGATCTAATTTGGAAAAATCAGCCACTGAAAATCCTATAGAGAACAGTTCCACTCTGACACACATAGGGTTGCTACAAGTCAGAATTGACTATATGGTAGTTGGTTTTCACTGGTTGGTTAATATTTATGAAATTCAAAAAATTTCATTTTACCTTCTCACTGTTCACTCATATATTCCATTAGTATTTCAATGAAACATTAGAATTCATTTACTTAGAATGCAATGCAGTAGAGTGAATTACAAGTAGGCAAGGACACAATTTGAAAGTCCAAATACTTCTGGTCTCGTCAAAGCTTCTTAAACCATTCAGCTACTAGATAAAAGGTTGGTGGTTTGAACCCACGCCGAGGCACCTCAGAAACAGGCCTGGAGATCTGCTTTCAAAAGATCACAGACTTCAGAACTCTATGGAGGAGTTTTACTCTGCCCACAAGGAGTCACTATGAGTCAGAATTGATCGATGGCAACCAGCAACCACAAACAGTCCAAGATTCTTACTACAGATTATTTATTTATTTATTTATTTTTACCATTATCTTTACTTAAATATTGCTATCTTATTTAAATTAAAATTAGCCTCATACTATCCTTCTCCTCAAGGAGCTTTGGTGGAATAGTGGTTAAGTGCTTGGCTGTTCACTGAAAGGCTGGCAATTTGAACCCACAAGCTGCTCCAAGGGAGAAAGATGAGGTAGTCAGCTTCCATAGATTTACAACCTTGGAAACCCTATGGGACAGTTTTACTTTATCCTATAGGGTCACTATGAGTTAGAATCGACTTAAGGCTAATGGGTTTGGCTTGGTTCCTCTCCCATTTAGGGTTGTATATGAACATTCCACCCCCAATGAACATGTACTCTGTTTAATCCTTTGTTTGCAGACAAAAACTACCATGTATAGGTTCAATGGAAGCCTAGATGTTTGTGACTTTTATTTGTGATGAAATAGCAATAAAGGATCAAAGTGAGCTGTCTAAGAGGAAATGAGGAAGGAAACCTTGAGAGCAGTCAATGTTGGGAAGTTCAGGAGTGTGTTTGACTGGGTTCTCTAGAGAAACAAAGCCAGTAAAGCTTATAGAGAGGGAGAAAGAGAAATTTATCTTAGGAAAATGGCTCACACACTTATAGAAGCTGGCAAGCCCCAAGTTCTTGGATCAAACGTCAAGCTGGAGGCTTTTCTGACTCACACAGCTGCAGGGGCTGAGGAGCTCAAGATCAGCAGGCAGTATATTGGCTGTTGACGCCAACGAATGACAAATCCAAGATCTCCAGGCCGAATGGTGGATTGTTCGTTCATGGACAGTTGTAGGCAGAATCCTGATCCACAGAACAGTCTCTTTTCCCAGGATGTCCATAAATATACTGGAAGCAGGCCACACCCCTAGGGAAACTCCCTTTCAATGGATTGGCTGCTCAAAACATGTACATCTGATCCCATCATTGGCACAACCCACATCACAATTGCTTAAACCACACAGAATTGTGGTCCAGCCAAGTTGACACACAGCTCCAACTATCACAAGGAGGAACAAGCAGAGACCAGTATGCAACCTAAGAATCTCTTTTCTCAAAATACTCCCCATTTGGATGGTCAGTAGAAAAATAGTTTTATGAAATGATTCATGTAAGAAACTCAAATCCTTGCAGAGCCTGTTAGTAGAATACTAATAGTTTTCTCCCCTGCTTTCATCCTGAGCCCAGGTTTTGTTCCAGTGTTCATGTCTCCCTCCACATATCCCAGAAAAAGCCTTATTGCTATGACCCACTTATTATGTGAGAGGAATGCCTTGATTAGAGAGGCCTGAGACCCAGTTCTGGGCAATAAAATGCCAGGGGCAGTCTATAAGGATCTCCTGGGAAAAATTACTTTACTTCTAAGAAGAGACTCTGTCTTTTTCTCTCACTGTATATTTCCATGTCTGCATGGGATGTGTGGAACTATGACGGCTATCTTGCTATCTTGAGGGGAATTAGCCCAAAGACAACACCCTGACAAAGGCAGAGCAAAACCTGAGGGGAACCTAGGTCCTTGATGATGTTGCTGAGCCACTGAATTAACCAAGCCCGGAGTTTTCTTAATGAGAGAAAGAAATTCTCATATTGTATAGGCCATGGAAAGAGCTCTGATAGCATAGTGCCTAAGGCACTTGACTGTTAACCAGAAGGCTGGTGGTTCAAACCCACCAGCCACTCCTTGGAAGGAAGGTTGGACAATCCTACTTCCGTAGTGATACTGCCTTGGAAACCCAAGGAAGGGTCGCTATGAGTCGGGGCCGACTTGACGGCAAATAGCAACAACAACAACAATAGGCCATGGAAGCAGGGTGTGACAGTACATTGTAAATGATACACCAATATATCCATAAACTCATTAAAATTAATTAATTATTATTAATAGGCTTTATTTATAACTTTTACTTATTAGAAGTCAGTCAATGGAATAACGGAATCTTTGAGACACATAGTTTAAAACAGGGAGTTACAGATACAAATTGAAGTCATGTAAGTCTAAGCATCCAATTTATTTTAATATTTTGGTTTTAATCATGTAATAGTGAGGAAAGTCCGATTTCCACAAATGAGTAGCTCCAAAAGATAACAGTTTTTAAAAAACAATTTGCTTTGCAAATCTAAAACTTTCTTCAGTTAATAGTGATAACAGAAATAGCTTTATTCCAAGATCTGCACTCCTAGAGGGAGCTCTGGTGGCATAGTGCCTAAGGCATTTGATGGTTAACCAGAAGGCTGGCAGTTCAAACCCACCAGCCACTCCTTGGAAGGAAAGTTGGAAATCTACTTCCGTAGTGATACTACATCAGAAACCCGAGGAGGGGTCGCTATGAGTCAGATCAGACTCCACAGCAGTGCTTTGAGTTGTGTTTTGTTTTGCACTCATAGACACAGAATTAGGTTGGCAGGAACAATTTAAAATGCTGATTGTTAAAATTTAGTATATAATATTATTTGTTTACAGCTTTAAATTATGTAGTATAGGCAGTACCCGAGTTACCAATAATATCCATTCCTAAGTGTGTCTTTAAGTCAAATTGTAGGTAAGTCAGAACAGGTTATAAGGTTTTTATTTAGGTAGCATAGAGGGTAAGGCATCTAGCTGATAAACAGTAAGTTGGCGGTTCAAACACACCTGGTGCTCCGTGGGAGGAAGAAAACAAAAAACAAACTCACTGCCGTCCAGTCGGATCCGACTCATAGCGACCCATCCTTGGGTTTCTGAGGACGTATCACTACTGAAGTAGATCTCCCCATCTTCTTTCAAAGGAGTGACTGGTGGGTTTGAACCGCCAGCCTTCTGGTTAGCAGTCAAATGCCTTAGGCACTACACCATCAGCAATCTACTTCTATATAGATTTACAGCCTTGGAAATCCAGTGAGGGTTGCTATGAGTCAGAATCTTGATGGCAGTGGGTTTGGGTTTTTGTTTTTTAGTGCAAGAAGAGGCTCGAAGCCTTTTCAATGATTAAAAGCAAAACATGGAGAAAGCAAAGGTGATTGTGATGAAGAATTTCTTGTGAGTAGGGATTGGTTCAAGGAGCTCTGGTGGTTAAGGCATTTTGTCAGCTAACCAAAAGGTAGCTGGTTCAAACTACACAGAAAAAAGGTGAGGCAGCCTGCTTCCATAAAGATTTACAGCCTTGGAAACCCATTAGGGGTCACTATGAGTCAGAATTGATTCCGTGGCAGTGAATTTTGTTTGGTTTTGGAGGGGTTGGTTCAATGTTTCAAAGGGAGGAAAATTTACATAAATTAAAGAGTAAGTATGACATCATTCATCTGTCAGTTTGTTGTATTGCAGTGGCTTACATGTTGCTTGGTGGTAGAAGCTATATGATCAGTATTTCAAATACCAAAAGAGTCAACCATGGTACACAGGTTTCAATGGAGCTTACAGAGTATGACAGACTAGTAAGAAGGATTTTGCGGGGAAAAAAAAAGGCAAGTGAAAACCTTATGAAACAGCAGAACATTGTCTGATATAATGCCAGAAGAAGAGCCCCTCAGGTTGGAAGACACTCAAAATATGACTGGAGAAAAGCTGCCTCCTCAGAGCAGAGTCAACTTTGATGACATGGATGAAGTAAAGCATTTGGGACCTTCATTTGCTGATGTGGTATAACTCAAAATGAGAAGAAACAGCTGCAAACCTCTATTAATAATCAAAACATGAAATGTACGAAGCATGAATCTTAGAAAATTGCAAGTAGTCAAAAATGATATGGAACACTTGAAGGTCAATATTGTATGCATTAGTGAGTGTAAACAGGCTGGTAATGGCCATTTTGAATCAGACAATCATATCATCTACCATGCTGGGAATAACAAATTGAAGAGGAATAGTGTGGCATTCATCATCAAAAAGAATATTTCAAGATCTAGCCTGAAGCACAATGCTGTTAGTGATAGGAAAATGTCCATATGCCTACAAGGAAGAGCAGTTAATATGATTATTATTCCAGTTTACACACCAACCACTAATGCCAAAGATGAAGAAATTGGAGATTTTGACCAACTTCTGCAGTCTGAAATTGATCAAACATGTCATCAAGATGCAATGCTAATAACTGGTGATAGGAATGTGAAAGTGAGAAACAAAGAAGGATTGGTTGCTGGGAAATATGGCTCTGGTAATAGAGATAACACTAGAAATCTCATGATAGAATTTTGCAAGGCCAATAACTTGTTCATTGCAAATACCTTTTTTTTTTTTTTTTGGGTGAAGATTTACAGAGCAAATTCACTTTCCATACAGCAGTTCACATGTATTTTGTCTCATGCCATTGACCACAGTTTACCACAATGCAACAGCCCCCCTCCCACTGCCTCCCCATAGTTACCTCTTCCCAGTGTCCACCCCTCCATACTCTCCTGC
>NW_006922165.1:324205-325467 GCF_000298275.1 Orycteropus afer afer
AAAGGGTTCATATTTGTTGTCTGTACCTCCCATGTACTTCTCTATGTCTTTCTCATCCTCAATGGTGCCATACTGGTCACTCACATTTGGTACGTTGCCCATCTCTTCACCCAAATCAATACTTATCTCTATCTATCTAACAGCCTTCCCTCCCCTGCCCTCCCATCCTTGGTAACCAATAAAGAAAATCTTCTATAGATAACCTTTCCTTAACTTTTACAATAGCAGACTACTACAATATTTGTCCTTTTGTGATTGACTTATTTCACTCAGCATAATGTTCTCCAAGTTCCTCCGTGAAATGTGGTGTTTTGCAGATTCTACATTATTCTTTAGCACTGCACAGTATTCCATTGTGTGTATGTACCATAGTTTGGTTATCCATTCCTAAGTTGATGGACATCTAGGTTGTTTCCATCTTTTGGCTATTGTCAATAGTGCTGCGATGAACATGGGTGTGCATGTATCTGTTCTTGTCATGGATCTCACTTCTTTAGGGTATATACCTAGTAATGGAATGACTGGGTCAAATGGTATTTCTAATTCCAACTTTTGAAGGAATCACCAAACTGCTTTCCACAATGGTCGTACCATTTTACAATACCACCAGCAGTGTATGAGAGTCCCAATCTCTCCGCAACCTGGCCAGCATTTGTTATTTTCTGTCTTGTTGAACTTTGCTACTAGTGGTGGAGCAAGATAGTACCTCATTGTTGTTTTGATTTGCATCTCTCTAATAGCTAATGATCATGAGCATTTCTTCGTATGTTTGTTGGCTGCTTGAATATCCTCCTTGGTGAAGTGTCGATTCATGTCTTTTGCCCATTTTTTAACTAGATTGTTTGTCTTTTTGTTATTGAGGTGTTGGAGTTTTCTATAAATTTGAGAGATAAGGCCCATGTCAGATATGTTATTACCAAATATTTTTCCCAATCTGTAGGTTCTCTTTTGACTCTTTGGAGAAGTCCTTGGAAGCACATAAAAATTTAGTTTTTAGAAGGTCCCAATCATCTGTTTTCTCTTCTGCTGTTAGTGCATTTTGAGTTATGCTTGATAGTCCATTTATGCCATATATTAGGGCCCGTAAATTTGCCCCTAAATTTTCCTTGAGGAACTGTATAGTTTTAGATTTCATATTTAAGTCTTTGACCCATCTGGAGTTTGCTTTTGTGTATGGTGTGAGGTACATATCTTGTCATTTTTCTGCAAATGGATCTCCAGTTTTGTCAGCACCATTTATTAAACAAACATTCTCTTCCCCA
>NW_006922165.1:331367-354940 GCF_000298275.1 Orycteropus afer afer
GTTTAGTCCACTTCTATATCCTTCCCTTCGAGGCTCAGGGGTCCAAGCTTATCTTCTGTGTGTGTAGTAATTGGTTTCCCTTTTCTTTGTTGAAGAGGGTCTGTGCAGTCTTTCTGCCTAGTCCACCATCTTGCCGGAACCTTGCAAATACCTTTTTTCAACAACATAAACATTGACAATACACATGGATGGAATACACAGGAATCAAATCAACTACATCTGTGGAAAAACATGATAGAGAAGCTCAATATGATCTGATCAGTCAGAACAAGGTCAGAAGTTGACTGTGGAGTGGCTGGTGGGTTTGAACCACTGACCATTTGGTAGCCAGCTGACTGCTTTAACCACTGCACCACCAGAGCTCCTTTATAAAGCAAAGGATCAGAGAAAAAGGGAAAAACCCTCAATGAGATGGACTGACAGTGACTGCAACAATTGTGAGGATGGCACAGGACTGGGCAGTGTTTTATTCTATTATACATAGGGTCACACCTGACTGAACTGGACCTAACACACACACTGTAAGTTAGGCTTTCATAACCCAGGGACTGCCTGTGTTTTAAATTTTCAAATCAAAACTTTGTAAATTTCTCAAAAAAAAAAAAACCTCCACAGAATCTTAGGCTTCTCAGAACATAATTTGAAAACCCCTGTCCTAAGAGTAAGGAGCCCTGGTGGAACAATGGCTAATTGCTTAGCTGCTAGGCAAAAGGTCAGCAGTTCGAACTCATTGATGACTTCGCAGGAAAAGATGTTGCACTGTGCTTCCATAAAGAATACAGCCTTGGAAACTCTACAGGGCAGTTCTACCTTGTTTTGTAGAGTTGCTCTATGTCAGAATTGACCTGATGGCAGTATTTTTTGTTTTTGTATTTGTGCTAAGAGTAATTAGTCTATTATAATTGTGTTTGACTATTTTAAAATCCAGGTTTCAAACATGGTAAACAAAATTATGAATAGCAGTGAAACACTGTTTGATATATTTCTGGAAAACTTTATGAACAGCCTTGAAACATTGTCCGATATAGTGCTGGAAGAACAGCCCATTAGGTTAGAAGGCACTCAAAATTTGATTGGGGAAGAGCTGAGCTGACTCCTCAGAGTAGAGATGACCTTAACGATATAGATAGAGTAAAGCTTTCAAGATCTCCATTGGCTGATGTGGCATGACTCAAATTGATTAGAAACAGATGCAAACATCCATTAATAATTGGAACATGGAATGTACAAAGTATTAATCTAGGAAAATTGGAAGATGTCAAAACTGAACTGGAATGCATAAAGATTGATATCGTAGGCATTAGTGAGCTGTAATGGACTGGTTTTTGCCATTTTGAATCAGTCACCCATATGACCTACTATGCCGGGAATGACAAACTAAATAGGAATGATGTGGCATTCATCAACACAGAGTGTTTCAAGACCTGCCCTGAAGTACAACACTATCAGTGATAGTATAATATCCATATGCCTACAAGGAAGACCAGTTAATACTACTATTATTCAAATTTATGCACCAACCACCAAAGCCAAAGATGAGGAAATTGAAGATTTCTACCAACTTCTGTAGTTGGAAATTGATTGAACATGTAATCAAGATGTGTTGATTATCACTAGTGATTGGAATGCAAAAGCTGAAAACAAAGAAGAGTTACCAGTAGTTGGAAAATATGGCCTTGTTCATAGAAATAATGCTGGATATTGCATGATAGAATTTTGGAAAACCAATGACTTATTCATTACAAATACATTTTTTCAACAACATAAGTGATGACTATACATGTGAACTTCACCAGATGGAATACACTGGAATTAGATTGACAACATCTGCGGCAAGAGGCAATGAAGAAGTTCAGTATCTTCAGGCAAAACAAGGCCAGGAGCTGATTGTGGAACAGACCATCAACTGCTCATATGCAACTTCAACTTGAAGTTGAAGACAATTAAAACCAGTTCATGAAAGTCAAAATATAACCTTGATATCCCTCCTGAATTTAGAGACCATCTAAAGAATAGATTTGATGCATTGAACACCAATGAACTAAAACCAGAAGAATTATGGGATGATATCAAGAACATCATCCATGAAGAAAGCAAGAGGTCATTGAAAAGATGAGGAAGGAAGAAAAGACCAAAATGGATCTCAGAAGAGACTCTGAAACTTGCCCTTGAGTGGAGAGTCGCTAAAGCAAATGAAAGAAATGACAAGATAAAAGAGCTGAGCAGAAGATTTCAAAGAGCAGCTCAAGCAGACAAAGCCAATTACTATAATGAAATGTGCAAAGACCTGGAGTTAGAAAACCAAAAGGGAAGAACACACTTGGCATTTCTCAAGCTAAAAGAACTGAGGAAAATATTTAAGCCTTGAGTTGCAGTACTGAAAGATTCTATGGGCAAAATATTGAGTGATGCAGGAAACATCAAAAGAAGATGGAAGGAATACACAGAGTCACTTTACCAAAAAGAATTTGTCAATGTTCATCCATTTCAGGAGGTGGCATATGATCAAGAGCCAATGACATTGAAAGAAGAAGTTGAACCTGCACTGAAGGAATTGGTGAAGAACAAGTCTCCAGGAATTGACATAATACCCAATGAGATGTTTCAACAAACTAGATGCCCCACTAGAGGCACTCACTCAGCTATGCCAAGAGATTTGCAACACAGCTACCTGGACAACTGACTGGAAGAGATCTATCCTTGGACACATTCCAAAGAAAGGTGATCCCACAAAATGTGGAAATTATCAAACAATATCATTAAAATCACATGCTAGTAAAATCTTACTGAAGGTAATTCAAAAAGTTGCAGCAGTATATTGACAGAGAGCTTACAGATACACAAGCTGGATTCAGAAGAGGAACAAGGAATATCATTGCTGATGTCAGATGGATCTTAGCTGAAAGCAAAGAATACCAGAAAGATGTTTACTTATGTTTTATTGACTATGCAAAAGCATTCGATTGTGTGGATCATAATAAATTGTGGATAACATTGAGAAGAATGGGAATTCCAGAACATTTGATTGTATGTATGAGGAACCTATACATAGACCAGGAGGCTGTTCAAACAGAATGGAGGATAGTGCATGGTTCAAAATCAAGAAGGGAGTGCATTATGGTTGTATCCTTTCTCCATACTTATTCAACTTGTATGCTGAGCAAATAATCCAAAAAGTTGGATTATATGAAAAAGAATGTGTCATCAGGATTGCAGGAAGACTCATTAACAACTTGTGATACACAGATGACACTACTTTGCTTGCTGAAAGTGAGGATGACTTGAAGGACTTACTGATGAAGATTAAAGACTGCAGCCTGTAGTATGGATTACACTTCAATATAAATAAAACAGAAAATCCTCACAATTGGTCCAATAAACAGCTTCATGGTGGATGGAGAAAGATTGAAGTTGTCAAGGATTTCATGTTACTTGGTTCTGCAATCAACACCAATGGAAGCAGCAGCCAAGACATCAAACGTATTGCATTGGGCAAATCTGCTGCAAAAGACGTCTTTCAAGTGATGAAGAGCAAAGATGTCTCCTTGAAGACTAAGGTGACCCTAACCCAAACCATGGTATTTTCAATCACCTCTTATGCATGTGAGAGCTGGACAATGAATAAGGAAGACTGAAGAAGAGTCAATGCTTTTAAGTTGTGGTATTGGAGAAGAATGCTAAGAGTATCATGGTCTGCTAAAAGGACTAACAGATGTGTCCTGGAAGAAGTGCAGCCAGAATGCTCTTTGGAAGTGAGAATGGCCAGACTTCGTCTCAACTACTTTGGTCATGTTGTCAGAAGGAACCATTCCCTGGAGAAGGATATCATGCTTGGTAAAGTGGAGCGTCAATGAAGAAAGGGAAGGCCCTCAACAAGATGGATTGATATAGTGACTGCAACAGTGGGCTCAGGTATAGCAAAGATAATGAGGCTGGCACAAGACCAGGCAGTGTTTCATTCTGCTGTGCATAGGGTCGCTATGAGTTGGAGATGACTTGATAGCACCTAACAATAACAACAAACAAGATCCTTCCCTCTTGATTCAGAACCCACTGCCACACCTGCTATCATTGAGTCAATTCCAACTCACAGCAACCCTATAGAACAGAACAGAACTGCCACATAGAGTTTCCAAAGATGTAAATTATGGAAGGAGACTGCCTTGTCTTTCTCCTGTAGGGTGGCTGGTGAGTTCGAACTGCTGACCTTTTGGTTAGCAGTTGAATGCTTTAACAACTATGTCACCAGAGCAAGGCCTTTTATAATGTCTCTCAAGAGTGGCAACAAGAGAAACATTCCTTTATCATAATGAGAAATATGCTTGCAAGAGATTGAGATTTACACAGGAAAGCACTGATTTTGGGGAAAATCCACAGAGAAGGCTTTTCCCCTCCTCTCCCTCACCTTCCTCCCTTGAGGTCCAAAGCACCCTCCACCCCCACCCCCAGCTGCAGAACTACGCTGAGCAGAGTCTGAGGCCAAACACAAGAAAGCAGGAACTGGATAGGTAACTGTAGGGTGTTGGGGCAAAGGAGTCAAGTACCAGAAGGAAAGAAAGAGAAGGAAGAAAGGGGGCTAGCCCAGAGGATACAATCTTTGCTGCTGTGCATTTAGCTTCATGGTGTATCCCTGGAATCCAGGACAAAGGCCTCTATCTGGGGAAAAGATGAATGAGAGAAACTACTATTCTCTGATATCTATTATGGTTGTTTTAAAATAAATCAATTAATCATTTTATACCCCTCTCTTTGAAAGGTAGAACTAATTCCCACAACCTGAATTGTATTTGGTGACTCAAATTCAAGCAGTAGAATGTGGTAGAAGTGACTGTGTATGACATTTGAGATTAGGACATAAAGGCATTGTGGATTGCTTTTTGCAATCTCTTTTAGATCACCTACTCCAGGGAAAGCCAGCTGCTATGGCATGCAGGATGCTCAAACAGCCTTAGAAGAGGCCCATATGGTAAGAAACTGAGGTCTTCTGACAATAGCCATATGAATGATGCATCTCAAAAGTAGATTGTCCAGTCCCAGATGAGTGAATTCATGGTGGACGTTTTACCTTTATAACCTCATGAGAGAGACTCTGAGCCAGAATTGCCAAGTAAGCTATTCCCAAAGTCCTGTCCCACAGATAATAAAGTGGGTTGTACTAAGTCATTAAAAATGGGGTAATTTGTTATGCAGTAATGGATAACTAATACATTGTGAATATCATATTTCATAAGTTACCTTCTCTAGGAGTTCAAGTGAGGTGGCTGGTAAATGTATTTTTCCCCCTGCAGGCTCATTCCTTGTTTCCATAATATGTGCTCAGCTGAGATTGCATAAGTTTTTTGTGCAGTAAACAAGAAGACTTTTAAAATAATATTGTCTGGGTCCCTGTCCCAGGGATTCTATTTTATTGTTCTAGGAGTGGCCCAGCCATTACATCTCCCCAGGTGTGCATTATGCTGCCAAGGCTAAGAATCACAGGTGAGGCCTGGACTGTTTATGCCAAAGCTCTCTCCACTCTGGTTCACAGTGCCATTACTTAAGCTCAGATATTTCATCCATCATATGATCATGTTCTAGCTAACAAGGCTTGGACAAAGTTTGATGAGTCAGTCTTTGAAAGTTCCTGGGAGATTAAAAGAACTAAATATTCATATTATTTTTAAAATAGAGTATTTTTCCTCTACCCTAAAGGAGACAATCCATCTCTTTGAAGTCTTCTCCCCATACACTGTCAAAGGGTGGTCCTTTGGCACCAGTACAGCAGCCAAACTCCAAGGGTTTCAAACTCCCAGAGCCACACAGGAAGAAACAGAGTTGGATGGGGGTGTTGCTCCTTCTGAGCACCTTCTTCGAAATGGATGTCTTTTCAAGAGTCTTCTTTAAAGATGACTCATGGCAATCCCATGTGTGTAGAGTAGAACTGCTCCACAGGGTTTTCAAGGCTGTGACCTTTTGGAAGCAGATCTCCATACCTGTCTTCTGAGGCACCTCAGGGTAGGTTTAAAAATAATTTATAAATACAAATTGATGGTTTAACATCAATCTTTCAGCTAGTGGTTGAATATTTAACCATGTTGACCACCCAGGGACTCCCATGAATAGGAATGGACTCAACAGCAACTAACAACAACCTTAAAGTGGGTTCAAGGTAGTATGATGTGTTAATATGATAGTTGTTAAGAGTGGCGTAAATGACCTTAGTGGAAGCAGTGCAAATTATGTAGTGATTCCATTTGTGGCCAGACCATGAGATGTGAGAAATGGTGGGATCATTTTTCTGTGCTAGCTTCTTGCTAAAGGGGCAAGCAGGTGGCATCTTCTGACCTCCTCTAACACCATAAAAGAAGGACAGAGTCTCCTTCAGCAGCCCAATACCTGCTCCTATGAGGCCAGACATGCTACCACCCTCCAGCCATCTAATTTTGACACCAACTGTTCCTCCCATGGCATCCACCACCTCTCTGCTGGGTTCGATAATGTGCAGCAGTGGCCACACAGAACTCACAGATTATGGGGTTTATTAGGGAAGCAGCAGTCTACAATTCAAGCTCAGGAATGTACTCAATCTCTCTCAGCTGGCTCTCTCTCAACCAACAGTCTCTCAGTCTCTCTCAGTAGCATGTCTCTCAGCAGTGCATGTCTCTCGCATCTCTCTCTCAGCAGCATGTCTCTCTCACATCTCTCAGCAATTAATTTCTCTCAGCAGACTCTCTCCCCCTGCCTCTAGAAAGGTTCCTTTTGAACCGGCAGAGTGGTCAAAACCAACCAATCCCAACACCAGAATTCTACACACCAGAGAGAGAGTGAACTTCCCAGAAAATTGCTTCATGTTGCTCGCAACAGAAATACCCCAGGGGATAACTTTAACAATCAGGAGCTACTTAGTTGCTCATGGAAAATTCCACCATGGAGTTCGCAAAGACTATGGCCAGAAAAGCCATGCTATGTAATTTACTACACTGCACTCCTTCACAGCCAATAGCATACACAGGCTCTGCACTCTAAGCCCAACCACCCCCACTTCCTCCCTTTGTGATCTGTTATTCCTCTGGTTCTCCTGTGCCTATTAGGAAAGTATTAAAGGAGGTTTTTTGATTTTAAACCTGTTTTCTCTGCAACTTTGCCCACTTCTGCCCCATTTCCACCATCAGTGCCAACAGGCACCATGACTGCCTACTCTCTAAAACAAAACAAAACCATTTGCTGTAGAGTTTATTTCAACTCATGGCAACTACTTGTATGCAGAGTAGAACTGCTCCATAGGATTTTCAAGGCTGTTACATTTGGATGCAGACTACCACTCCTTTGTTTTGAGGTGCCTATGGGTTGAGGAGCTCTGGTAGTGTAGTGTCTAAGGCATTTGACTGCTAACCCAAAGACTGGCAGTTCCAACCCACCAGCCACTCCTCGGAAGGAAGGTTGGGCAATCTACTTCTGTAGTGATACCGCCTCAGAAACCCAAGGAGGGATTGCTATGAGTTGGGGCCAACTCCACAGCACATAACAACAACACAACATGGGTTGTTTTAAGGAGCTCTGGTGGTGTAGTGGGTAAAGTATTTACATGCTAACCAAAAGGTCAGTGGTTCAAACCCACCAGCTGCTGCATGGAAGGAAGATGAGACAATCTACTTCCATAAAGATTTACCGCCTTGGAAACTCAGTGGGGGTTGCTATGAGTCAGAGCCAATTCAAGGATGTGGTTTTTTTTTCCTATTAATTGGCTGAAAGCTGGCCTCTGGGAGGATATTCAATTTTAAGTTAGAAGATTGTCTTAGGGCAGTAGTCTTGGGGGTTCCTCCACTCTTTTTCAGAACAGTAAGTCTGGTCTTCTTCTTTTTTTAATTTGAATTATGTTCTACATTATTTACCTATTCAAACTAGGATCTTCTACAGTAGCTGTGGTCAGAGTTGTTGATAGTGGTAGCCAGGCACCATCTAGTTCTTCTGGTCTTAAATTAGAGGAGGCTGTCAATGTTTTTCTTTAATTAAAACACTCCAAGGTATTTAAGTATTTAAGGATGAAAAATTAAGATTTCTATTAGTGAAAACTGAGACACTAGTCAGCAGATTGAGAGGTGTGAGAGAAATCAGGGAAGTCATCTGGTTCTGGTAAGCATATCAAGCTGAAGAATATAGATCATTTTAGAGCCTTAGAGACCAGGGTGAAAGAGAAAGTGGTCTCTGAGTTTAGTCCTAGGTCTCAAGGTCCCCATATCTCTGCCTAGATGCCAGGGATCTAAAGACCCAAGCCACTGGCTACAGATTTGCAGTGCACACTTAGACAACTGTATGGGGTGCCCTGCCAACAACTTTTTCCTTGTACCTTCTCTCATGTTTTGATGTCATTCTCATTCATAAAACCCTTTTTACATGCCTACTATGTGTCAAGCACTGTGCAAGGCATAGGAGAAATCAAGTTAAATTAAGTTCATCTCATAGTACATAGTCAAATGAAAAAGACAGACACATGTAGATAAATATCCAGGACTAAGAAAGTTATATACAAAATACAAGAGGCAGAAGAAGAGTTAATGTAATCAAGAAGGATCAGAAAACTTGAAAGAGGAGGTGACATTTGGGACAAAGTCTCAAAGGAAGAAGAGAAGTAATTTACTAGATAAACAAGAATATTCTAGGCATAAGGCACAGGCAAGGCCAAGGTATAGAGACATGCAATGAGGTGACTTTTGCATAGCATTCCCAGCAGTTTTGCTTGACTTCTATCCTGCATCTCCCCACCACATGTGGTGTCCCCTTAATTCCTACTCTCTTACAACTTCTTTGGTAATTCTGCCTCCCAGAATTTTCTTCATCTCAAGTTCTTTTCTTTCCAGGTCTAGATAGTCTAGGAAGTGATTCTTCAGATGTATGCAAAGCTAGGGTTTCCCAGAAGAGGAAGGATTTCCCTTGTCTGAACATATCCAATGGTACAGATGAGCAGTAAACACTTATATTCTATAACAGGTTTCTTCTTCTATGTGATATTCCCATTCACTTATTCAATTAACAAACATTGGGTATCTCTTATGTCACAGATGTTGTGCTAGAAGATATATTCAGTCTGCTCCAGGACTTCAAACTGGTTTGAACTGATTCAGTCATGGCTGATGAAGTGATACTGGAATGCATCTGAATTTTTAAAATTTAGGTGTTGCAGAATGCTAACTAGAATGGAAAGAATTATAGGTCAAAGTTCTGGAGTAAGAGACATATAAGAGGTGTAGTGAGGTCTTTCAGGAGCCTGATGCATGATGTTGGATTATTGCCAGCTCTGTGGAGAGCAACACACATTCAAAGTGGCACAGTCAGCTGCCATCTGTGAGTTGGGCACCTTTGCTTTCAACTCAGCCAATCAAGAGATTTAGTTGCTACGCAAAGTACATACTGTCCTTAGTTTCTCAGATGGAGATTAAATTTCTAGCAGGGCTTCTACTCATAATTTTTCCTGTTACATTTAGCATTCCAGTTCACCCACATTTAAAAAATTCAAGTCTGTTCTAGTGTCCCTTTGTCAGTCATGACTGAACCAGGCTAAACTGGTTTGAAGCATTGGTCTACCCCCAGGAAGCTTACTGGCATTCTCTATGGTATGTTTCTCCATGTGTCCATCTCCCTAGACCAAGAACAGTGACTGGTTCTATTGAATCCAAAAAGTGGATGGAACATTCCTTTCTAGCCCAGAGACAAGCTCTGCCTTCTTTACCATCTTTAAAACTTCAAGACAATCTCCCAAAACTTTTGTATGTGGTTTAGAAAGTACTTTCATACAGATACCACCTCAGAAACCTGAGGAAGGGCTGCTATGAGTTGAATCAACTCCACGGCAGTGAGTTTAGTTTGTTTTTTGTTTTTTTTGGTTTATGCACTTGGAAAGAGTCCTGAATGATGCAGATGGTTAACTTGCTCAGCTGCTAACTGAAAAGTTAGAGGTTTGAATCTACCCAGTAGTGCCTCAAAAGAAAGCCCTCATAATCTACTTCCAAATAAGCCACTGAAAACTTCATGGAGCACAATATACTCTGACACACATGGAGTGTCCATGAGTAGGAGTCAAATTGAGGTTTATGTGTTTCAGAGGAAGCATAGTGGCTCAGTGGTGGAATTCTTGCTTCCATGTGGAACACCCAGGTTCAATTCTTGACCAATGCACCTGACACACAGCTGCCATTCATCTGTCAGTGAAGGTTCACATGTTGCTTTGATGTTAAACAGGTTTCAGTGGAGCTTCCAGATCAAAGGCTAGAAAGAAAGGTCTGGTGATCTGTGTCTGAAAATCAGCCAATGAAAACCTTATGAAGTACAAGAGTTCTATCCTGCTGTGCATGGAGTCTTCATGAGTGAGGGACCAGCTGGACAGCAGCTGAAAAATGTGTATGGGAAAGTATGGCTGGGACACTGGAGATAAAAATAGGAAGGGAAAAACAGAGGAGGAAAGGCAAAATAATTACTGTCTTATATAACTGTGTCCAGTACCTACTAAGAAATGCAAAATTACTGTATTCTCAGCCATAGACCTCTACCTCCAATCACATACAGATCAATATGTGTTTGTAGGTGCTGACCTTTCTTTTTTTCTAATTGTCATTTTTTCTCATCATGTACTTTTTTCCCTTCCTTTGACTTTAAAATAGCATCTGTCATGGATTGAATTGTGTCCCCTAAAAATATGTGTCCACTTGGCTGGGCTATGATTTTCTGTGGTTTGGCAGTTATGTAATGACATAATTTGGGAGTTATGTAATGAGGCAATCTTTCCCCATAATGTGGTATGATGTGATCAGCCAATCAGTTTTAAAGGGATTTGGGTGGGATGCAACACCCTTACTCAGGTCACAGCCCTCATCCAATGAAAGAGTATTTTCCCTGGATTGTGGCCTGCATCACGTTTTATCTTACCATTGATAAAAGGAGATAGAGCAAGCAGACAAAGAAGGACCTGACAACCACTAACAAAGAAGAGTCAGGAGCAAAACACATCCTTTGGACCCAAGATCCCTGGGCTGAGAACCTTCAAAACCAGGGGAGACTAATGCCAAGACACATGGAGATTTCCAAAGAATTTCAGATGCACTGATGTTGAAAGGAGACAAAGATTTTCCTCAAAAACTGACAGAGAGAGAAAGCTGATACCCTGATTTTGGACTTCTAGCCTCCTAAACTGTGAGAGAATAATATCATCCCCTTGTGCTATTTCTGTTACAGCAGCACTAGGTAATTAAGACAGAATTTGGTATTATTGAGTATGGGTGCTACTCTGACAGGTACCTAAAATGTGGGAATAGTTTTGGAATTGGGTAATGAGTAGAGGCTAGGAGAGTTTCAAGGTATCTAATAGTAAAAACATAGATTGCCTTGAAGATACTGTTAGTGGAATTATGGACACCAAAGGCAGTTCTGGTAGGGGCTCAGAAGGAAGTGAGGAGAGCTGAAAACTGGAAACAGCACAGACAGCAAGAAGCAGCAGCAAAGATATAACAGCAGCAGAACTAGGAGACTGACACAAGATTGCCCAGAAGCCAATCCACGAAGAGAGAGTGCTGAGTGCCTTTGGGCAGGAGGCTTCAGAGTGGAGTGGGTTGTCTCTGGGCATTTGTTGATGAAAGCAAGTTTGCTGACCTAGGGAATGAGAGCAATGAGCACCTTCAGGCCAATTTTCCCTGTAGGAGTAGGGTGCCTCCAGGCACTTATCAGTAGAGCTAAAGCAATTTTTAATACTTTTTGGTTTCAGCGGGGTAGAGGCTGGGCCAGCCTGAAAGGCTGAGGGGCTTAGAGGCTGAGAGGCCAAGGAAACAGGAAGCAGAAGCTGAAGAGACAAGGATCATAGGGAGACAAGGATCATAGGGAAATGTGTCCCCTAAAAGGCTAGAAGTCTGCCTCTGTCTCAAATGGTAGGGCCATGACCTCTGGGGTCTCAAAGAGTAGGGTCGTGCAGCCCTAGGTTCCCAAGAGTCTGACTGTCACTAACCTAGTTCTGAAGTGCTGTGCATGAGTGTCCAGGGGATGAGGCCGGAGCCACTGCCCAAAGCTGAAAGGGCAGGCTGCATGACCAAAGGGCAGAAGAACCAGGCCTGCCAGAGTTGAGGGGGTGGGGTTGTCACTCAGTTGGACTAGGAGAATTGGGCCACCTAAATCTGAGCAAGCAGCAGCAGGGATCCATGTAGAGGAGGGACACAGGGTCCACCCCCAAGAGTCAGGAAAGCAGTGGAAAGGAAAGCCAAGTCCAGGGGGACAAGACAGAGTGAGCAGCAGCAGGTATCCAGGTAAGGGGAGGGAAGAGAGGTTTTGAACAGCTAAGGGGAACAAATTTGTCTGCCAGTTTGTCCTACTGTGGTGGCTTGAGTGTTGCTGTGAGGCTTGAGGCTGTGCCACTGGTGTTTCAAACACCAGCAGTGTTGCACATGGTACACAGGTTTCAACGCAGCTTACAGACTGAGACAGACTAGGGAGAAGGAAGAGGCTATCCACTTCTCAAAGAATTGAAAACCTTATGAATACCAGAGAAACACTCTCTGATGGATTACTATGAACTTTATGAATAGCCTGGAAACATTTTTCAGTACAGTGCAGGAGGACAAGCCCCTTAGGTCAGAAGGCTCTCAACATACAACAGGGAGAGAGCTGCATCATCAGAGTAGAACCAACCTTACTGATATGGATAAAGTAAAGCTTTGGAGACCTCCATTTGCTGACATGGCACAACTAAAATTAAGGAGAAACAGCTGCAACCATCCATTAATAATTGGAACATGGAATGTACAAAGCATGAATCTAGAAAACTTGGAAGTTGTCAATAATGAAATGGAATACATAAAGACTGATATCCTAGTTATTAGTGAGCTCAAATGGACTGGTTTGGTCCATTTTGAATCAGACAACCATATGATCTACTATGCCATGAATGATAATTTGAAGAGCAATGGCATGGCATTCATCATCACAAAGGTTGTTTCAAGATCTGCCCTGAAGTGCAGTGCTGTCAGTGATAGGATAATATCCATATGCCTATAAGAAAGACCAGTTAATATGACTATTATTCAAATTTATGCACCAACCACTAAAGCCAAAGATGAGGAAATTGAAGATTTTTATCAACTTCTGCAGTCTGAAATTGAATGTGCAATCAAGATATGTTAATTATCACTGGTGACTGGAATGCAAAAGTTGGAAACAAAGAATCATCAGGAGTCAGAAAATTTTGCCTTGGTGACAGAAATAATGCTGAAGATTGCATGATAGAATTTTGCAAGACCAATGACTTATTCACTGCAAATACCGTTTTTCAACAACACAAATGGTGGCTATACGTGTGCACTTCACCAAGATGGAATACACAGGAATCATATTGACTATATCTCCAGCAAGAGGCAGTGGAAAAGCTCAATATCTTCAGCCAAAACAATGTCAGGAGCTGATTGTGGAACAGACCATCATGCTCATGTACAACTTCAACTTGAGTTGAAGACAATTAAAACCAATTCATGAGAGCCAAAATATAACCTTGAATATATCCCTCCTGAATTTAGAGACCATCTAAAGAATAAATTTGATGCATTGAACACCAATGACCGAAAACCAGAAGAATCGTGGGATGACATAAAGAACATCATCCATGAAGAAAGCAAGAGGTCATTAAAAAGATGAGAAGAGAAGAAAAGACCAAAATGGATGTCAGTAGAGACTCTGAAACTTGTCCTTGATCAGAGAGTAGCTAAAGCAAATGGAAGAAATGACAAAATAAAAAAGCTGAGCAGAATATTTCAAAGAGCAGCTCAAGCAGACAAAGCCAATTACTATAATGAAATGTGCAAAGACCTCGAGTTAGAAAACCAAAAGGGAAGAACACACTCAGCATTTCTCAAGCTGAAAGAACTGAAGAAAAAAATTAAGCCTCGAGTTGCAATATTTGAAAGATTCATAGGCAAAATATTGAATGATGCAGGAAGCATCAAAAGAAGATAGAAGGAATACACAGAGTCACTGTACCAAAAAGAACTGGTTGATCTTCATCCATTTCAGGAGGTGGCACATGATCAAGAACCAATGGTATTGAAGGAAGAAGTCAAAGCTCCACTGAAGGGATTGGCAAAGAACAAGGCTCTAGGAATTGACAGAATACCCACTGAGATGTTTCAACAAACGGATGTCCCACTGGAGGCACTCACTTAGTTATGCGAAGAGATTTGGAAGAGAGCTGGCTACCTAGCCAACTGACTGGAAGAGATCCATATTTGTACCCATTCCAAAGAAAGGCAATCCCACAGAATGTGGAAATTATAGAACAACATCATTAATATTTCACGCAAGTAAAATCTTACTGAAGGTAATTCAAAAATGGTTGCAGCAGTATATTGACACAGAACTTCCAGAGGTGCAAGCAGGATTCGAAGAGGATGTGGAATGAGAGATATCATTGCTGATGTCAGATGGATCTTGGCTCAAAGCAAAAAATACCAGAAAGATGTTTACTTGTGTTTTATTGACTATGCAAAAGCATTTGATTGTGTGGATCATAATAAATTATGGATAACATTGACAAGAATGAGAATTCCAGAACACTTAATTGTACTCATAAGGAACCTGTCCATAGATCAGGAGGCTGTCAGGCAAACAGAACAAGGGGACACTGTATGGTTTAAAATCAAGAAGGGAGTGCTTCAGGGTTGTATCCTTTCATCATACTTATTCAATCTGTATGCTGAGCAAATAATCCAAGAAGCTGGATTATATGAAGAAGAATGTAGCATCAAGATTGGAGGAAGAATCATTAACAACCTGTGATATGCTGACAACACAACTTTGCTTGCTGAAAGTGAGGATGACTTGAGGCACTTACTGATGAAGATTGAAGAATACAGTCTGCAGTACAGATTACATCTCAATATAAAGAAAACAAAAATCCTCACAACCGGACCTGTAAACAGCATCACGATAAATGGAGAAAAGATTGAAGTTGTCAAAGAGTTCACATTGCTTGGTTCTACAATCAACGCTAATGGAAGCAGCAGTCAGGACATCAGATGATGTATAGCACTGGGCATATTGGCTGCAAAGGAACTCTTTCAAGTGTTGAGGAGCAAAGATATCTCCTTGAGGACTAAGGTGCACCTGACACAAGCCACGGTATTTTAATTGCCTCATATGCATGTGTGAGCTGGACAATGAATAAGGAAGACCAAAGAAGAATGGATACTTTTGAGTTGTGGTGCTGTAGAAGAATGCTGAAAGCACCATGGACTGCCAAAAGAACTAACAAATATGTCCTGGAGGAAGTGCAGCTGGAATGCTCCTTGGAAGAGAAAATAGCCAGACTTCATCTCACCTACTTTGGTCATGTTATCAGAAGGGACCATTCCCTGGAGAAGGATGTCATGCTTGGTAAGGTGGAGGGTCGATGAAAGAGGGCAAGGCCTTCCTTGAGAGGGATTGACACAGTGGCTGCAGCAATGGGTTCAAGTATAGCAAGGATCACAGAGCTGGTGCGGGACCGGGCAGTGTTTCTTTCTGCTGTGCACGGGGTCACTGTGAGTTGGAGACAACTCGACGGCACCTAACAACATGATGGAGTGAAAGTGTATTGCCTATGGCAAATCCATGAATTTTGGGAGATCAAATGGTGGAATGTTATTAATTGAATTATGTCCCCTAAAAATATGTGTCATCTTGAGTGAGTCATGATTTTCAGTGGTTTGGCAGTCATGAAATGATGTAATCGTTGCCTATGAAATGATCTGATATGATCAGGCAGTCCGTTGTAAGGACATTAGAGTGGGATGCAACACCCTTACTCAGGTCACATCCCTGAGCCTATCCAAGGGGAGTTACCCTAGGTTGTGGCCTGCATCATTTTTTATCTTACCATCAAAGGAGAGAGAAGTAAGCAGGCAAAAAGGGACCTGACTACAACCAAGAGCAGAGTCAGGAGCAGAGAATATCCTTTGGACCCAGGATCCCTGGGCTGAGAACCTTCAAGATCCAGGGAAGACTGATGCCAAGACACATGAAGCTCTCCAAGGAATGCAAGGCAAACAGATGTTAAAGAAGACAAGGAACTTCCTCCAGAGCTGACAGAGGGAGAAAGCCCTCCCCTAGAGCTGGTACCCTGAATTTGCATTTCTAGCCTCCTAAACTGTGAGAGAATAAATTTCCATTTGTCAAAACTATCTGCTTGTGGTATTTCTGTTATAGCAGCACTATAAAAAGTCCATATCTTAGGAGAGAAAATATGTCCTTTAATTCTTGCAGATTGTATTTAATACATGGTTATCCAAAGTTAGTACTTTACTCAAGTAAGAGATATCAGTAAGCTTTACGTCAATAAAAAGGAAGATGTGATTTATTAATATCAAATGCTTTCAGAACATAAAAAGAATGTCCTTAGGAGGCAGCATGGTTAAAAATCTCATAAAACTATGGTAATTTAACTAAGAGTTCAAGCCAATCCCAAATGAAACAGTATTTAAAAGTCGTCAGTATTATCTTTTTAAAAGAAGAAAAGAAGAAGCAATTACCAAAACAGAGTTGTTTAATCCAATAAAGTAATGATCTGTATGAATTCTAATTACTATATTTGTGAAACAATATGTGTATAATTTGTGGGCATTTCTCCTTTCTTTCTAACACAATAAGGGATTCATTTCATGAAAATATTTTGTGATTTCTTTAGAAGATTTGGACCAAAACAATGCATCTTTAACTCTGGAAACAAAATAATGGATCCTTGAAAGATTTATCTGAAATCACATGCAGTTGTCATTCTGTATTGATAATCTTTTCTATTCATTATCATATTCAGCCCGTCATTTACATGCAGATGGCACTATCGTTTATGGTAGTAAAGTATGCTGGGAGAAAGCTTAATATTATCTTCAAGCTGATTTAAATGAGCTTTAAGATCATCTGGCACAATCTAAATTACTCTTCAATATTAATGAAAGAAAGACCATGTTATTTGGCTCAATATAAAAAGTTGAAGGAACAGAAAAATTGGCAAGCTGCGTGACCTTAGGAAAAGTAGACAAAAGTCAAATACCCAGGGTTTGGTTATATATCATTCCTTCACCTGTGACTAATAGTACAACAGACCAGCACTGAAGAATAGAAAAATCCCAACTCCTAGTCAAGTCCATTTCCCATCTCTATCATTGGAGATATGTGGCTTGGGTTTTCTTGGTTTCATTTATCGAAATGCAGCTCAACATTTGTAGCCAAGTTAAAGATGCTTTATCCTCTTTATCTGGACAAATTTGCCTTGAATTATACATCTCATAAACATTACCATCTGCCATCTTTTAAACAATTGGCTAAAAATTAGAAGACTCTCAACATTTTGTTGGCATAATAGCTTCCCTCACACTCTATTCCCCAACATTAGGCCGCTTAACTCTTCTTTTTCAGTCACCTACATTTCCTGATAAAATTTAGTGGATGGGGAGAAGAGAGAGATGAAGAGAAGCCATGCTTTGACAGAGTATTCAAGCTGTGTGTGTGTGCACGCTTGTGCGTGCATACACGCATGTGCACATGTGTGCTCATATGCTTCTCCTTAAGGGGGAATATGTCTTAAATTATCTAGATGGCCTTTCTAGACCCCTCTTTCCCTCAAATGGTTCACTAAATGGATGGAATATCCCACTGCTATTAGCCAGGAGTATAATGGGACATGCTGGGGTGTCCCAGCAGAGGCAGTAATAGGCCATTTCCCTGGCTGGATTCCCTGGAGAGGATGTGGTTCCTCACTTGCTCTTTACCTCTGTTTCTTATTGGCTTTGAATTTCTTTTTTAATATTGTAAGAATGTTGTTATTGTGATCAAATACATATTAAATAAAATTTTCCGTTTTAAGTGTATGATTCAGTGGCATTCATTATATTCACAATGTCGTGCAACCATCGCCATTATCCACTTCCTAAATCCAGTTGCTCACAGTACTAGACCTCTGCCTGCACTCAGGCTGAGCACCAGGCCTGACTTGAAGAGCTAGCTCTATCTCTGGCCAGTGATAGAACAGAGCCATCTTCAAGGCAGGAACTACGGGTACTGAAGAAGAAAATGATGAGAGTGTTCTCAGGCAGAGAACCATCTTTGTTCATGTTGTTGTCAATGATTCGCCTTTACTGTAACCTCCCTAACTCTTGAAAGGATCATCTAGTCATCAGTTTGAGACATCTCTATGGCCTAATCATCACGCATTTGTACCCTGGGGGGTACAAACTGTTAAACTGTTAGGTGGTCAGCTACTAGCAAAAGGTTGGCAATTTGAACCCACCACAGGCACCCCAGAAGAAAGGCCTGCCTGATAATCTGCTTCCAAAAGGCCATAGCTATTGAAAACCATATGGAGCAATTCCACTCTGACACACTTGGTGGTTATGACTTAATCATAACCACTAGCAGCAATTGCTGATTTTGGGGTGCCGAGATTTCATTTATCAGGGACTTCTGAAGGCATACCTTGGATGCTTCAAATCTTATGCTTATTCTGTACACTGCTTCTCACTTGGAGATTTTCCGCTATCTACCCTTTTAAGAGGAGCTCTTGTAGCATAGTGGCTAAGGCACTTGACCGCTAACCAGAAGGCTGGTGGTTCAAACCCACCAGCCACTCCTTGGAAGGAAGGTTGGGCAATCCTACTTCCGTAGTGATACTGCCTCGGAAACCCAAGGAGGGGTCACTATGAGTCGGGGCTGACTCGACGGCAAATAACAACAACAACAACAACCCTTTTAAGAGAAAGAAGCCAAATCAGAGAAGGATCGAGTGTGGGTAAGTGCATCAGTGGATGGATAGATAGCGGCTATATAGAGCAGAAAATTAAGGATGTGTTTTGTTGCTTGCTTGATAGACATCCTCTCCATAACTTAAACCAAAAACTCATTGCCATCAAGTTGATTCTGACTGATAGCAACCCCACTGGACAGGGTAAAACTGCCCCAAAGGATTTCCAAGGCTGTAATCTTTAAAGAATCAGACTGCCACATCTTTCCCCTTCAAAGTGGTTGATGGATTTGAACTGACAACATTTCAGTTAGAAGCCCAGTGCTTAATCACTGCACCACCAGGGTTCCTTTCCATACCTTGGGGAAAGGAAATTGATATTGATGAAAAACAATGGCTTGGAAGAGCCATGGGAATGATACAGTCCTCTGTCTAAAGATGGGCAGCCTGAAGAACTTATCTAGATCAGTTCAAAAGTTATCTTTTCTATAACACTTTATCAAACTCTCCCAGGAAGGCATAATCACTCCCTCTCTGTATTCCCACAGGACTTTATACATTCTCATTTAAACTCCTCATTGTCATGTGTTAGAATTGTGTACATGTCTGAATCTCCAAGGGGACAAGTCCTGGTGATTATCTATCCAACAGCCATTACTTCCCTCTACTAGCTCCTTCTTTAAAGTACAACCTGCTTGTCTCAGTATCAGCAGCTATACGCTTCAGGAGGTGCTGGACCCTTCTCAGTCCCTAAAGGAGCTCTGGTGGTGTAGTGCCTAAGACATTTGACTGCTAACCAGAAGGTTAGCAGTTCAAACCCACCAACCACTCCTCGGAAGGAATATTGGGCAATCTACTTCTATAGTGATATTGCCTCTGAAATCCAAGGAGGGGCCACTATGAGTCGGATCTGACTGGAGGGGAGTGAGATTTTTTTTTTTTTTCCTTTTCCCAGCCCCTAAAGTGAAATTTGATTCCTCTATCATGTCGTGAGGGAGCTCTGGTAGCATAGTGCCTAAGGCACTTGACTTCTAACCAGAAGGCTGGTGGTTCAAACCCACCAGCCACTCCTCGGAAGGAAGGTTGGGCAATCCTACTTCCGTAGTGATACTGCCTCGGAAACCCAAAGAAGGGTCGCTATGAGTCGTGGCCGACTCGATGGCAAATGACAACAAAAAAAACATCATGTCGTGATGAAGGAGCTCTGGTGGTGCTGTGGTTAAGGCATTGGGCTGCTAATAAAAAGGTGTTGTTGTTGTTGTTGTTAAGTGCCGTCGAGTCGTTTCCGACTCATAGCGACCCCATGCACAGCAGAACGAAACACTGCCCGAACTTGTAGACTGAGACAGACTAGGAAGAAGGAAGAGGCCGTCCACTTCTGAAAGAATTGGCCAGGGAAAACCTTATGAAAAAATTAAAAGGTAGGTGGTTCGAACCCACCAGCCAATCCATGGGAACAAGATGAGGCAATATACTTCCTTAAAGATTTACAGCCTTGTAAACCCAATGGGGGTTGCTATGAATCAGAATTAACTTGATGGGAGTGGGTTTATCAGGTCATGGTAATTCAGTCATAGTGTTCACTTTAGAATGGGCATGTGATGCAAGTCTTATCATTGACACAGGAGGGAAAGTATGCTGAGGTGTGGGGAAGCGCTAAGAGAAACAGAGGAACAGTCTAACATAGGTGTTATCGTATGGGAATATGAATCCTCAGAGATACTGCAACTATCTTGTGGCCATGAAGGGAAAAATTAAAGACAAAAGCAAACGTGCTGAGGAAGGAAGAACTGAAAAAAGGAAAATACTTGAATCCTTGATGATGTCATTGAACCAGTCCAATTACTGTCCCATTGCTAACCAGAAGGCTGGTGGTTCAAATCCACCAGCCTCAGAAGGAAGATTGGGCAATGTACTTCCATAGTGATACCACCTTGGAAACCCAAGGAGGAGTCGTTATGAGTTGGATCTGACTTGACAGCATTGAGTTTGGTTTTGTTTTGGTTTTTCCATTTTCAGTTGTGTCTTCTGTGACCTATGGCTAAAAGCATCTAAACTGATATGTCTTCTAAACCTTCACTGTCTAGTATGGTAGCCACTCAGCACATGTAGTTGCCTAAATTTAAATTCCAATCAATTAAAATTAAGTAAAATTAAAAATTTAGTACTCAGTTGCACTAGGCACATGTGGCTAATGACTAAATATTAATAGTGCAGAAATCTAGAGCATTTCCAACACTTCAGAAAGTTGTATTGAATAGCAGTGTTCTAAGTTGCAAATTCTTTGAAGGCAGAAGAAACAAGATTGTATTCATTTTCATATTCCTAGTTTGGTATCACTATGGAAGTAGATTGCCCAACCTTCCACTCCTTGGAAGTTGGGCAATCTACTTCTGTAGTGATATCAGCTTGGAAACCCAAGGAGGGGTCGCTGAGTCGTGTCTGACTCAACAGCAAATAACAGCAACAACAACAGTTCCTACTGTATCATCATGCAAAAAAGAAAAATTGCTGAATAAAAGAATGAATGATCTAAGTATCATCTTGAAGGAACTGGTCTTACTGGACTCTTAGTAAATTTTACAAATGGATGGAAACGTATTTCTCCATCCTAGTGATTCTTGAGTTCACTCAGGTAGTAATGCTCTGGGGTTATGGTAACCAGGTCACTTACTGTGTTAGTTGCTTAGTGCTGGCATCTATCTTTTTCTCCTTTTGTGCTTGCTTGTCTAGGCTGCTCTTTATATCACTCAAAAATGATTAGGTTTAGGACACACCCTATACTGATATGGCCTTATTAGCATAACAAATAAAATCCTATTTACAAATTGGATTATATACACAGGTGTAAGGGTCAGGACATATATTTTGGAGGACTTAATCCAATCCATAATACTCACTGTCTTCATCTCATTCATCTCTCACTCTCCTCAAGCTGCTAGCTTTACTATCTCTTAACCATCTCCAGGAGTCTTTTTCCAGCCTCATTTAAAATTCTACTAAAAAGCTCCCTGACTTCCTGACTTTGAAAGACACAGGTGCAAATAAAATAGTCATTTGGTTCCATGTTTGCTCCATTGTTTGGGGCATTGTAGACATAAGAATGGTGTCCATACAGACAGAAGCTGTCCACACACCAGCCAGTCATGACAACATTCCAGCCTTCTCTGTTGAGAGCCAGAGGCCCCACAAGGGCAGCACTCCTCAACATCAACCTGATATTTGTCCTGCTGCCAAGCATGCTTCATCACAGAGGCCCAGCATTATCCCAACTCTCAGGGTAAAAGAGTGCACTTGGAATAAAGCCCTGGGTGAAAGCAAAGGTCACATATTGGATGGAAATTTCTGCTGAGGCATCCTGCTGATTCTGTACAGTTCAAACCAGGAACAGATTACCCAATAAGCAAGTAAGCATGTGCTTAGGGCATCAACAAAACAGGGGCACCAATTGTCCAAAGCAAACAACCATAGATGCTGGGTTTTTTTGTTTTTTTTTTAATTGTGATTTGGGTGAAGATTTACAGAGCAAATTCACTTTCTATACAGCAGTTCACATATACTTTGTCTCATGTCATTGACCACAGTTTACCACAATGCAACAGCTCCCCTCCCACTTGCTCCCCATAGTTACCACTTCCCAGTGTCCATCCCTCCATACTCTCCTGCCCCCTGAGCTGTCTCCCTGTGCATAAGCAGCCCTTCCTTCTCCCATGATTGTTCTCATAGATGCTGTTTTATTACCTACTGCTGCTATCACAGAATTACCACAAGACGATGGCTTTAAACAACAAAAATTTATTTCCTCACACTTTTGGAGGCTAGAAGTCTGAATTCAGAGTGCCAGATCTAGGGCGAGGCTTTTATGTCTGTCAGCACTGGGGGAAGGTCCTTGTCTGCTTTCAACATCTGTGAGCCCAGAATTCCTTGGAAATCTCCACGTGTCTTGTTATCAATCTTCCCCTGGATCTAGGAGGTTTTCAGTTCAGGTACACTGGGTCCAAAGGATGTATTCTACTCCTGACTCTTTTTTTCTTGGTGGTAGTCAGGTCCCTCTTTGTCTTCTTGCTTCTCCAACCTTTCATCTCTTGTAAGATAAAAAAAGTGATGCAGCCCATATCCTAGGGGAATTTCCCTTACATCAGATCAGAGCTGTGACCTGAGTAAGGGTGTTGCTAAAGGGGCAGGAAGGTGGCATCTTTTGACCTTCTCTAACTCCACAAGAGGAAGACAGAATCACCATCAGCAGTCCAAGGTCTATTCTTATGAGGCCATACATGCTGCCACCCTCCAGCCCTCTTACCAACCTTGACACCAACCATCCATCTCGAGGCACCCACGATCTCTCTGCTGGGTTCGATAATTCACTTCAGGGGCCACACAGAACTCACAGATTATGGGGTTTATTAGGGAAGCAACAGGCTACAATTCAAGTTCAGGAATGTGCTCAGGATACAGTTCTTTGATCAGGACAGTCTCCCCTCTGCTCACCTCTCTGGCCCTTGGCCTCTCAGCCTGGCCTCTGTCTCTGTGGGCCTGGCAAGCCTGCCACTCTGTCTTGTGCTTCTTGGTTCCACTGCCATTGTCTTTCAGCTGGGTGTCTCTCTCAACCATGCATCTCACTCAGCAGTGCATCTCTCTCAGCAGTACATCTCTCTCAGCTGGCAGTCGGAGAGATTTCTGTCTGCCTTTGTTGTTGTTGTTGTTATGTGCCGTTGAGTCGGCCCCGACTCATAGTGACCCCTCCTTGAGTTTCCAAGGCAGTATCACTACAGAAGTAGGATTGCCCAACCTTCCTTCCGAGGAGTGGCTGGTGGGTTTGAACCGCCAGCCTTCTGGTTAGCAGTCAAGTGCTTTA
>NW_006922165.1:356340-361422 GCF_000298275.1 Orycteropus afer afer
TTGTCCTTTTGTGATTGACTTATTTCATTCAGCATAATGTCCTCCAAGTTCATCCATGTTATGCAGTGTTTTGCAGAGTCTACATTATTATTTAGCCTCTAGGAGGGCTCATTTTGAGCCTGGCAGAGTGGCAAAACCAACCAATTCCATCAGAGTTCTACACACCAGAGAAACAGCGAACTTTCCCAGAAGATTACTTCATGCTTCCCCAGGTGGATGACATTAACAAGCAGCTACTCAGTTGCTCACGGCAAAGTGGGAATTACAAAGATTATGGCTAAAAAGCCATACCATGTAATTCACTACACCACAGGTGTTGTATTTCACTCTAATCTCCTTACAACTGATTGACCAATCACATTAGATCACTTCATGGGGATGATTACATCATTACATAACTACCCGTTTATATCACTGCATAACTGCCAAACCACTAAGAGTCATGGCCCAGTCAAGCTGACACATATTTTGGGGAGACACAATTCAATTCATGACATTCTACCTTTTGGCCCCAAAAATTCATGCCCTGGCCATAGATGAAACACTTTAATTCTATCATGTCATCCCAAAAGTCTTAAATCAATTCCAAGTCCAAATTCCATCCTGTGGCAAAATTCCTTTTCATCTGTGAATTTAGAATACAAGTTATCTGCTTCCAAAGTACAATAGTGGAATAGGCACAAGGTAGACATTTCAAGTACAAATGACAGGAATTGGAAAGAAAGAAGTGACAATGGGCATCAAGCAAGTCCAAAACCCAGCAGAAAAATTTACATTAGTTTTCAAGGCTTGATAATCACGCTCTGTTGTCTAGGACCATCTAGACAAGGGCCTTACCCTCCAGACTCTAAGTGTTGACTATGCTCTTTGGATTCTGGGTAGAAGCCCTTTAACCCTGAACTTCAGCTCCACCTTCTAGGCCCAGTGGGACAGAACTCTGCTCCCTCAGCTTTAGGTGACCCCACTCTTTTAGTCCAACTGAATGGGGACTCCAACCCCTTGGCTCCATCAGGCCCCTTTTTTCTGCCCCTTGGGCATGGTAGCCCTACCACTTCAGCTTTGGGCAGAGGATCCAGACCCCTCCCCTTGGCATGCATGAATGCCAGTCCCATTCTCTGAAACAGAGTTGGTAAAGATCTGATTCTTTGAAACCTAGAAGACTGTGGCCCCACTCTTTGATACCACAGAGGTCATGGACCTACTCTTTTTTTAAAATGCATTTTATTGAAATATAATTTATAATTTATGTACAGTGAAATATGCAAAACTAAAGTGATCTGGGTTAATGGTTTTTTTTTTTTTTTTTTTTTTTTTTGCCATGTTCCTTCCCCTCCCCTCCCCTGGCAACCAACAAAGAAAGTTCCCTTCCATATATAAACCTTTCCTTGACTTTTTACAATAGTGAACTAATACTATATTTGTCCATCTGTGATTGACTTCTTTCACTCAGCATAATGTCCTCCAGGTCCATCCACATTATGTGGTGTTTTGCAGATTCTACGTCATTCTTTAGGGTTGCAGAGTATTCCATTGTGTGTATTTAGCACGGTTTTGTTATCCATTCTTCTGTTGATGTGCACATAGGTTGTTTCCATCTTTTTGCTATTGTAAATACTCCTGTGATGAACATGGGTGTGCATATATCTGTTCTTGTCATGGCTCTCTCTTCTTTAGGATATACACCTGGTAATGGGATCGCCGGGTCAAATGGTATTTCTAATTCCAGCTTTTTAAGGAATCACCACACTATTTTCCACAGGGTTGTATCATTTGACAGTCCCACCAGCAGTGTATGAGAGTCCCAATCTCTCCACTTCCTCACCAGCATTTGTTATTTTCTGTCTTGTTGAACTTTGCCATTAGTGCTGGGGTGAGATGGTATCTCACTGTTGTTTTGATTTGCATCTCTCTGATGGCTAATGATCATGAGCATTTCTTCATGCATTTGCTGGCCATCTGAATATTCTCTTTGGTGAAGTGTCCATTAATATCTCCTGCCCTTTTTTAATTGGATTGCTAATCTTTGTGTTGTTGAGGTGTTGGAGTTTTCTATAAATTTTAGAAATAAGTCCCTTGTCAGATATGTAATTATTGACAAGAATGAATTTGTTGCTGTCATTTTGTTATGTGCTTTTTCATGGTGTCGATTTCTTTGTTCCATATAATTTTCTGGGCTGAATTCATTTTGTTTATGAATCATGTTATCATGTTCCTTCATTACTATTGTTTTAGTATTTGCTAAATATTTGTGCTGGTCCCCTTATTTATTTTGATGTGAAGATTTATCATTTCTCTTTGAGGTTACTATGTGATTTATAATTTATTCCCAAATTTAGAACAGTCCATTCTATCTTGTAGTTCTCTTGACTTCCCTACCATTTAGAAGTTCTGTAACTACACAATTCTTTCCCCCTTTTTGGTTTGTGGTTATCTTCATTTGTCAGTTGATGTCTCTGGTTGCCTATTTACAATCTTGTAGGCTTATTTACTTTGGATACTTTTATAACTGGGTTGGTTTCTGGGTTATGTCATCATGTGTGTTAATGGTTAGTTGTTGTTTGCTGGTGCTGGTTCTCTGTCCAAAGGACTCCCTTAAGTATCTCTTATAAGGTTGGTCTTCTTTTAACAAATTCCCTTATTTTCTGCTTATCTAGAAATGTCATAATTTCACCATCATATTTGAGGGACAATTTTGCTGGGTATATAATTCTTGGTTGGAAATTTTTCTCTTTCAGGGCTTTATATATACCATTCCACTGTCTTCTTGCCTGCATGGTTTCTACTGAGAAACATGAGCTTAGTCTTATTGGTTGCCCTTTGTAGGAAAAACTTTTCATTTTTCCCAGGCTGCTTTTAGGATTCTTTTGTCTTTGGTTTTGGTGAATTTGATGATGATATGTCTTGGTGATTTTCTTTTGGGATTTATCCTGTTTGGGGTTCTTTGAACTTCTTGAATGGATATATTCTCATCTTTCTTCATACCAGGAAAATTCTCTTCCGACACATCTTTGACAATTTTTTTTCTGTGGTTTTATTGATCTCTTCCTGTTCTGGAGTTTTAATTACATGTAGGTTATTCCTTTTGATGGTATCCCACATGAACCTTAGGCTTTCTTCATTTTGTTTTGATTTTTTTTTCTGATTGTTCCCTTTCCAAAAAAGTATTGAGGTTATTTGCCTTCAATCTCACTAATTCTGTCTTCCATTGATTCAATTCTACTCCTTTGTCCATTCAAAGAGTTATCTGTTTCTGAAAATTTGTATTAATTTTCTGGATTTCTGTCTGTAGATTTAGTATTATTTCGAATTTTTCATTTATTTTGTCATTTTGTTCTTGTATTGTCTTTTGAAATTGTTCTAGGGTTTTCTCTGTGTTTTCCTCAATTTTGTCAGTGTTTTCCTTGATCTGTCTCTGGATTCATTGAAAGTACTAAACATAATTCTTTTGAATTCCTTATCAGGGAGTTCCAATGCTGCTTCTTCCTAACAGATGTGTTTTGGGTCTGTATCCTGGTCCCCTGTTTCTCCTACTTTATCTTGCTTCTTTGTGTGCCCTGTGATGCTCTGTTGTCTCCAAAGCATTGTGATGTTTTTGTGTTTATATTTAATTGGTGATTGTATGTTGGAGTGACTTGCCAACAATTTTTATTTTCTTTGTTTTGTTTGTATGTTATCTACATAAGCAGGGTACTGTGCTGTGCTCCTCTGTTCATTAGTTGGTGGCACTAATACACTCACCACCTGTCTCCTTTCCCATTGTCAGTCTTCCATATGTCCCTGCCATCCTTGCCAAACAGAGCCTATTCTTAGGTCCTTGGAATCTGAATAAGAATGCTGTCACTTTAAAATCCAAATGCCACCACTTGTAAACATTCAAAATGGCTGCACCCTCAGTCACTTTAAATATCCAAAATGGCCACTATGTGTAAACAATCAAAATGGCTGCATCCTCAGGACAGCCAAAAGTCCACAGCTCATGCTGTCTGTCTCCTTGTTGTTTCCCTTCCTAGTCATAGGCCACCAGTGCAGTCGTCCCTGCAGCCCTTGGCAACTCAGGGCTGATCTTTAGATTAATTCTCAGGTGCAACACCACTTGGAAGTACTCAGGCCGTTGGTCCTGTCAGAGTAACTGACAGTCCACTGCTCTGACTTTCTCTATACTCACTGTTTTCGTTCATGTTTTTCCACTGGTTGGTGCCTAATCCACTTCTGTATACTTCCTTTTAAAGCTCAGGACTCCAGGATTACCTTCTGTATCTGTGTCAATTGGTTTCTCTTTTCTTTGTTGAAGAGGGTCTGTGTAGCTTATATCCCTATCCCACTATCTTACCAGAAGTCCATGGACCTACTCTTGAGACTGAGGCAGATCTCCTTCCCATGATCCTTATTTCTTCAGCTTCTGCTTCCTGGTTCCTTGGCCTCTTAGCCTCTCAGCCCCTTGAGCCTCTTAGGCTGGATCAGCTTCTGCCTTGCTCAGGCAAGTGTTACAAAGCTTTTTAGCTCCAAGTGCCTGGAGGCACCCCACTCCACCAGTAAGCCTTGGTGTGAAAGAGCTCAGCTTTCTCTGTGAGTTGGCAAGCCTAACTTCATCAACAAGTGCCCAGAAGCACCCCACTATGCCAGGAAACCTCTTACCTGAAAACATTCAGCTCTCTCATTCTGTGGCACCATCTTGCACTGATCTCCTGGTTCTGCTGCCTCTGTTTCTCTGCCACTGCTTCTCACCATCTGTACCATCTCTAGTGTTACAACTCTCCTCTCTTCTTCTGAGCCCTCATCAGAATTGCCTTTGACATCCCTAATTCCATCAACAGTCTCTACAAGGAAATCTATGCTTTTACTATTAAAATCAAACTCACCGCCATCAAATCAATTCCGACTCATAGCAACCCCCACTGGGTTTCTGAGTGGTAAACCTTTATGGAAGTAGATTGCCCCATCTTCCTACTATTGTTGTTGTTGTTAAGTGCCGTCAACTTGTTTCCGACTCATAGCGACCCCATGCACAGCAGAACAAAACACTGCCTGATCCCGCACCAGCCCCACAATCCCTGCTATACTCGAGCCCATCATCGCAGCCAC
>NW_006922165.1:363552-365255 GCF_000298275.1 Orycteropus afer afer
CTTGCAAAATTCTACCATACGAGTTCCAGCATTATTTCTGTCACCGAGGCCAAATTTTCCAACTACCAGTGATTCTTCTTTGTTTCCAACATTTGCATTCTCTTCCTACTATTAGGCACTTTAAAACTCTTCCAGCCTCAACTCATTTCCCAAATCCCAAACTGCTTCCACATTTTAGTATCTGCTAGAGCAGCACCTCACTCTCATTACAAATTCTATATTAGTTATCTAGTGCTACTATAACAGAAATGCCACAAGAGGATGGCTTTAACAAACAGAAATTTATTCTTTCATAGTTTCCAAAAAAACCAAATTCACTGCCATAGAGTAAATTGTGACTCATAGAGACCCCTGTTGGGTTTCTGAGGCAATAAATTTGTACAGAAGTAGATTACACCATCTTCCTTCCATTCAGCAGCTGGCGGGTTTGAACTGCTAACTTCCTGGTTACCAGTCAAATGTCTTAGGCACAGTATCACCAAAGTTCCTTCTTCTCACTGTTCAGGAGGCTAGAAGTCCAAATTCAAGGCACCAGCTCTAGGAGAATGCTTTGGCTCTAGGGAATTGTCCTTGTCTCTTTTTAACATCTGTGGGCCTGGAGTTCCTTGGAGATCTCCATGTGTCTTGGCATCAATCTTCAGCACAGGGACCCTAGGTCCAAGAGATGTACTCTGCTCCCAGCTGCTCTTTCTTGGTGATAGTCAGGTCCCTTTTTGTCCACTTGGTTCTCTCTCCTTTTACATCTTGTAAGATAAAAGGTAATGGAGGCCATACCCCAGGAAAACTCCTCTTACATCAGATCAGGGCTGTGACCCAAGTAACAGTAATTCATTCCACCATAATCCCCTTACAACTGATTGTCTGA
Source organism: Orycteropus afer afer (assembly GCF_000298275.1). NCBI lineage: Eukaryota > Metazoa > Chordata > Mammalia > Tubulidentata > Orycteropodidae > Orycteropus > Orycteropus afer. Next base: position 364,418 of record NW_006922165.1, read on the forward strand.
TCATGTTAGATCCTATATTGGGAGATGATTACATCATTATATAACTGCCGAATTACATCAGTACATAACTGCCAAACAATTGAGAATCATGGCCCAGTCAAGTTGACATATAATTTGGGGGGACACAATTCAATTCATGACAGATGCCAAGGAGATATGAAAAAGGGAATAATGTGTGTCACAGTGGAAGCTAACTGGCAGGGCACTAAATAAACTTGACACTATTTTTGTATTTTGTATACAATAACAAATACATTTTCCTTTTCTTTTTGGACTGATAGTATATAACCTCACATTCAATTTTCTCTCATCAACCGCATAAGAACTTGCCAGTGGCACTATAATGATGTGATTTGTGATGTATCTGGTCCTGCACAAAGTGAATGAAAATGCATCTTCAGATTGAGAATACCCTTGTATTTGTATCATGCTCTTCGTCATCTTTCTTGCTCCTGTCATGTATCAGTAGTAGTCCAACGAACTGTGAAGAAGCAGCATCCAAAGATGGAAAGTGAGTGTGCAAGTTGTTTTTTTTTTTTTTTTCTTTCCTTTTATTTTATTTTATTGTGATATGGTGAAGATTTACGGAGCAAATTCACTTTCCACACAGCAGTTCACAAATACTTTGTCTCATGTCATTACCACAGTTTACCACAATGCAACAGCTCCCCTCTCACTTCCTCCCGATAGTTACCTCTTCCAAGTGTCCATCCCTCCATACACTCCTGCCCCATGAGCTGTCTCCCTGTGCACAAGCAGCCCTTCTTTCTCCCATGATTGTTCTCTCCAAGGAATGTATCTACTTGAGGTAAAAGTTCAACTCATATGCCTGTATTTT
>NW_006922165.1:372070-375625 GCF_000298275.1 Orycteropus afer afer
CGTGTGTCTCCTTTTTTTGGTATTTTCATGCAAATTCTTCTGCTAGTTGGGGTTTAGTCCACTTCTATATCCTTCCTTTCAAGGCTCAGGGGTCCAGGATTATTTTCTGTGTCTGTGTTAATTGGTTTCCCTTTTCTTTGTTGAAGAGGGTCTGTGCAGTCTTTCTGCCTAGTCCGCCATCTTGCCAGAACTCTTGAGTGTGCAAGTTTTTAAGTATTATTTCAGAAGGAAAAATATTCATGGAGATCTGAGAAAGGCCTGCCCACAAACATCCTATGACAAATGAATGAGATTATTTCCGACCATCTTGTAAGTGCTGTCTTTTGACTTAGACCTGAAGAACATAATTACATGCTCCAAATCTTTTTTTTTTAACTTACTAATCTATAAATTGATTTTTTAAGTGCAGAGGCCAGTCCCATGACAATGCTTCCAATACATCAGGAAAGGTATGCAACAGAAAATTTTAGAACAATACCAAATATGCCATTTTCATACCATATGCTGCATATTCACTTAATCTTCTAGGATGTGGTGCAGTAGATTGTTGTCCAGAGCAGTTGATTTCTTTTCTACCATTCAGTTGCTCTCTACATTTTTTGCCACTTCCACTAACCAATGGGAAATTCTTAAAATATGTTTAGGCAATAATTGAGTATTAAAATATCTTTCTAATACATATTGTGAAGTGCATGTTCTAGGAATGAGTGTAATCCTGGAATCATACACTCATCTTCTGGAACCTTAGAAAATATGGCTGAAGACTGAACACAAAAATGGTATACCAAAAGAGAAGCTGAAAACATCACCAGCCAAACGTAAACACTCAAGCATGTGTATGTGTTGGTTATGTGGAATAATATATTACAGAATTTTCATCAGATGAGTCAAGCTTTCCTAGATTCAGAAGTAAATTTAAAGACATGCACAGGTCTCTACGAGTCATTAACAGGATATTTACATAATTTAAGAGAAGTTTTTGAAAACACAGCAGAACAAATACTGCCAAATACTGATTATCAACGAGTTCACCATCACAGAAACACTAGAAAGAAACAAGTAAATGATGGAAGTACTTCAGAAATATTAAGTGCCAGAGACCAATTTTGTGTAACCATCATCAACACACTTGAATCTTGCAGGAAAAGAAAGGGAAAATGTATTAATTTTTTTTAATAGATTTTCTTTTTTAAGCAATGTGGACATACTTATGAAGGATGCATGAAGGCATTCAAGAAATCAGTGCAGGCTTATCCCAATGACTTAAATACTAAAATTTATGGAGAAGTGCAACAATTTTTCCCTTACATGAAAACTAAGTTCACAGATTCAGGAAAAACAAATTTTCCTCATGTAGGCAAGTATAATACCAATGTGCGTTTCCCAATGTTGATATTGCTTTGTGCATATTCCTAACTTTAATGATCACAAAATGCACAACAGAATGCTCATTTTTGTCCCAAAAAGACTAAAAAACCCTCAGCACACAATAATTCAAGAAATATTCAATTCATTACCTTTATTATATATGGAAGTAGACATTGTTTGGCAGCTTAATTGTGATGAAATCACTGAAGAATTTTTAAGAGCAAAGAATAGAAAGAAATGTTTTTAATTATAATATGTTAGAGATGAAAGATCTATCTGAAAATAAAACACAGTAATTGCTCTAACATTATGTTTGCTAATCATTAAATTTTCTTTTATGAGTCTTTTCATTTGTTCATTTATAAGTTAAAACATTTATTATGAAACAAGCATCAAAATCCAACTATGACCCATTTAAAGCAAAATTGGTGAAAGTCAGTTTTTCACTGTGGGAGTTCAACAAGATTTTACATTGATTGTTGGAAAACTAAGTTCACTGACTCATTTTCTTTATTGCAGACTATGTGGGATAGTCCTTTTGTAGAAAATAGGGTATATAGTAAAAATTTCAGTATCCCACATCCACTAAAGCATTTATAATGCAGTTCATCTCAGTCCACTAAATTGCCATATATCACTTTTGCATTCAATCACTAATATTATAGTCACACTTAAAAAGAAGTCACATCATGGACAGTTAAAACACACAAACATATACATATGCATATATGACTCACATATCCTATTCAAATGCATAAGTAAGCAGAGGAGGGGGTACCACAGATTATTAGTGTTTAAGATCCTCACATGCCTTAATTCAGTTCTGGTTCAAATGCAGAGTTGATTGCAGTATCCCAAGTGAATGGCTGCCCAAGTAGGCCAGGCTAAAGCTCCTCTAAGTTTTTGTGCTTGGAAGGAATATTTCTTCTCCTTTGAAGATGTCCACCTTCTTTTGTTGACTGGCCTTGGAAAGAATCACACTTGGACATTTCATCCCTGGCTTGGCTGAATTTAAATCTTTCTCCTTCACACATGACACACTGTTGTTCAAAGTTAATACTCATAAGCTCAAGTGCACTGTGAAAGCATTAATTAAAGTGAAGCATTGCTTAACATATGCTTCAAACCTAGGATTCAATAGAGTTAGGATCCTGTGGTAGACATACACCATACCCCCAGTCCCTATCTGAATGATGTGAGGACTGACTGTCTTTGGTCTCTTGGTAGGGAAGCCTCTTGGGCGCTCCAGTAAAAAGCAACAGGATGATACATATTCTGGTTACCTAGTGCCACTCTGACAAGAATAATACCACAAATGGGATGGCTGATACCTGATATGATGTAAATTAGGTGTACTCCAGCTCTTTCCCCATTTCCATGACCACCCATGCCCAATGAGATGCATGTTGTTGTTGTTGTTATGTGCCATCAAGTCGGCCCTTCCTTGGGTTTCCAAGGCAGTATCACTACAGAAGTAGATTGCCCCATCTTCCTTCTGAGGAGTGGCTGGTGGGTTTGAACCACCAGACTTCTGGTTAGCAATCAAGTGCCTTAGGCACTATGTTACCAGAGCTCCTATGAGATTCATAAGTGCTTTAAATAGTAACTAAGATTTGGAGTTGTTGATCTCATAGCAACTTAAGTCTTTCATCATAGGGTAGCTCACCAAAGGAGGATGAAAATTAAGCCCTTTGGATTTGTCCCAGTCCTTTTAAGACCATGCCTCAATGCACCTATCCAAGCTGTGTTGAGCTGACTCACAGTTTATCTTTAACCTCATAGTTCTGATCCACTGCTCCTTTCCCACTGATTAGTTTCCTAGGACTGCTGCAACAAAGCACTTCAAACTAGGTGGCTTATAAGAAGAGAAATTTATTGTCTCACAGTTCTGGAAGCTAGAAGTCTGAAACCACAGTGTCAGCAGGGTCATACTCTGTCCAAAACGTCTAAGGAAGATCCTTCCTTTTCTCCTTTTCTCTTCCAGCTTCTGGTAGCTCTAGTGTTCTTTGGCTTTCCTACAGCATAACTCCATCTGCATATGGCTATCTTCTCTCTTTGTGTCTCTTCTCTTTTATAGGGACATTAGTCATAGGTGATAGGATAATATCCATATGCCTACAAGGAAGACCTGTTAATATGACTGTTATTCAAATTTATGCCCCAACCACCAAAGCCACAGAGGAGGAA
>NW_006922165.1:376750-377722 GCF_000298275.1 Orycteropus afer afer
CTTGGTAGGGTGGAGGGTCGACGAAAGAGGGGGAGGCCTTCAAGGAGATGGATTGATACGGTGGCTGCGATGATGGGCTCAAGTATAGCAGAGATCGTGGGGCTGGCGCAGGATCGGGCAGTGTTTCGTTCTGCTGTGCATGGGGTCGCTATGAGTCAGAAACGACTCGACGGCACTTAAGAACAACAACAACCACAGTCATACTGGATTAGGATCCACTCAAATGAAGCCTCAAGTTTATTTAACTGATTACGTCTTCAAAGATCTTATTTCCAAACATGGTCATATTCATGGGTACCGAGGATTAGGACTTCAACATATCTTTTTGCAGGACACAAATCAACACATAACACCTACTTATATACTCACCTCACAAGCACACACAAATGGTTTTATCTGGGCCAAGCAATGTCAAGTAGCTTGTGTTTTAGATTCTAACCAGTTTAGGCCACTTGGATATGGATGCTGGGATATGTATTGTGGTGGTTAAGTTTGTGTGTCAACTTGGCTGGGCCTGGTTGTGTGTCTGGGCAGCTAGTGGTAGTTATTCCCCATGATGAGGCTGGCAATGAACTCCATGGTGAGATCCACCACAAGCAACTGAGTACTTGCTTTAGGGATATGGTCTGCTTCCCATATATAAGAAACAGATTTGGGAATGGTCTCTAGGTTATGGCATGCTTGAATCCTGCATGTAGCCATGTCATTGTTCAGCAGCCTGCCATGCTCTGCTGACCTTGGGACTTTCAATTAATGGCCTGCTATGTGGTTTGGTAACATTAGGACTGTGCCTTTTTGCTTGTCAACCTTGGGTTTGTCAGTCTCAGCAGCCAGCAGAGGTCTGAGTGAAGAGATGCCTCTAGTTCCATTAGGCTGGAAGCAGGGAGCAGAGCTGAACCCCAAGGTTGAGGGGCTTTCACCCAGCCCCTAGAGCCTGGCACTTTGAACTTGGACTTAAAGCCTCCAAATTGT
>NW_006922165.1:378980-433955 GCF_000298275.1 Orycteropus afer afer
GTTGTTTTATCTTGGTGTATTTCCCTATGGATTTCCCTTAGTTTTGAAGTCAATTTCTCTTTGAAAATCCTGGCTTCTCTCAGGTGTGTGGAGAGGAACAAGGAAAAGAGATGTTTGGCTACATCGGTGTTGAACCCAAGAAAGAGAAGAAGCCCTTAGGGGCTGGGAATGGTGATGGCTGGGACTCCCTCAGGAAGTTGACCTCCAGTGATGGAAAATATCAGGCTCCACTCACACAACTCCTCTCTGCCTCCTGGAGATCCTTCTTTAGGACTTCCATCTGCCCAAATTTGGAAGGTTCTGTGTCCTGCTAAAAAAATGTGAGTGTTTCCCTAACAGTGGGTAGGGGGCTTCTAACATTAAGTACATGGAAGCTCCATTGAATGTCCAGAGGGCAGCTCTGTTCAGACAGAAGCACTGGCCTAGGAGTCAGGAGTCACTAGCAAGGTATGAAGCAGTTGTTCTAGATTATCACAAAGACCCCCTGCATCTCTAACCCACTGCCATTGAATTGATTCTGAGTCATAGAGACCCCTGTAGGGTTTCCAAGGCTATAAATCTTTATAGAAGCAGATTGCCTCATCTTTCTCCCATGAAGTAGCTGGTGGGTTTGAACCACCAACCTTTTGGTTAGCATCCCAATGCCTTAACCACAGCACCACCAGAGCATCCCTAGTAGTCAGTGCCAAGTGACTGAGGCTAAAATTCTGAAGTCCAAGGACAACAACTGGGTATGGGGGCAGGAACAAGACACAGGACCAAAAAAAACATGAGACACATTTTGACAGTTTTCTCACAGTCTGAGGAGGATTTTATTGTGCCATTCCACAGGAAACACCTCTGCTCAAGAGTGCCTTACAAACATGTTATTGCAAAACAAGCAAATGACCATTGAAACAGACCTGAAAAGGAAAGGGACAAGAAAGGGAGACCAGGTGGAAATCCAAAAGAAACTCATCCTTGCATCACACTGCCCAGGCTGAAGGAGGTAAGAAGAGATGAGCAGAAAAGTTAGGATTTAAATAATAAGAGAAGAAAAAGAAATAAAGTAAAGGTCAGTGAGGTGAGAAGTTTCAGGAGCCAAGCCTCCTGCATCGGTCCTTTCTAATCCTCCTCTTTACACACCTGCCAGGCCAAGCCTGGGTCAACAGCTGGATGGAATAGAATGGAAGAAATGGATCTAAGTCTTTTACAAAGGAAGAAACCAAAGTTCTTGGAAACTAATGAAGCTAATTCTCATGAAAGTGATAGTAACTTGATGTGTACTTCCTTCTGAAAGTACTTTTATTTACAAAGAAGACACGAGGGATTGAGAGAGAAAGATCACAAGGAGAAGGCAATGTCTAGTCTAAAAGCAATGTTTCCCAGTCTCAGGCATTATTTCTAAAAAAAAAAAAAAAAAAAAGAGTGCTTGAACAATTTCTCTCAGAATGATCAGCACAAGGCCAGTCCCCATGAGGCGGAGGTTAAAGATGTCCCAAATGTCCAAACTACCTTACTACTCCATCATTTCAGACATTAACTCCTCCTCCTTCTCCCAGTAATTTCCCCAGTCTTAGGGTTCTGTATTTCACTGTAACGCCTCACAGAACTCACAGACACCCAAGGAATCATCTCATGTAGTAGTGGTGGAGGCTGGCAGGCTGGCGAGTCCCAGGTCCGTGAGTAGGTCTGGAGGATCCACCCAATTCTCGGGGTTTGATGAACCTCGATCAGCAGATCAGATGATGGCTGCTGTCCCAAATCTAGGGGTGAGATGAGGATGAGCCAAAACACAAAACCGGAGCAAGAGGAGGGCGAATCTTCCCAGGAGATTTGTAGGTATACCCTCAGGGAAGCTAAGGGTGGTGATTTGAATTATACCCTCCAGCAAGGCAGGACTCAAGATACATTCCACCTGTGTTGCCCCAACCTAAATCCCATCACAGAGTCCATTGCCAGTCATTATAGGGAATGACTACTACCAGCTTGCCCAGCCAAGTTGATACCTGACCTTAACTACCACACCACCCCAAACAGGCATGGATAACAGGATTTACAAAACATCACAGAATGGAGGACAATGGCTAGAAGGGCCACAGCAAGCAATTCACGGTACAGAATTAATAATTACAAAATCTTGGAAAACTGCTGGTTCATACTCTCTTTCTTGGGAGTTCAACAATTAACATCTGCACCTTAACTGCTTGGAGAAGACTTACAGTAAAAGAAACCATTTGACTTTGTATAACCTAGTGTTTCACAGAGGAATTTCATCATAAAACCCTTCCTCTTCCCAACTGAATAACTGTTAATATCCCAAGTTCTACACTGTCCATTAAAGCAATGTATCTTTAATGTGGGATTTTAGGTACCTTCAAATAAACAGGGAAAATCACCTCCACTGAAACACCTGCACCCCTCTGTCACCCCCATTAGTGTATCTAAGCAGAGCTGCTGGATAGATTCAGAACCTGGAAGAGGCCCACGTCAGGGAAATCTGGTGCCAGGCATTATGTAACATCAAGGAGGTGCCAAATGACTAAGGCTAAAATTTGAAGTCCAAGACAGCATCTGGGTATGATGAACAGGAACAGGACATAAGACCAAGAGCATCAGATACATTTGGACAATTTTCTCATAGTCTATAGTGGGTCTTACTGTGCCAGGACCATGAGTGACATCTCTGGCCCTGAGGTGCCTCAAAAACACCACGCAGCCCTGGAGACTGGTGCCTTCCAAAGTGTAACAGAAAGAAAAACCAACCAGTTGCTATTAAATGGATCCCAAGTCATGGTAACCCCCTTTCTAAAGAGCAGAATTGTGCTGTGTAGGGTTTTCAAGATTGCAACTTTTTGGAAGTAGATCTTGAAGTCTTTCTTCCAAAGCACCTCAGGTGGGTTCAAACCTCCAACCTTCCAGTTAGTAGTACATCATTTAAACATTTGCACCTCCCAGAGAATCCAAAAGACAATCCTGTGAATAATTACATATTTGGTTAAATGCCCACAGTCACCAAGAATAGTAATAAGGAACTGAGAACTAACTGCCTTAATATCACTCTTCGTAAATAAGGGACTATTGTGCTGAGTCCAATGATCCAGAAACTAGATTCCTAGATAAGGTGGGAGCTGACTCTGTTACCTGAGCCAGAGCCATGCTGTTCATTAGAGTAGAAGAAGGGGTAATCCTCAGGAGGCATGGCTCTGTATGGACCCATTCCCTCTACCAGTTTTGCAATGGAGGATGCATGATCTAATTAGCCAGTATAGGCCAAAATGTAGCTGATGCAGAACTGAAGGAGTACAAATCTGTCATGACAGAAAATGAGTCATCATGCATGTTGCAAGGTAATCATTCTTACAGGGAAACTAGATGAACAAGTTCCACAAATTTCCCGACAATAGCAACTCGCATTTATTGAATGCTCATTCTGAGACCAATGCTGGGCTAAGCACTTTACCCAGATTATCTCATTTAATCCTCACAGCAGCTCTGAGAAGCTCAGAAAGGTTAAGTAGCTTTCCCCAGGTCAATACAGCTTCAAGGGATGGAACTAGTGCTGAGCTCTGGCAGTAACTCTGCAGAGCCCACAGTTCACTCTGAGTTTGTCCCCTCATCAGGCCACTGTCCTTTCTTTCTTCTCACAGCATCTGCCATGACTTCTCATTCTTCCACGTGTAGATCCTCTGCCTACAATACTACTGGTTGCTTTGAAGTCAATTCCCACTCGTTGTGACTCCTTGTGTGTCAGAGTAGACCTGCTCCATCAGGGGCTGGATTTGGGGATGTAGATCACCAGGCCTTTCTTCTGAGGTGCCTCTGGGTGGACTCAAACCTCCAGCCTCACATTTGCAGCCAAGCACGTTAACCATTTGCACCACCCAGGGACTTCCCTCACACTATCCTATCTCTGTACTGATTGTTATGTCCCTACACTAGAGCTTCCCAATGGATTGGTCACTTAATAGGCTGTAATTAGGATGAGATTTAATCCTCCCATTCTGAGGGGCATTAGAGTGGGACCTCTAATGGGTGTCCAGATACCCTGAACAGGTAGTCTTGGGTGCCAATCATGACATTACTGCCTCCCAGCTCCAAATCAACCCCCTACACTCTGTGCTATGATGCTGGCACTGATGCTCTGCAAATACTTTTCTCCTTTTCTAGATGATTTCCAAAATATTCTAGCAACAAGGGCATGAGAGGGAGACTGTAAGGCAGGAAGCAAGAGTGTAGACTAACTCCTTCTGTTTGCTGGCCTTTCCTGTCAGCATTGACCTAGCACTGACTCTTCACCCTGGCAGCAGAGGAGCTTCTAGTCTCCAGCTATTGTCCACTCTGCCAAAACCAACATTATTGTGTTTCCCAGCTGCAGCTAGGCAAAACTCACTATCCGGAAGCACAGTCCAGCTCCCCAGGTGCCCTCTTTCAAGGTCCTGAGGAAACAGCAGCCCCTGATCAGCAACCCTTTCTCAGAGGTCTGGTCCCAGTCCTGTGAGTCCCATCTCCAAGCTTCTAGATCTGATTATCCCAACTTCTCCCTTCTCTTCCCCAGCTTGGAGGTGGAAGCGAGGTCCCTGGATGGTGCAAATTGTTTGCACTCGACTAAACATAGTGCCTAAGGCACTTGACTGCTAACCAGAAGGCTGGTGGTTCAAACCCACCAGTCACTCCTCGGAAGGAAGGTTGGGCAATCCACTTCCGTAGTGATGCTGCCTCGGCAACCCAAGGAGGGGTCGCTATGAGTCAGATCTGACTCGACAGTACATAACAACAACTGTAAGGCATTTGGCTGCTCAACGGTCCAAACCCAACAGCTGATCCACAAGAAGATGAGGCAATCTACTTCCAAAAGATTTACAGCCTTGGAAACCCAATGGAGGTCTCTATGAGTCAGAATCAACTTGATGGCAGTAGTTTTGGTTTTTTGGTTTGGATTAACCTAAACTCTAGCAATTCAAACCCACCCAGCCATGCTTCTGTAAAGATTACTGCCAAGAATACCCTATGGAGCAGTTGTACTCTGTAACACCTGTGTAGTCATGAGTCGGAATTGACCCAATGGCAATAGGCCTTTTGGTTTTTGGAGGTGGCAGTCACAATTCCTCCATGTGACTTACCTCTGTGCTCTTCACCTTTTCAGTTCCAATATCTGATAAACCAATTTCCTGCAATCATCTCTTTCTTTCTGTTCCCATACCTAGAGTGAGTTTCTGATTTCCTGAACTGGACCTTGACTGATATGGTTGGTTATCCTAGTGTACTGTACAAATATCATTTTCCATGTGTATCATGACAGCAAAAAGGTTGGGGAAGTACTGCCCCACACCATGGGCTCAGGTCAAGCAGCCAATAGGCAAGACAGTCAGAATTCATTCACCAAAATAGACACGTGAGAAAATAATGTCAAAATTAGAGCCTAAAACGGAGCTGGAGAGCACTTAATTGTTTGAGGCAAACGCCTGAGTCTTCCAAGGAACCAGACATGCAGGCCAGCAATGATTTTCATTAACTCTAAATACATGCAGCATTTCTGAATGGCAGAAAGAATCTTTATGTTCCTCCTCCAGTCAGATTATTATGACACAGGAAGGTTTAAGTTCAGACTTCTTTAAATATTAAAAGTAAAAAGTCTGGGATTGCAGTCCCATATTCAGCTTATCTTTTTCTACTTCTAATCAATCACCCCCTATTTATTGAGCACCAGTAGGAGGCCAAGCCAGAAAGATATGGATTTGCAAATAAAGGTAGAAGGTAGCCCCTACATATGCATTCAATTCCCTTTACAACTCTACTGGGCTTTCAGTGGCTGCTCAATAGGCACTTTTCATAATTTCCCATTGTTGTTGGGCTATTTTTATCCTTCCCGTATGAATCAAAATGTGACGTATGATCCCACCGTTAAAATCCTTATTCCGGCAAAGCCATTATTGTTTATTTATTTGATAACTTAAAAAAAAAAAAAAAAACCTTTATGTTTGTTCCCCTACCTAGAAATAAAATTGAAATGATCTCATCACTAAATGCCTTATGCTGAATGCACAGAAGTAAATGACATCTATGCATGGAGAATTTACAAAACCAGTCACTTGGAAAACCAAGTCAGCCTCACTCCTCACAATGCAGATCCCCTTCAGAAGGAGAGATGCTGAGATGTTCTTAACACCAGGATTTGGCCAGAATTGGTTGGTTCTGGGCAGGAGACTGGGGATGAGCATTCCAATGGCCTCATGCAATAACAATCATTTAGAGCAAATATGTCCTGAGTAATGTCAATCTCATAGGACATCATGTTTGGTAAAGTGGAAGATCAGTGAAAATAAGGGAAACACTTTATGAGATTAACTGACCTGGTGGCTACAACAATAGGCAACATACAAATGATTGTGAGGATGGCACAGGATGGGGCAATATTTCCTTCTTTTATACATAAGGTTACCATGAGTCACAGCCAACTGGACAACAACTGAAAACAAGGGTAAATAGTACCTGGTAATTCTTCAGTAGAACTCAAAATTCTCTGCTCATATTAACCTGTGAATTTTCAGAAGATTCCTTATTATGAAGGAGATTTTAATTAGCTAAAACTTTTTTCCCTACTTTTTGGTTGGATAAAAGTAAGACAAGAAAAGATCAACTTTTCCAGTGCCTTTCAACTTACCTGTGAAGGGATGAACTTTAGCCCAACCTTGTCTCTTATCTGTTGGCCACAGCTCTGTTCTCCAGCCCAAGTGATACAAAATTAGTAGAAAAGAAATATTATTCAAAGAACAATTAACTCTTCATTTTGTATTATTAATGTAGAACTGACTCTTATGGAAAATTCAAATCTGCATATATCCCAATACCCAATATTAGCCGTTAATGTCAATCTGCTCAAATGCTTCAGACTCCCCATCAACCCCTGCTGTTTTCCTTTGAGGAAAGTTCTAGCAGGGTTATGAATTCATTTATTATCTTTAACTATTCATAAAATATCTTAGGAAAGTCCAAACTTCTTTTTGATAGAATCATGGTACATTTTAAAAGTATTTCTATAGAAAAAAGTAGAATTTCTGTATCCTTGACTTATTCTTAAATTGCAAATGTTAAACTGGTATTTTATGACATGGATCTGACATGCAGAATGGTTGATGTAGTTTTTCGCAATCCTGTTTTAAAATAGAAAAAGATATATTTTCCTAGGCCTAAATCAACCTACTAAAAAATTACCTTAAAAGCATAGCATTAGGTCTTATAGTTCATCTAGTCTAATAGTTTCTCTTCTGTCTTTTTTGTAGCAGCAGACCTCTCTTTTTCAAAACAGCCTTGTGTGGAAGTTCAGTGTTTACAGTAGATAAAAGCTGAGCTTCTCTGATTGAAAGTGGAAGCAAATTTTGAACTCTGTGCTCTCAGCTCCCTCTTGCCCCTTGAGTTGTTGGAGAAAAAAAAAAAAAGTATGAACTCCAAAATCCTATTCCAATCTTTGTATTTTCCCAATTTGGACACTAAGGCTCACATGGAAAACAATGTCATGGTCAAGATTGAGCATTTAATAGTCTACTGACCCTTGGTCTACAAACTTTTATCTTCATCACACTGTGTGGACATTCTCACCTTCTATTCCCATTTCATGAGGTGGGTGCCAGAGCAGCTTTAATGCTTCATCAGGCTCTGAAGCTTGTATAGCCAAGAACACACCTATGTGGCTGTTGTTGTTGTTATGTGCTGTGGAGTTGGACCCGACTCATAGTGACCCTTCCTTGGGTTTCCAAGGCAGTATCACTACAGAAGTATATTGCCCCATCTTCCTTCCGAGGAGTGGCTGGTGGGTTTGAACCGCAAGCCTTCTGGTTAGCAGTCAAATGGCTTAGGCACTATGCTACCAGATTTTAAGCAGGTATCTTAACAGACCAGAACTTTTAGGTCAAAATCCTGCAGTTAAGGTTATTTTCTGAGTCCCTGGTGGCACAGGTGGTTAAGTGCTCAACTGCCAACTGAAAGACTGGTGGTTTGAACCCACCTAGAGATGCCGCTGAAGACAGACTTGGCAATCTACTTTTGAAAGATCACAGCCCTGAAAACCCTATGAAGCAGTTCTACTCTGCACACATGAGGTTGTCATGAGTTGAAAATGGACTTGGTGGTAATTAACAACAAAGTTTTTTGCCTTGGTGAAATATCCCTATACTCTAATTCAGTGGACTTTCATGTGCCTTTACAATTACTTGAGGGGTTTGTTGAAAACATAGAAGTTATGGTTTGAATTGTGCTTCCCAAAATTTATGTTGAAGTCTTGACTCCTGAAATCTATGGATATCACTTTGCTTGCAAATAGAGTCTTTGATGATATTATCAGTTAAATTAACATGAGATCATACTGAAGTAGGGTGGGTTCTAATCCAACTGAATGGTGTCCTAGAAAAGAGGACACAGAGAAAGAAAATTGCCATGTGAAGATACATGCATAAGCCAAGGAGCCCTGGGGTTACCAGAATCTGAGAGAGAGACAAGGAAGGATCTTCTCCCAAGAGGTTTAGGAGAGAATATGGCCCTGCTGGCACCCTGAATCTGGACATCTAGCCTCTTGAACTGGAAGACAATAAATTTTCATTCTTATAAACCAGTCAGTTTGTGCTATTTTGTTACAGCAGCTGAAAGAAAGTATGACAATAAAGCCAGCAATAGCTGGAAACTGTCAAGTAGAAACCTGTCAGTGAAGGCAAACTCAAATATTTCCACTAAAGTGAGTGGTTAAGTGGTAAGACTGCACCCTATCAAAGGCAAGTATCTTTAAACTTTCCCAGATGAACTTAAGATGGCTCAAGCTTCAAGAACCACAAACTTTTAAACAGCTTTCAACCTGACACCTTTCAATCTGACAGATTTAGAACATCATACCCCAGAAAGTGTCTTGCTCTCACAATGGCATCCTGGTAAATTCCACAGCACCTGGATGATCATCTCAGGTGGTCACACTGGGGGGAAGTACCAGAAACAGATGTGAGAAGCAAAACTCTGTTCTTATGCAAATGGCTTCCGTAGAATATTAAGCAAGCAATAAAGACATACAAAATGGTTTTGTGTGCAGAAAAAAAAATCTCTTAGGGATAAATCATCTAAATTTGAAAGTTACACTAGCTTTCAAAGGTTATATGTTCAAATTGTATGGAGGTCAACCTGAGGCTCTGGGAAGCCAGGCGAAGTTTACGAATTCAGGGTGAAGATCAAATCTTACATTGAGAAATCCCTGTGTCGAGCTCTGCCAAAACCAGATGGTTTTTTACTGGTAATTATTATGATAATTCATTTAACTAGGAATAAAATAGGGCATGATTGTTTACTGCTGCCTGTTTCCCCAGACATGCAGAGAAATGAGAAGAAAAATCTCAGAGGTTTTACTCTTGGCTAAATGGAATAATTTCCTCAATTAACCAGGAATAAACATAGCAACAAAATAATTTGCCTTTACATTATACAATAGTTGTAAATAGACTTCTTACATCTCCTTGCATGGGAAAGTCAAGGTGGAGACAGACTGCCAAGGAATTGAAAACATCTTGAGTTCGTTTCCATGTGAAAAGACACAGTCCTTAGAAACCTACTCACATTGTCAGCCATGGCATGAGACTTGCAAATACTATTCTTGGTTTCTCTCTTCCGTACTGAAGTCTTTCCAGGGCCAAGAGATTGTGGGTTGTGTTGTGGTGAGATGAAAAATGCTTCTGGGAGCTTAGAAAGAAAGCTTACAGGGACACAGAGGAGAGCAGAGTGTGCATGTGAGAGAAAGTAGGCAACATGGCTGGGTTTTTAGGCTAATCCTTAATACAAACTAGGAACTGATGGTGCTCAATGAATGCTCTGTGATCAGTGCAGAGCACACCCTCAGTGAGGGAGCTGCTAGACCTTTGCTGTGTCAGGTGTGAGAGCCCAGGGACACAGGGGCACATGATGCTTCCACATACATCCTAGAAGAAAAACTATTTGTAACTGTCAAATTTACATGAAATCAGCCAAATATACAGTATAAACCCCATTTTCAAGCATAAGCTACAGCCCTGTTCCTTCCATAGAGGAGCAGAGACTGCAATGTTTTTGTCCTCAAGATGAGTTTTAAAAGAGAAACTATGAGCAACTTTGTCCAAATAAAACCTCTTTTTATTATTATAAATAAAAATGTTTCCCTCCCAGTGGCTGAATCTCTTTGATACCCTCTCTCATTCTCTTTTACCTCTGAGTCTACCCTTATGCCACTAGGAATTTCTGGAAGAGGCTGGACAGGAAATATTAGTGTCCACGTGTTATGAGATGTGACTGTCCCAACAGGCAACAATGTTTGTGTTCAGGACCAAGGACAGTGGCCTATGATCTGACGTTTCGTTTCCACTGCACCCTACCCTTTCCCCCTATCCCCTTCTTAGCATTTTAGTCACATTATGACTGTGAGCAGAGGGGTGTAGACCAGATGGTTCAGATTACAAATTTAAATGAATTTGAATTATCACATACGAAAAGGTCCTTTTTCCATCAAGTGCAATTTTTACCAGTCAATAAACACATCCAAATTCAGGGATGGGACCAGCAAATTTTAAAGTATTTGTTCACTATTTCCTATGGTAAATTTCCAAATCTGACTGAGTTCTGAGGAGACAATTGCAGATTTGGGAGGGGTGGCTGAGTTCCTTGGTCAGAGCTCCACAGCCACAATGGCAGCCAAGTGCTTCCCCTTGGTCCTGTCCCACCATTGGGCTGGCTTGGCCCCACTTCAGTGTGTTCTCAAGATCATCAGAGGTTGTCTGAGACAAGGCATAAGGACCCAACAGCCAATTCCACTGGGCGGATTTGGGAGCTCTGGTGGCATAGTGCCTAAGGCATTTGACTGCTAACCAGAAGGCTGGTGCACTCCTTGGAAAGAAGATTGGGCAATCTATTACTGTAGAGATACTGCCTCAGAAATCCAAGGAGGGGTTGCTTTGAGTTGGAAATTACTCAATGGCAATGAGTTTGGTTTTGGTAATGTCTTGGAGTAGGGAGATGTCTTGGAGTTAGGGATTCAATTCCCAAGAAGCCTTATGTAGTAGGAAACTTGCTTCTCTTTCTGCCTTCTGGAGTAAGGTCAGAGCACATGAGTCTCCTGGAATAATGTGCTTTTTCAAGATAGAACAGAAGGTACTGAGGATATAAATATTCCACAATTCTGTTAAATACCTTTATTTATAGAAATGAAAGTTAGGAACCAAGATTAGTTGCTGCAATATGGAGAAAGTAGAAACTAATTAAAAGTTAAAATTTTAGCTTGCTATCAAAGGGCTCCCTTTGCAGGTGCCTTTCACAAGCAGAAAGAGGTTATAGAAAGGAAGGATCAGTCTTTTCCTGATATAGTCACGTTCTGTCTCCCCCTCTCTTTTTCCTTCTCTCTCTCTCTCTCTCTCTCTCTCTCTCACACACACACACACACACACACATACACACCCACACACACTCACACATATATCCCACACCTCAGTACACTTAGAATACTAAGGTCAGAGGAGAAAGATAAAAAAGCTGGAAGATATTACCTAACCCCAGATTACTATGTCCATTTTCTCTCTTTTAAATGAAGAAATAAAAGATTGGTGGAGTTCAAGTGAACCTAAAACCTATATCAAATCTAATAAAAGGGCCAGGTGCCAAGGATCTTGTTCCACATATTGCCTGGGTCAGATAAAACCAAACAGCAAATAGTTATTGTCCAACAGAATTTTTGGGAAGAAAAAGGCAGGAATGGCAACTCAACGACCTGGCCCAGGGAGCTCCCCCAATTGACTATAGATGGTCTTCCACCTGAACCTGTTCAGGTTTACAATTTGCTCTTTGGATAGACTTACTGTAAGGAAATGTAAACCTGGCATGGTGTTCTTTCAACCAATATTTGTTGTTGCTTTTACATGCTGTTGAGCAGGTTGCAACTAATAGTGACCCCATGTACAATAGGAAAAACACTGCCTGGTCCTGCACCATCCTCACAACTGTTGCTATGTCTGAGCCCACTGTTTCAACCACTGTGCCAATCCATCTACTTAAGGGTCTTTCTCTTTTTCGTTAACACTCTACTTTACCAAGCATGATGTCCTTCTCCAGGGAATAGTCCCTCCTGATACCATGTCCAAGGTATCTAACACAAAGTCTCACCAGCCTTGTTTCTAAGGAGCATTCTGGTGATACTTCTCCCAATGCAGACTTGTTCATTATTCTGGCAATCAATGACATATATTCAATATTCTTCACCTACACCATAATTCAAAGGCATCAATTCTTCTTTGGTCTTCCTTGTTCTTTGTCCAGTTACCACATGCATATGAGGCCATTGAAAATACCACAGCTTAAGTCAGGTACACCTTTATCCTCAAAGTGACATCTTTGCTTTTGAACACTTTAGAGTAGTCTTTTGCAGAAGATTTGCCCAGTGCACTATATTGTTTGATTTCTTGACTGCTGCCTCCATGGGTGTTGATTGTGGGTCCAAGTAAAATGAAAGCCTTGACAATTTCTGTCTTTTCTCTATTTATAATGATGTTGCATATTGGTCCAGTTGTAAATATTTTTGTTTCCTTTACATTGAGGTGTAATCTATACATTCCCAACATGTATAGACCCCTTATGATATACTGGCCGCAGCACCATCCTCAGCACCCAAGTTACAGTAATAAATAAGAATAGAGATAAATGGGAAAGGAGCCAGACAGGAACATCTGCCTTCCATGATCTCATTATTATTTTAATAAATAAAACATTAATTTTAATAACAAAACTAAAAACATTTTTATAAACAAAACCCATATTGTGTAGCTATTTTAATCATTGAAAATAAAAACTGACTCATTACTTTTTACCACAGCAAAAATTCTCCTCTGTAACACTGAACGGCTAAGCTTACTTCTCTGTATTCCCAAGCCACTTTTTCACTGCACTATTGAGTCTGTTCTATTGGATAAGATAGTTTGATCTCTCCGGTTTAGAAACTTTGACTTTCTTTATCCTCCCTAACAGAAAACATCTCTCCATTTTTCTTACCACTTTTCCCCCTCAATAAAATCTCTCTCTTCCACCTTGTTTTTTCTCATTGAAAGGATTACCCTCCAGCTGAACAAGATCCTGCAGAGCCTGCTTAGGGTAAGTGGTCAGTTCTTCACTTTTCTAAGACTTATTAACATGGGGAGGACCTTAGGAAAAAGGAGAAGGGAAGGGGGGCCTGGAATTAATATGCTCTGAGCTGTCATGGATCTAAAGGACATGGTAATTGGTTTGTTCAATTCCTGCTATTTCCATTGCTCAGAAGGTCTGTGTACTCTTACCGAATCAACCATTCTAAACAGAGTTGGGTGTTTAAAATACAATGTGCTTGCATCTATGGTATCTTTCTGAATAAAGTAATTTTGCTACCGATTCCCTGGCACTTGGTGCATTAACTTAATTGGATTTCAATATTGCCATGAAAAACTGTGGTCTTATGGAAATGCTTATCTATGATGGGTGCCCCCTTTCCCATCTCATGGATCCTGGTAACCTTCATAATGGTTAAGTGGTTGGCTCCAAAAGGTTGGCAGTTCAAACTCATCCAACATCTCTACTGAAGAAAGACCTGCAGATCTGCTGCTGTAAAGATTACAGCCTAGAAAATCCTATGGGACATAAGATTGCTATGAGTACAAATCAACTCGGTGGCATATAAAAACAACAAGGGTTTGCTGAGTGATTCTGCTCAAGCTATTTCCTTAGGAACCCATTCCTAGAAATGAATTGGATTGGAGTCCAATAATACTTATTTTCCCTTAAAAAAAAAAAAAAAAAAAAAAAGATCTCCTCCTTGAGTCACTGAGCCAGGACTCTTGTGTTTACTTTACAAAAAGAAAGCTTAGTTTCAGATGGCCAGTTGTTTTCCTTCAGAGACTCAAAGCTAATTTCAGCCACCAGAGATGTGTTATAAGTGAGGAGCACTTTAGGAAGGGGCTCCGAAACACCTCCCAACATGACCCAATGATACTGCTGAAGGGAGAATCACAGAGCAGCAAAAGTTATCTTCCACTGAGACAAAGCCCCATTCTAACCACTCACAAAACTCATTTCCCTAAAGCCCCGGAATTCCTTAGTGCCCCTTCATCTTTTTTCTCTGACCTTTGAGGACACCTTCCCACTACCAGCAAGCTTCCTTCACAGACTGATTCATGAAGACTGTGAGATAAATTTCCATCTTGAGAGAAACGATTTCCAGCCATACCACCTAAGCCCCAAAGAGGCTCTCCTTTGGGTGGAAGCTCCTCCATATCCCAGAGGGAATTAAGTAAGGGTCTGTGAAAAAATTAAAACCCTAGATGGCAGCTGTGGTGGCTGAAATGAACCAGCCTGTTACCCAGCATCTCTCTGACTCTCTGATGGCAGAGGGTTAATTTATCACACAGAATCCAATCACTTCACAGGAAACCAGTGCAGGTTTCATTTTGTTTGATGAGATATATTGCAAGATTTCAGAAAATCAATTTTACTGAGAGCCATATTAAGCCCCAGGGAATATAACACTACATGTGCCTCACATAAGTTTTTGTTATTACTCAGAGAATCACTGGGGAAATCATATACTTAGTACGAGGAAGGTTAATGGCTACCTTCATTGTCTTAGGCAACTCCACCCTGCTTATCTGTATAAAATAACAAATAAAAATGGCAAGGCTCCAAATTGATACTTACATGAGCTCTGCAGAGCCAGGGGCATCATTACAGTGAACAAAAGGGACTTGGTTTTCCAAAGATGCAAATCATTTACAATATAGAATATTACTAACCCACCCTAAAAACCAACAGGAATAACGGATACTGCCTATTTTCACCAAAGTTCTATTTTTGACCAAGCCCTTTAATTGGAGTTCTCACAGTATTATCTACAAAGAAAGCCACAATGGGCTAAAAATTGCCTTCAACTGATACACCAGGTTAATATTTCCTAGAGGTATATTCCGTAGTGAGAAACTTTTCCACTATGACTAAGGAACATTCCTATCTATGCTCATCTGTTCTCTTGGAGACTTTTGTGTACAAACCAATAAACCAAGCTAGTTTTTATGGGGCCCCCACCTTGAAGCTAGTGGCAGGGAGTGAATACTCTAGCCAAATTTCACAATAGCTTTTTTCCCTAAAGTCCAGTTCCAGTGATAGCTGAGGGTATGGAGTGTATGTAAGGGGGAAGAAGGGTGAAAGAATGGCACTGTGCTCTGATCCAACTGGATCCCAAAAATCCCAGAGCTTCTCTTATTTTTCTTGGCTCAGGACTACACTGACCAATATGGCAGCTATCCACATGTGACTATTTAAATTTAGTTTAATTAAAATTAAGAATTAAAAAAACTCAGTCCCTCAGTTATAATATCCATATTTCAAGTGCTCAATAGCCATGTGTGACTATGGCTACTGTAATGGATAGCACAGATACAGAACATTTCTAACACCACAGAAAGTTCTATTTGACATTGCTGGTATACTTCCAGGTAGCCACTCAGGTCTAGGGACTTGGTAGTTATTACAAGGGTCTGAGAATTTAGTTCAAGTTGAAGTCATTTCTCTTCCACCCCAAGTGTCCTCATTTTCCAGATCCCTTTTCCTCAGCCTGAATTGGGACCGTATATGACCTCTTTGTGATCTTTAGGTTAGAGAAATTCTTCCATCAGACAAGAATTGGCCTCAGGAAAAACTCAAACTGGTTTTGAAATTAAGAAACGGGCATGAGAAATCTAAGCTGAAGGCCACAGCTGGTATTTGGGCATTAAGAAAAAGGATTTTCATTAGCTTAGTGGATGCTCTGTAGCAGGAACAAGTTCCCTCACACACAGATTCTTTGTGGAGCAAACCAGAGGCCCACACAACACACACTGTCAAGTTTCCTTCAAATCAAGTTGAGGATACATTGCCCAGCCTCATGATTTTTACCTCAAGCATAACAAAGCAGCTGCTTGCACAGAGGATTATTGTTCTCTGCTTTTGCCTGTAGGGAAATGCAGGCTTTGATACTGCTCACAGAGCCAGTGGGACAACTGTAACATCAGGAAATGACAGACAAATTACCCATGAGAAAGGGCATAACATTTCGGAAGAGTGTTTAAAAAATCATTTTGCCTCCACTGATATTATGATGTAGCATCCATCATCAGTTTTTATACGTCAACTCTAAATCAGATCCATTTGTTTGTTTACACACATGGGGTAGAGTATACACATACATAACCTATAGATTCAGCAGCTGTTCATGGAGATGCACCTCTTCAAGGTGTTAAGCAAATATTAATTAATGCTACATGGAACTTACCATATGTTCAGTGTAACATGCAACAACCCACAGAGAATGTGACACAAACTTTAAAACAAAGCGAAGTTCTAATGCTACTACAGTCTCTTTGATAGGATTCCTGGGGGGATGGTTCAGCAGGCAACAACTAAATGGAGATTTGAATAGCTAGGTAAGAGAGGGCCTTAATATTATCCTATTAATTATCTGCGTATCTTAGCTTTTGTGCTAGTTAAGGTTGTGTGTAAACTTGGCTGGGCTGTGGTTTTGAGTGGCTGAGCATCTAGATGCAGCTATTCTCCATAATGAAATTGTAATCTCCATCATCACACCATTCCTCTTCAATTTGTCACTCCCAGCATAGTAGATCTTACGATTGTCTGATTCAAAATAGCCAATACCAGTCCATGTCAGCTCACTAATGCCTAGGATATTGATCTTTATGCATTCCATTTCATTTTTGACAACTTCCAATTTTTCTAGATTCATATTTAGAAAAATATTCATTCCACATTCCAATTATTAATGGATGTTTTCAGCTATTTCTTCCCATTTTGAGTTGTGCCACATCAGCAAATGGAGGTTCAAAAGCTTTACTCCATCCATGTCATTAAAGTCAACTCTACTTTGAGGAGGCAGCTCTTCCCCAGTCATATTTTGAGTGCCTTCCGACCTGAGGGGCTCATCTTCTGGCACTATATCAGATAATATTTCAGGGCTATTCATCAGGTTTTCCAGTAATATATCAGACACTGTTTCACTGTTATTCATAAGATTTTCACTGGCCTGTTCTTTGAGAAGTGGATGGCCCTTTCCTTCTTCTGAGTCTGTCTTAGTCTGGAAGCTCCACTGAAACCTGTCCATCACGGGTGACCCTGCTGGTATTTGAAATACCAATGGCATAGCCTCTAGCCTCACAGCAACATGCAAGCCACCAGAGTACAACAAACTGGCAGAAAAGTGGTGGATAACAGCACTAGAGAACCAAAACAGCTTTTATCTGTAATGAATATTTTAACCTTAATCTCTTTTCCTACACTTGCTGGCAGCATGTATAATATTACATTTTTAAAAACTTTTTATCATATTGACTAAAAGCAACATCATTAAAGTAACAATTTTAGAAACATTAATATGGTACTTTAAAATTAGAAAATGCTTTGATAGTCAAATTTTCAGTTGATGCCTACCACACTTCTTAAGGGAAGATTATTATTCCCAATTTACAGATGGAAAAACTAAGTATCAGAAAGGTTAAGTGACCTACCTGAACTCTCACAACTAGTCAATAGGGAGCAAAGCTAAAATTTAAATGTGAGACTTCAACTGTTGTTTCCCAAAGTATCCAAATGCCTTGCTCTTTCCATCTCAATACTTCACTCACCACAATGATAGCCACCTCTTCACAGAAGAATGTAAAAAAAAAAAAAAAAACACTGTTGCTGTAAATCGTGGTGCTTCTCCTGCCTTAGAAGCTGGCTGCAAGGACTTCCAGCAAGATGGAAAGGCAGAGAAGCTACCAAGACCCTCTACAACAAAGATGCGAGAAACCAAAAGAAACAAATACAGATAATGATCCCAAAATGATGAGTTTTGAAGGAAAGGATAAAGAAGTGGATCAAATACAGACTAGAAGAAGAAACTGAATGAAAACAGCAAACAAGGAGACATATGGAGCTGTGAACTATTAACTGGCCTGACAGTGGAACCATTTTGAATTTTTGCAAGCAGCATTCTTATCAGGCAGCAACTTGATAATCAGCTTTGCTTCCCAAGGACTGCACAGGCACCCACACCAGTAGCTGGAAACCAGAAAAGTGTGATATTTTCCTTATTCCCCATACCCTCCTGGTAACCAAAGGTGTGACCATCGCCCATCTACCTTCAGGACCAATAAGAAGTCATTTCAGACCCAAGTCCTGCCGCTAGCTGCCTTCTAGGCAGACAGAAACTTGTGCTGGGATCAAGAGCCCTACCCCCAACAGCCTTTTGGGCCAGCAGGAACTCCTTCTGATAACAGATTTCCAGGTGCCTTACCTCCAGCCACATTCTTAGCTGGCGGGAACTTCTTATGTGACGAGGTACCATGCCCCTCAGCTGCCATTTGAGCTGGCAGGGACTTCTTCTGGGTCCAGGAACCCTGCCCCAGCTGCCCCCTGGACTGGCAGGAATTCCTTTTAGAACCATGTGTCAGCCTTCTCTACCTCCTCCCTCACACCCTCACCTTCCACCCCCACGCCCTCCCCACCACCACCACTATCTGCTCAGCAGTCAGGAACATCACCTGGGTGCCCTTCCACCTCAATTGTCTCCTTTCTTTTTTTTTTTTTTTCCCTTTCCCTTTCCTGGTTTTTGTTTTTATTTTTCTTGTTCTCTTTTTTCCTTTTTGTTTCTTTTCTTCTTTTCATTTTCCCCCCAATCTTTTATTTTTCTTTCTGTAACGTTCTAATTTTTTCTTTACTATTCTCTTTCTCTTGCTCTTTTTTCTTTCTCCCTCTCCCAGTTTTTGTTTTTTTCTTTCTGTCTTCATTTTCATTTATGTTTTCCTTTTTTGTGATTGTTGTTTGTTTTCCTCTTCTCTTATGTTTTATTTTCTTTTTTTTGTTGTGCTGTTTGTATTTTTTTTTCCTTGCTTTTTTGTCCCACCTGGTAGCAATCAAGTGACTATACCCAAACTACCCAACCACACTTGCACCTTCTGCAGCCCACCCACTTAGTGGTGACCTTCACCTGTTTATGTACCAATTGATCAATGATACACATCAGCCAACACCAGTCCAACTCTCCCTCAACTTCTCTACACAAATAGTGAACAAAGAAATGTGCATACATCCTCATCCTCTTTCATACCTATCAGAATACAGTTGGTGAGGGCCTAAGTGCCGCCAAACAAGCAGAGTAGTACACCAGCTCTGCTCACTCAGATATATCAAAACAAAGTAAAGCACACACACACACATACAAATCACAGTGTCTCAGATACAATAGTAGATCTCATTTTGTAAAAAGAAGCAAGATAAAGTAGTACAAAAAAAGGACCAAAATACAGAGCCAGAAAACCTCCCTGAGGAATAAATTGCATTGGAACTACTGGATAAGTAATTTGAAGTAATTATATTTAGGTACCTTCAATGGATTAAGAGAAAGATCAAGGGAAATACTGAAAAAATCAAAAAGAAAACACAGGCAAAACTGTAAAAGAATTCAGGAAAAAAATACAAAAACAAACTGACAAAAAGAACAATTAGAAACCATATAAAAATAGCAAATAGAAATCCAGAAGACTAATACTAAGATTTCAGAAAGAGTAACAGATTGAAAGGGCAAAGGAGTACAATTGAATCAGTGGAAGACACAATTAGTGAGAATGAAGACAAAACTCTCACTACTACTTTTTTAGAGGAACAATCAGAAAATAAGAACAGAAAATAATTAAGAAACCCTAAGATTTATGTGGGACACCATCAAAAGGAATCACTTATGTGTAATTGGAATTTCAGAAGTGGAAGAGACCAAACAAACAAACAAACAAAAAAATGAAAACAAAGAATCCACAGAGAAAACTGTCAAACATTTGTTAACAAAGAAAGAAAAGAAAATGCAAGTAACACAAATAAGAAATGAAATACATGATGTCACAACAGAACCAGTCAAAATAAAAAGGATAATAATAAATGCCATGAGTAACCATGTTGTTGTTGTTGTTGTTGTTGTTGCTTTGTGCCGTTGAGTTGGACCCCATTCATAGCAACCCCTCCTAGGGTTTCTGAGGCAGTATCACTACAGAAATAGATTGTCCAACCTTCCTTCCAAGGAGTGGCTCCTGGGTTTGAACAGCCAGCCTTCTGGTTAGCAGTCAAGTGCCTTAGGCACTACACTACCAGAGCTCCTGTGAGTAACTGTACTCCAACAAATTTGAAAACTGATCTCAAAATCTACTACACAGCCATGGTTGTTAAAACAGTGTGGTACTGCTACAATGACAGACACATAGACCAAGGGAACAGAACTGAGAACTCAGAAATATATCTATCCACCTATGGACAGCTGATCTTTGATAAAGCCCCAAAACTCATTAGATGGGGAAAAGACAGTCTCTTTAACAAATGGTGCTGGCAAAAGTGCATATCTGTCTGCAGAAAAATGAAACAGGACCAAAATGAACTCAAATTAGATCAAAGACCTAAAACTACAAATACCATCAAAGAACAATGGGAACAAACTTTAAAAAATAGAATCCCCAATACAGGGCATAAATATACTATCAAATATAACTTAAATGACACAAAACCAGAAGACAAAATGAAAGACTGGGACCTCCTAAAAATTAGTCACTTATGCACATCAGAAGATTTCACCAAAACAGTAAAAAGAAAACCCACAGACTGTGAAAAAATTTTAACAATGACATACTAGACTAAGGACTACTCTAGAAAATGTATAGAAATCTTGAACACCTCAACAACAAAAAGACGAATAATCCAATTTAAAAATGGGCAGGAAACAAGAACAGACACTTGACTGTGATAGTTGAAGATGTGTCAACTTGGCTGGACTCCAGTTGTGAGTGGTGGTTCCCATGATGGATCACATGACTGAGTTCTAAGCGGCCAGTCTGCCCAAGGGGAGTTTCCCCAGGGTGTGGCCTACCTGCAATGCTATCCCAGGGACAAGCTGGAAGAACGGCATTCCGGACTATATACTTCCTGGAGCGAGCAGCTCGCTGCTCGCCCTAGAGGTTTTCGGATTCATTCTTTGTTGGGAACAGCGACCAGCGCACTGCGTGTCAGCTTGATTCTCTCGGCTCTACTGTGCTTACGGGAACCAGACGACTCCAGGCCCCATCTCTCTCCAGAGACGAACTTTGTGACTTGAACTCCTCTGCCGTGCGTGCGAAAGCCAGACGGCTCTGGGCCCCATCCCCCTCCAGAGACGAACTTTTCAGCTTGAACTTGTCGGCTTCTACATGCTTGTGAGCCATTTATCTAAGATAAATTTCTCTCTCTCTCTATAAATATATATATATATACTTTGCTGGTTTTTGTGTTTCTCTAGAGAACCCAATCCAACACACTTGACCAAAGAAGACATTCCGGCAGCCAATAAACACATGAAAAAATACAATCATTAGCCATTAAACAAACAAACAAACAAACAAACTCACTGCTGTGGAGTCAGATCCAACTCATAGCAACCCCTTCTTGGATTTCTGAGGTGATATCATTATGGAAGTAGATTGCCCAACCTTCCTTCCAAGGAGTAGCTGGTGGGTTTGAACCACCAGTCTTCTGGTTAGCAGCCAAGTGCCTTCGGCACTATGCCACCAGCTGCTTAGAGAGATGTAACTCCAAACAACAGTGAGATATCATCTCACCCCAGCACTAATAGCTAAGTTTTAAAACACAGAAAACAGTAAATACTGGAGAAGTTGTAGAGAGACTGGAACACTCATACACTGCTGGTGGGACTGTAAAATGGTGCAACCACTGTGGAAAATGGTATATTGCTTCCTTAAAAAGCTGGAAATACCAACATGATCCAGCAATCCCGCTACTAGGTATATATCCTTGAGAAATAAGACTCATGACACAAACAGATATATGCATACCTATTATCATTGCAGCACCATTCACAATAGCAAAAAGATGGAAATCACCTAAATGCCCATCAATGGATAGATGGATAACCAAACTATGGTACACACACACAATGGGATGCTATGCAATATAAAGAACAATGATGAATCTGCAAAGCATCTCCTAGCGTGGACAAACCTAGAGGATGTTATGCTAAGTGAAATTAGTCAATCGCAGAGGGACAAATCTTGTATGAGACCCTTATTGTAAAAAGTCAAGAAAAGGTTTTCATACAAAAAGGAATATTATTTGCTGGTTACCAGGAGTGGAAGGGGAAGAGAGAGTAAACCACTAATTAGAGAGTAGACACAAGTTAACTTGGGTGAAGGAAGCAATATACAATAAGGGGGAAGGTCAACACAAAATGATCAAGGAAAAGAAGACACTGAAAGAAGTACAAGAGCTAAAGGAACAAAAGTAAATACTAATTCATACATAATCCTGCAATAACAGTAATAACAATAATCAATAATCTACAAGTGGATACATAGACATGCAAGCTGAACAATTTGGGGAGGGGAATGGAACTCTACTCATGAACATATATAGTGTGATGGAGGATATTTCTACCTGTGTATTTGCATATGCTGCAAATATATCCATGAATATAGTAGAACATACAGGGAACAAAGTTATGAAAACTTCCTAGAAATAACCAAAAACCCTGAGGGAGGAAGGGAAGTGGCTGGGCCTTGGGGCTCAGGACCATGGTTCGGGAAGCATCAAGATCAATTGACACAGCATAGTTCACAAAGACAATATTCTAGTTTTTTTGGTTTACTTTGGTGGATAGCAGCTGCAATCTTGAAAGTTTATGAGCAGCCATCCAAAGTGCAGGTCTCTTCCTGTCTGGATCAAAAAAAGTAAAGAAAATCAAAGATACATGGAAACAATTAATCCAAAAGAATAATGGGTTACATGAACCCTAGCCTCCTTGACCCTGAGACCAGAACTAGATGGTGCTTGACTACAACTACTGACTGTTCTGAAAGAGATTGCATTAGAAGGTCCTGGATAGAGTGGGAGAGAAAATGTGCAAAATCAAAAAGTAGACCAGGCTTACTGGTCAGATGGAGATTGGTAAAATTCCCAAGGATATGGCCCTTGGTCACCTTTTAGACCTGGAACTGAACTTGCTCCCCTAGCTAAACTTTCAGTCAAACAATAAACAGATCAACAGGGTGAACAATAACTCTAGGAAGGCACACACCCTTAGGACAATCAACAATTTGACAACAAAAGGGCAGCATGTCCCAAGGGCAAAGATCAGGAGGCAGGCAGGTTTAGGAGAGAAGGAGGAATGGTAATGAGAAACACAGAGAAAGTGGGAGGAGTGATGCTACTGATGGGATTTCAATCAATGACATATAACAAAATTGTGTGAATTGTTGAACGGAAAACTGATTTGCCCTATAAACTTTCACCCAAATCACAATGAAAAGGGTTTTTTAAGAAAACGAAGAAGAAGAAGATAGCAGAAAAGATGGATGGGTAATCTCCTTGGTGCAAACAAGGAGACACCCAAGGGCAAACCTGCAGAGAGTCTAGAACCTGTCTGTTGGTGAAAACTGGCCCCTCAGCTGCTCCTGCCTCAGCTTCCAGACCTTCTCCTTATGCACAACACCAGGGATAAAGGATCTAGAATGGGGAGAGGGGTGCCAAAATCTAAGTTGACTCTGACTAATGACACCTCCATGTGTGTCAGAGTAGACTGCCCCATAGTGTTCTCAATGGCTGATTTTTCAGAAATAGATCACCAGGACTTTCTTCCAAGGTGCCACTGGGTAGATTCTCACTTCCAACTTTTAGTTAGCACTTGAGTATATTAACTCTTTGCACCACCCAGGACCTCTACCAGAATTCATGGTGTTGTTACCAAAAAAAAAAAAAAAACCTCACTGCCATCAAGTCAATTTGACTCATAGGGACCCCTCCTTGGGTTTCCCTATGGAAGTAGATTGCCCATTCTTCCTTGTGAGGAGCAGCTGGTGGGTTTGAACCTCCAGCCTTCTGGTTAGCAGTCAAATGCCTTAGGCACTAGGCCACCAGAGCTCCCATGTTGTTGTTAGGTGCTCTTGATTCAGTTTCTACTCATGGTGATGGTATGTACAACAGAACAAAATGCTACCCAGTCTTGTGCCATCCTCACAATTTTTGCCATGCCCCAGCCCATCATTGCAGCCACTCGTTGAGGGTCTTCCCTTTTATCATTGACCCTCATGATATCCTTCTCCAGGGACTAGTCCCTTCTGAAAACATGACCCAAATACAAAAGATGAAGTCTATCCATTATTGTCTCTAAGGAGCATTCCGGCTGTACTTCCTCCAAGACAGGTTTATTCTTCTAGCAGTACATTCAATATTATTTGCCAACACCACAATTCAAATGCATCAATTCTTCTGTGGTCTTCCTTATTCATTGTGCAGGTTTCACATGTATATGAGGCTATTGAAAATACCATGGCTTGGGTTAAAAACCCACTGCCATCAAGTCAACTCTGACTCATAGCAACCCCCATTGGGTTTCCAAAGATGTTAATCTTTACAGAAGTAGATTGCCTCATCTTCCTCCAACAGAGCAGCTGGTGGGTTTGAACTGCCAACCTTCTGGTTAATAGCCAAATGCCATACCCACTACGCCACCAGAGCACCTTATGGCTTGGGTTGTTGTTCTTGTTGTTTGCTGTCAAGTCAGACCCGACTCATAGCGACCCCTCCTTGGGTTTCCAAGGCAGTATCACTACGGAAGTAGATTGCCCCATCTTTCTTCTGAGGAGTGGCTGGTGGGTTTGAACCGCCAGCCTATGGTTGTTGTTGTTGTTGTTGTTATGTGCTGTCGAGTCAGACCGAACTCATAGTGACCCCTCCTTGGGTTTCCAAGGCAGTATCACTACGGAAGTAGATTGCCCCATCTTTCTTCTGAGGAGTGGCTGGTGGATTTGAACAGCCAGCCTTCTGGTTAGCAGTCAAGTGCCTTAGCCACTATGCTACCAGAGCTCCCTTAGGTACATCTTAATCTTTACAGTGACATCTTTGTTTTTTAACACTTTAAAAAGATCTTTTGCAGCAGATTTGTCTAATGCAATGCATTATTTAATTTCTTGATCGCTGCTTCCATAGGCATTGATTGTAGATCCAAATAAAATGAAATCCTTTACAACTTCAATCTTACCTCCATTTATCATGACTTTGCTTATTGGGCCAGTAGTAAGGATTTTTGTTTTCCTTATGTTGAGGTGTAATCCATACTGAAGGTCTTTGATCTTCATCAGTAAGTGTTAAAGTATTCTTCATTCTCAGCAAACAAGGTTGTGCCATGTGTTTATTGCAGGTTTTTAATGAGTTTTCTACTAATCCTTCTACTAATCACATTCTTCTTCATATAGTTCAGCTTCTTGGATTATCTGTTCAGCATACAGATTGAATAAGTATGGTGAAAGGATACAACTCTGATACAGACCTTTCCTGATTTTAACCCATGCAGTATCCCCTTGTTCTGTTCAAATGACTGCTTCTTGCTCTATGTGCAGGTTCTTCATGAGCACAATTAAGTGTTCTGAAATTCCCATTCTTCACAGTGTTATCCATCATTTGTATGATCCACACAGTTGAATGCCTTTGCATAATCAATAAAACACAGGTAAACATCTTTCTGATATTCTTTGCCTTCAGCCGAGATCCATCTGACATCAGCAATGATGTCCTTCATTCCATATCCTCTTATAAATCTAGCTTGAATGTCTGGCTGTTGCCTGTTGATGTACTGTTGCAACTGTTTTTCAATTATGCTCATCAAAATTTTACTTGAACGTGATATTAATGGTATTGTTTGACACTTTCTGCATTCTGTTGGATCATCTTTCTTGGAATGGGCATAAATATGGCTTTCTTCCACTTGGATGGCCAGGTACTGTCTTCTGAATTCTTTAGCATAAATGAGTGAGAATCTCCAGAGCTGCATCCATTTGTTTAAATATCTCAGTGGGTGTTTCATCAATTGCAGAAGTCTTGTTTTACACCAATTCCTTCAGTGTAGCTAGAACGTCTCCCTTCAGTATCATCGGTTCTTGATATGCCACCTCTTGAAATGGTTGAACATCAAACAATTCATAGGCAGGAATGAAGAGGGAAAATGTGAGAAAAGCTTAATTGATGTTTTTCTCTTATATCACCTAAGGTCTTTCCCACTTGCATAGTTCATATGGAGTTAAAAATCATATAAGTTGACAATGTTCTCCTTGCCTACATTTCGGAAAATCACAGAGGCATTCTGAGACTGAGTCCATGAGGTAATAAGGACATCCCACACTCTTAGTTCTCTTCTGAGGAACCCTAACTTGCCTTTTCTAAAGCACAACACCTCTCTGTCTCCAGCTTTATACTTTTTATGTAGTGGGCCTGTCATGCTACCTGGGCCACAACTGATTACACTTTGGATTAGTGTCCCAACTAATTGGTCACAAGGATGGCTAACCACCTCAGGGTGGCTTTGCAAGAGCTCAGCCCAACAGGAGTGCTCCACACTGGATGATAACAAACTGACTCAAGCAGGTATCTCTCCTGGTGCATTGAATGTTGGATGTGTGGTCTCACACCACAGCCCAAATGACTCAGGTTCTCCACTTGCCAGTCCTGACTGTGCTGACTTCCAGAATGTTAGTGGCTAATAAGGAAAAGTTCCCTACCACCCCATTCCCTTGTGTCCTGGGACTAAGCTCCAGCACCAGAGAAAGTCTGAGTAAGTCTTTTCTTGGCAACCTTAAGAATCTTACCTGATGGAGAATTAATCCAGCTTCTAAGAGGTAAATCCCAGAGGTCCAAACAAAAAAGCAACATATAACAGAATATCATGGCCAGCTAACAAGAGGGACACTGGTCCCAGACGCTGATTGTTGAACCATTCTTCCCCACATTTTATTTTCTGCTTCTTGCATCACTGGGCTAAGAAAAAAAAAGGTACTGAATATGCTCCCCAAAAGACTCCTGTAGGAAGTAGCTGAAAACTGTCAGAACAGAGAAAGCAGAGATTATTGCTTTCTTTAAGGTCTATTGCCCGATTTCCCTTAGGGCCCATACTGTGGATAGTAGGATCTACCTAGAAGTCAGGCATGTGTTAATTTCCATGATTGTGTTAACTAACCATCAGCCACTTCTACTCAGCCCCAGTATAACCTAAATTAATTCAACAGGAGCTGGTAGTTTAATTTGTACACTATTCACATTTGCTAATAAACAAGCAATTTGGGTTTTAGGTAGAATTTTCTCTTGGGCATAAAGCCAGGGACCTTGCTTTGGATTTGGCTTATGGAATTTATACTGTGTGTTTCCCTCATCTCAGAAACCAGCTCTAACCCACTCTTCAATCTTTACATGCTGAGAAAATCTGGTTGGAATTCACCCCAACTTCCTCTGTACCCCTATTCCCTAGGATCAACCCTGAGCTGATAAGTTAAGCAGTCCTATCCAAAGATATTGAGTTCAGGTTCACCCTTGCTAGCAGTTAGGCTTGGCTGCCCCTTCTGTGTTAATAACTGGGTTCCTGCTATGTTGAAACCAAGAACCTTAGAGATTAGCAAATGCAAAGAAACATCTCAATGAAATGAACTGACGCAATGGCCGCAACAATGGACTCAAACATACCGACCGACAATCATGAAGATAGCATAGGAGCAGGCACTCCAGTTATCTACAAGGTCTCAACAACAACAAGCCTGCCCAGCCTTGGAGTCCCCATGCCCCCACTACACATTGCTCACTTACTACTGAGTACAACAACAATGTCCACAACAGTAACAGTAATACTAGCTGATATCTACTTTGTTATTTCTACGTGTCAAAAATTTTGCAAAAGTTATTGTTGATTGTGACTGGAATGTGTAAATTAGAAATAAAGAAGAAGAGTCAGCGGTTGGAAAATATGGCCTTGGTTATAGAAATGATACCAGAGATTGCATAATAGAATTTTGCAAGACCAATGACTTATTCATTACAAATGCCTTTTTTTCGAAAGCATAAATGGCAGCTATACATGTGGACCTCACCAGATGGAATAAAGAGGAATCAAACTGAATACATTTG
Organism: Orycteropus afer afer; assembly: GCF_000298275.1. NCBI lineage: Eukaryota > Metazoa > Chordata > Mammalia > Tubulidentata > Orycteropodidae > Orycteropus > Orycteropus afer. The sequence continues at coordinate 406,971 of NW_006922165.1, forward strand.
TGGAAAGACCCAATGGAGAAGCTCAATATCATCAGTCAGAACAAAGACAGGAACCAACTCCAGAATAGACCATCAATTGTTCATATGCAAGTTCAAGTTGAAGCTGAATAAAATTAAAACAAGTCCATGATAGCCAAAATATGGGTATAGTTTGATTTATGACTAATGACTGAAGATTAGACAAATTGTGGGATGACATCAAGGGCATCAAACATGAAGAAAGCAAAAGATCATTAAAAGGATGGGAAAGGAAAAAAAGACCAAAATGGATGTCAGAAGAGACTCTGAAACTTGCTCTTGAATGTAAGCTAGCTAAAACAAAAAGAATAAATGATGAAGTAAAAGAACTGGATAGAAGATTTAAAAGGGTAGCTTGAGAAGATTATAATGAAACGTGCGAAGAACCTGAGTTAGAAAGCCAAAAGTGAAGAATACGTTCAGCATTTCTCAAGCTGAAAGAATTAAAGAAAAATTCAAGCTTTGAGTTGCAATATTGAAGTATTCTATGAACAAAATATTGAATGACACAGGAAGCATCAAAAGAAGATAGAAGGAAGAATCACTGAAACAAAAAGAATTGGTCAATGGTCAACCATTTCAGGAGGGAGAAGATGATAAAGGACATCAAAGGAAGAAGTCCAAGCTGCACTGAAGGCATTGGTGAAAAACAAGGCTCTAGGAATTGATAGAATACTCATAGAGAATGTTTCAACAAATGGATGCACCACTAGAGTGTTCACTCATCTATGCCAAGAAATATGGAAGACAGCTACCTGGCCAACTGACTTGAAAAGATCTATTTTTATGCCCATTGCAAGGAAAGGTGATCCAACAGAATGCAGAAATTACTGAACAATATCATTAATATCACACAGAAGTAAAATTTTGCTGAAGGTAATTCAAAAATGGTTGCAGCAGTACATGAACAGGGAACTGCCAGACACTCAAGCCAGATTCATAGGAGGGCATGGAACAAGGGACATCATTGCTGGTGTCAGATGGATCTTGGTTGAAAGCAAAGAATATCAGAAAGATGTTTATCTGTATCTTATTGACTATGTAAAGACATTCAACTATGTGGATCATGATAAATTATGGATAACACTGTGAAGAATGGGAATTCTTGAACATGTCATTGTGCTCATGTCATTGTGCTCAATTCTAGAACATGTCATTGTGCTCACAAACCGAAAGCCAAATAGAACAATAGGATACTGTGTGGTTTAAAATCAGGAAAGATGTGCATCAGGGTTATATCCTTTCATTATACTTATTCAATCTGTATGCTGAGCAAATAATGCGAGAAGCTGCAATATATGAAAAAGAATGCAGCGTCAGGAATGCAGGAAGACTAATTAACAACCTGTGATATGCAGATGACATGACTTTGCTTGCTGAAAGTGAAAAGGACTTGAAGCACTTATTGATGAAAGCAAAGACTACAGCTTTTAGTATAGATTGTACTTCAACATAAAGAAAGCAAAAATCCTCACAAGTGGACCAATAAGCAAAATCATAATAAACAGAGAAAAGATTGAAGTTGTCAAGGATTTCATTTTACTTGGTCCACAGTGCAAGTAAAGCAGAAGTCAAGAAATCAAGTGATGTATTGCATTAGGCAAATTTGCTGCAAAAGATCTCTTTAAAGTGTTAAAGAGCAAAGATGTCACTTTGAAGAATAAGGTGAGTTTGGCCCAAGCCATGATATTTTAAACTACCTCATATACATAAGAAAGTTGGATAATAAATAAGGAAGACCAAAGAATTAATGCCCTTGAATTATGGTGTTGGTGAAGAATATTAAATATACCATGAACTGCCAGAAGAACAAACCAATCTTTTTTGGAAGAAGTACAGCCACAACACCCTTAGAAACAAGGATGGTGAAACTTTCCTCGTATACTTTGGACATGTTTTCAGGAGTGACCAATTCCGAGAGAAGGATATCATATTTGGTAAAGTAGAGGGTCAGCAAAAAAGGGGAAGACCCTCAATGAAATGGAGTAATACTGTGGCCACAACAGTGCGTCCAAACACAGAAACCATTGTAAGGGCACAGGACCAGGCAGTGTTTTGTTTGGTTGTACATGGGGTTGCTGTGAATTGGAGCTGACCCAGTGGTACCAGTAACAGCACTGTGATTCTTCATACAATGTAGAAGTTAATGTGGGCATAGTCCCTGGATAGCACAAATGGCTAAACTCTCAACTACTAACTGGAAGGTTGGCAATTCAGATCCATCCAAAGGTGCTTGAGAAATAAGGTCTGGCAATTTGCTTCTAAAACCTGATGGGGCTATTCTACTCTGCACACATGGGGTCTCCAGGAGTCAGAATTGATTCAATGACATCTAACAACCACAACCATTAGTCAAATAGTGGAAACAGGCTCAGAGAAGTTACATATCTTGCTCACAGTCACACAGTCAGTAAAGTGGCACTGGAATTTGAGCCCAGGTCTATGTGGATGAAGGAGCCCTGGTGGCACAGTGGTTAAGCACTTGGCCTCTAACCAAAAGGTGAGCAATTTAAACCCACCAGATGCTCTGTGGAAGAGAGATGTGATAAACTGCTTCCACTATAAATTCACAGCTTTGGAAACTCTATGGGGCAATTCTACTCTGTCGTGTAGGGTTGCTATGGTCTTGTTGTTGTTGTTACCCACTACCGTCAAGTCAGGTCTGACTCATAGCGACTCCTCCTTGGGTTTGCAAGGTATTATCACTACAGAAGTAGATTGCTAAACCTTCCTTCCGGGGAGTGGCTGGTGGGTTTGAACCGCCAGCCTTCTGGTTAGCAGTCAGATGCCTTAGGAACTACACCACCAGAGCTCCCTGTTGTTGTTTTTAGGTGCGTCAAGTCAGCTCTACTCATAGTGACCCTATGTATAACAGAACGAAACACTGCCTGGTCCTGTGCCATCCTCACAATCTTTGCTATGCTTGAGCCCAGGGTTGCAGCCACAGTGTCAATCCATCTCATTGAAGGTCTTCCCTGTTTTTCGCTACCCTTCTGCTTTACCAAACATGATATCCTTCTCCAGGGAATGATCACTTCTGACAACATAACCAATGTAGGTGAGATGAAGTCTGGCCATTCTCACTTCTAAGGGAATTGTGGGATTTTAAGGAGAATTCCATCTGCACTTTTTCCAGGACAGATTTGTTTGTTCTTCTGGCAGTCCATGGCATTTTTAATATTCTGAAATACTGAAATATCCCGAAATATTGGAGTATTCTGAAATATTGATTGCTATGAGTCAGTTTTTTTGGTTCCTGTGTAGATTTAATGTCTACATTCACAGCCATGTTTATGCTACTTTGCCACCCAAACCAGTTTGACTGCTGTCCAATATAACCCTTCAACTTCACCTCAGGACAGGAAGAATTGGTGCCATTGGCTGGACTAGTTTGGGTGTTGCAGTGTAGGGTTGGGCAGCAAGACTCCCAAATGCAGCTGCAGCTGTGTGGAGTCCAAGGGTGAGTACAAATCCAGTCAAAGTGCAAGGTCTGACGGCCAAAGCCAGAGAAGCATATTGATCGGCCACAATACTTTAGAGATAGTCCCCTTACATGAAAAGGATATGAGAATCTGATGAGATGTATAGCTATACTCTTGAGGATGGCATCCAAGGCATGATCCCTAAAATGGCCAATGACTACTGTTGAGTTAGAAGATTCTGGTTGTCAGATACCAACTAGAAAAACAATAGCCTCTTGCACCAGGTTATTATAATTTCCATCTCAAACGAACTATCATCAAAGGTGATGGTCGAAGCACTTAAGGGGATAGATATTTAACTTTCAGAAAAGCTTGTGTGAACTTTTTTATGCCTGGTGGCTAATAAATGTAATGAGGTTGTGGGGTGTTGTGAATTTCACCCACTTCAAACAACTTATCAAAAAAGAACCTAAGAGTCGTGCATGACCAAATTGGTTTGGGTCACTACTCAATACATCTCCTTTGTACCACCGCAGGTTTGGTTTCTGAGCTACAACACCGTCACTTTAGGCATATTCATAAGAGTAATATACCAGGTCTGCTGAGTCCTTCTTTTTGCCATAGCCCTAGTTCTCAGCAATGGGTTATTGATCCTGAATAAAAGACAACAATAAGGAGAAGAAGGAAGGAAGCAGGAGAAGGGAAGAAAATCCATGTTATGGACTAAATTGTGTCCTCCCAAAATGTGTTGAGTGGATCCTAAAGCTAATTAATTGCTTTTGAGTTATATGAAGAGCAGCATAGACACAGAAACAGATGCACACATAAAGAAACAAACAAACGAAAAAACCTCACTGCCATTGGGTTGATTTCAACCCACAGCAATCCCCATTGGGTTTCCGAGGCTGTGAATCTTTATGGAAATAGATTGCCTGATCTTCCTTCCACAAAACAGCTGGTGGGCTTGAACCACTGACCTTTTGGTTAGCAGCAAAATGCCTTATCTACTATGCCACCATAGCTCCTTAGATGCACAAGTGGGGAAAGGCAAATGCCATGTGAAGATCAATAAGGAACCAAGAAACACTCAGAGCTACAAACAAGGAAGGAATCAATATGACTAAGACCCTGATTTAGACTTTTAGCTTCCATAACTGTGAGGAAATAAATTTCTGATCTTTACAGCAACCCACTTGTAGTATTTGTGTTCCAGTAGTACTGGAGAACTAAGACAACCCAAAAGTCATTCACATTCATCAAAACTTCCAGCCTACTCATGAGAAGGTAAAGTTCTTGCTCCCTCCTTTCCATGAAAGACTTTTGCAGGCAAGACCTGCCATATTTACTGGCAGAAAAGCAGCTGCCTTTACTGGGTGATTTGAAGGGATCTGAAGTTTCCATCTGCCTCATATCTCTCAGCCACAGTGCCAGGGCTACCTCCCCCTTGTCGGGCTGGGAATTCTCCCCACTGAACTTGCTAATAGGTTTAGAGAAAGGCATATGCCTGGGATGGGTGACCCTCTTACTTGTTATGGATATTCTTATTGTACTTTTCAGCTGCAAGGACTTTTTCTTTGATGCAACTCAAATGAGGTCAGGGCTGGTTGGCTGAAATCTTGACAAGCTCCCCAAGGTCTTCAGATTTTAGGGTTCAGGAGCTCAATTTTGCAAGTTCATTGAAGCTCTGGATGATAGATTCAGGCTAATCAAACTTATGAGACTTGTTGATCAGTGCTGAGAAATGTTTTTCCAAATTGGAAAGTATTTTTGAAAAACCAAATTACTAATTCAAGGCAAGGCATTGGAAGAAGGTCTTTTAATTGTTGGTGTCATCAAGCTATAACAATCTTCGCCTTCATGAGTGACACCTACCAAATGGGCCAGAAGACTCCTTGAGACTGTCAGGCATCTACCCCCCTGCACAGGACCAGAGACAAATGGTAGCTCTTCAGCTCATTTTTTATCTTTTTTTTTTTTTTTTAAAGATTCCAAGTGAAACAACTGCTCATTTCTAGCATTAATGTGGTAATTTCTAGGATTGCTATTTATCTTAGATAAATTGTATTTAGACTGTCTTCATGATGAGTTTGGGGAGGCTCTCTAAGCTTAGCTACAATACCCTTCACACCATCTCTTCAGCAGATGGTTAATCTCACCCATGGTCTTTGGGGTGTCAGTTCAGATGGTGGCATTTCCCAAACCTGTCCCCATTCCATCTTCTTTGGGTCGCAATATTGAAACAGTACAAAGTTTAGTGAGTAGGTTTAATGGGAAAGTAAACAAAGAATGTAGAGATTCTGGTTGGGCTTCAGGTGGGTCCATGCAACTTTCTCTCATTCCAGTTTGGAACTAGGATCCCAAATCTCATAGATCAAGCCTTGCTGCTGACAGGTTCTGCAAAGCTAGGGTTGGGATGGCCGTTTTCCACCTCGGCATAGAAAAGAGAGTGGAGCAGACATGCAGAGATGAAGAAACAAGAAATGCTGCACATGCCATACAATCAGCCAACTCCTCTGGTGCAGCTGCATGAGGGTGAGGAAATGAGAGTGTAACTTTTTTTTGCAGATGTTCTGGTTTCAGGACTATGTGAGGTCCAATAGTTCTACCTGCTCTCAGAAATTTTCCTCTTTTCTTAAACTAGTTTTGGTGGATTTCTTTCTCCTGGGGTCAAGGGCCTCGACAAAGGTTCCCTGGAAGCCGTCTAGACATTGCCTGTTAGTAGATCAGAAAGGTATCAAATTGGTTAGCTGATACATTAAATGAGTATACCATAGGCATAGGGTGATTTACAAGAAAGCAAAATAGTTTAAAAGGGAGCAGTTTCAGTTCAGTGGTAGAATCCCTGCCTTCCATGTGGGAGACCCAGGTTCAATTCCCAGCCAATGTACCCTATATTGCAGCCATCACTCATCTGTCAGTGGAGGCTTGCATATTGCTGTGATGCCAAACAGGTTTCAGTGGAGCTTTCAGACTAAGACACTAGGAAGAAAGGCCTGGAGTTTTAATTCTGAAAATCAGCCAGTGAAAATGCTATGGATCACCATATTCAGATCCTATCTTACATGAGTTCCTGTGAGTCAGGGGCCAACTTGACAGCAACAAACAACAACTACAAAATAGTTTGAAAACCAGGCATGAATTGAGAGCCAACAAGAACAGGTCTAGGGTGACAAAATCTGTATTAGTTTCTTACAGCTAGCATAACAAAGTACCACAAGTATATTGTCTCACAGTTCTGGAGGCTAGTAGTCCAAATTCAGGATATCAGTAGGGCCACACTCTCTCTGAAATGTCCGAGGGAAAACACTTTCTTGTCTCTCCCAGCTTCTGGTAGACCCAGGAGTTCCTTGGCTTGCAGCTTAGCATAACTCCAATCTTTGCCCTCATCATCACATTGCCATCTTCCCTCTGTGTCCCTCGGTGTCTCTTCATGTCTTTTATAAGGGAACCACTCAGATTGGATTAACCTATCCTTCTCTGGTATGATCTCATGTTAATTTAATAGATAACATCTTCAAGACTCCATTTCCAAACAAGGTCACGTTCACAGATACCAAGGGTTGGGACTTCAACATATTTTAGGGGGACACAATCAATCCATAACAAGATCCACAGGAAGAGATTCAAGTTAGGTTCAGACACAGCACTCAAGTTAAACTTTGTGTAATTCATACCAGTAAGATCTACAGGAAATGACCCTCAGTAAGGGGACTGAAAGCACTGATTATTTTAATTTCAAAATAAAACCAAACCCACTGCCATCAAGTCAATTCTCACTTATAGCAGAGTAGAACTGCCCCCATAGGGTTTCCAAGGATGTTAATCGTTATGGAAGCAGACTGCTTCATCTTTCTCCCACTGAGCAGCTGGTGGGTTCAAACTGCCAGCCTTTTGGTTAGCAGCCCAGTGCTTTAAACACAGCACCGACAGAGCTCCTATTTTAATCCCAAAGCCTGATAATTCCAGAAAGGTAGACATTTTGGAACCTGAATTATCCAGACCGGCCCTCAAGCCTGATCGCATTCACTCAATAATTGCTTAACTCCCCACTTCCGTGTGGATTGCTCAGAGATTTTTACACCTCCATCATTTTGCTACTCTCATATCGACTGAAAGCCAGAGTGATTTGTTTCACACTCTAGTCATTCTTTCCTGTAAATGTCTGTCTATTCTCTCAAAGCGTAAGTGGATTGAAGGATTTTTGCCCTACCATGGCTCCAAGAAAAACTCAGTATTTGTTATTCTCAGATCTTAATGTATGCTCATGGTGATTTTAATGTTGCTTTTAAAAACTGCTGTGGTACTTTAATAATACAATGTTCTTCCTGGTATTGTTAAAACATTACATTATTCAATGTATCCAATTGCAATACATTTTTCTCTGCCCTTGTGGTGCATTATTACTGTGTACTCTTCACAGAAGTATAATTTGGGGAGCAATTTTCTCACAAACCATTGAAGGTGTTGCATTACAAATGTGAGGTGATGTGTCACGCTGCACATGAAGTTGCATTACAAGGCCGAGAACCTTTTCTCTGGGTAAACACTGTTTTAGCCCAGTGAGCTGTGAGAGCCACGCCTATCACCTGACTCATCTCAGTCATCCCTGCTCCACCTCAGGGGTCCAATTTACAAATTCAACTTCTGGTGCCCAATACGTGCTGCCATGCACAGTCCCCTGACTGGCTTCATGTGACTACAGCTTTTCTCCTGGACCTGTGTTGTCCTGAGAGTTGAATTTCTTCTTGGTTAGGTCAAGTCTTTCTTTCTTCAAGTGGACCTGGGTGGTGCAAGTGTTGAAGAGCTTGACTTCTAACAAAAACACTAATTATTCTAACTCACCCAATGTACCTCAGAAGAAAGGCCCAGTCATCTGCTTCTGAAAGGTCACAACCTTGAAAACCCTATGGAGAAGTTCTACGCTGTGCAAGGGGGCTGCCGTGAGTTGGAGTACAGAACTCACTGGTGGCCAGCAGATCACTTCTGACCCACAACTGTGGGTATTTTAGTTTTTGTTAATGGCTGTCCAAATTTTAAACTCAGTAGTTTCATGTGAAAATCAGGACTTCTAGATTGTCTTATAAAATCTGAAGCTTAGTTACACGATGGTGCTAAGTTGAAGGTGTCCCTTTTGGGGAAGTCATGTCATCATCACCATAGAACCCACTGCTCCCCTTTGGCTTAAATTGTGAGGGCTCCACTGGGTTATTGTGCCTGGTTGTCCTTGTAGACAGTTGAGACTACAATCTTTGCTTTCATGGATGACAGAATTCTAAGATGACTTCCAAAATTCCCACCCACTGGTGTACGTGCCTTGAAGGTGGGCAGGATCTGTGAGTATAAAGGGACTTTCCTGTCATGATTTTATGGAAAAGAGATTTTGAAGATGTAATTAAAGTCCCTTAGCAGTTGACTTTGAGTTAGTCAAAAAGAAGATTATTCTGGGTAGGTCTGGCCTGATCAGGTGAGCCCTTAAAAGAGACAAAAAACAGCAGCAGATGTTCTGCTGGCCTTGAAGAAATAAGCTGTCATGTTGTGAAAGGACCACATGACTAAGATCTGAGGGCAGCCTTTAGGAGCTGAGAGTGACCCTATCAACAGCCAGCAAGAAAACAGGGACCACAGTCCTACAACCACAAGGGACTAAATTTCGCTAACAAACTGAATGAGTTTAGAAGAGGACACTGAACCTCAGATAAAATTGCAGCACTAGCCAATGCCTTGATTTCAGCCTGGTAAGACCTTGAGTGGAGTACCCAGCCCAGATTTCTGACCCACAAAAACTGTGAGGTAATAAATTTGTGTTGTTGAAAGTCACTAAGCTTGTGGTAATTAGTTACACAGTGGAAACCTAATGCAATTGCTCATCTATTTCATGATTTACTGTTACAGCTTTATTCATATGCCTAACCAAACCAGAATCATGTGAACTGCTCTCTCCTAAGACCAGGAAACACATTAAATAGAGAACACTTTGTCACCTCAAAAGGAAGGTAGGGAAGAGGGGTTGCAAACTTAGATGTCTTGAAAAATGCCTGGAGGACAAGCAGCTTGACCAAAGAGAGAATTATGGAATGCCAGTGCCATAAAACAGCCTTAGATATCACCTAGTCCAGCCCCCTGTTCCATTTTCAAATGAGAAAACTGATGCCCAGAGAAGTTAAAAGATCTGTCCAAGGTCTCATGCCTTAATGATTCATACTCACGTTTCCTATAGCTGGCATAAACCTTATCAATTCTTGGCTTATAGGAAGAACTTCTGCCTCTTGTGGTGATATACATGAGGAAGATTGAGAAGGCTGGTTAAAGAAGGCCACCCTTTGCTTGAGAAACCAGTATGTAACCCCTTGACACGGCATTAAGTCCAAATGTATATTGATTTAACAAATACCTATTTCTTAAGCATGCCAAGAGCAGCCGAGAAAGCAAAGTAGAACATGTGGTCACTACCTTTAAGAAGTTTCTGATTTTTCTCAATGAGAAAACACACTACTCTGAATTTAAATAAGACAGGAGTTGGAGTTGAACACCAACACAAGATGAGCAACACAAATTTGACACAAGGTGTCAAATGTTTTCCTCTGATCACTTTGCTAAGGACCAGGACCCTTCAGCTCTTCCCCATCCACGTGCTCCTCCAACTCTCACTGCAGTGCCTGAGTCAAACACGTATTCCTGACAGTTTGTTCTGCCTGCCATAACCACACTCTGTCTCTGTTAAGGCAATGTGGATCCTATGTGTGTTAGAGTAGAAGTATGCTCCATAGGGATTTCAATAGTTGATTTTTTTGGAAGTAGATCACCAGGCCTTTCTTCTCGGGCACCTCTGGGTGGACTTTAACCTCCAGCTGAACCCAATAATTGTTTGTCCCACCCAGGGACTCCTTGTTCCACCTAGAACTGTGTTTTTTGTTAATTGTGGTGAAATTCACATAACATAGAATTAACCGTTTTAAAGTATACGATTCATTGGTATTTAGTATATTCATAATGTACAACCATCACCTCCGTCTAGTTCCAAAACATTTTCATCACCCCAAATGAGTCCTCATTCATACCCAATAAGCAGTCATTCATTCCCCCGTTCCCTACTCCTAGCAACTACTAATCTACTTTCTTCTGTTATGTCCATAAGTAAATTCTATGGATTTACTTATTCTGGATATAGAACCATGTTTTCACATGTAGAATACAACTCAGTATTGGTCACAAAATTGGGCTGTGGCCAGCAGTTTGAGTAGCGTGAATTCAGAATAGGGGAAGATGCAAGTTATGCTAAGGAGGAGGTGGTGCTAAGCCCACAGCTGCCAGTGGAGGAACCTAGTTGTGAGGATCTTGTTGGAACAAGGGTGAGGGACAGTACAGTCACCATCTCCCAGACAGCAGCTCTTACTTTGTTCTACCTTCAAAACACTCAACCTTCTGTTTAAGAAAATCTTTTTCACTTAGCTCCCTGACTCCAGGCAGAGCCACACCCTAAACAACAGTGACAGCTGCCTCCTCTATTATTAAACATCTCTAAGGATAGAGGCTTTAAATCTTCCTTGGCCATCTCTTGCCTCTGCCCCACCCCAGCAAACCAGCTGTCCCTCCTGTTTCCTTACTTCCATCATGGCTCCACTCTTTCCTGACCCACCATGCCCCAACCTTAGAATTCTCATGTACACACACATACACAGAGAATTGTGTCTTTCTCTCTCTTGGAGACTGCCCTTTTGTTTCATGGCAGTCATGGATTGTGGATTGCCACAATCACCTCTGGTGATGGGGCCTCCTCAACTCTTCCCGAGCATTACTATTCTTTCTGTAATAGACCTCCACCCTCTGGCACATGGTACATGTGCTGGTACATGGCAACACATGTTCAGCTGGCACATGGCTTTTCAGCTAGAGTTATATTTCTCAATCTTCTATGCAGCTCTGTGACTCAGTCTGGGCCTGTGAGGTATGAGTAGAATGGATGTGTCAAATTCCAAGTCAGCTTCAACCTAAAGACAAGGCACTCACTCTGAATTTCCTCTCCCTGACACCCTTTATTCAATAAGAGAGATGGAGTTACTCATTGAGAAAGACAAAGCCAGCTGCTCAAACAAAACTCATGGGAGAAAGATGTGTTATCATTTTCCTTTGCTGAAGAATAAAAGGGCAGAAGGTCTGGTCTGTACAGGCCTCCTAGAGTTCTAAAATTTCTTAATTATAACTCTTGTAAAAAGGACCAAATATTAGGCCTAATGTAGAGAAAGATGTCACTCCTGCTTTTACCAAGTGTGTAATCCAGTAGAGCTGTAGAGAAATCAGAACAGTGAATGTATCCCATCTTTCTGGTTCTACACATGCCTGGCTCCTGACTTAAGGCTTTGCCCATAACTCCCTATGCTCCCCAGAAAACAAACATCCTGACTCTACTATGGCCAGAGTTAGTAACACATACACTTTATCCCTGGCCTTCCTGCAAGAGGAGACTGTGGGTTTAACCCAGCCTCACTTTTCTGGCCTCCATTTCTCTGCCAGGTTCTGGTACTCAGTAGTGTGTGGAAAGCTTGTCCCTGGCCTAGAAGGAAGAAGGTGTTCTGTGCTACTGTCTGCCCAGTGTGAGTCTGCTCTGGACAGCTCTAGAGCAGAAATAGGGTCCCTAAGTGGGTATTCCCAAAAAAGCATATTTCAGTTCAATACAGAAGAATTTCCTGTCATTCTGAGACTCTGAATGATGGAGTGAATGAGACCCTGTCAATAGACATGTCCAAGTAGATGTTGCATAATCTTCTGCCAGGATTCATAGAAGGGATTATTGTCCTGAGTGGAAAATGAACTATAATTTCTAAAACCCCTCCTTGCCAAGAGATGCTTGCCTCTCTGTCCCATACTCCTCCTCTCCTCAATCCTACACTCTCTAAATGCTCACCCTAAGTCCACCCTAGCATCATTCCTGGCATAGGATACAGGACAGACTGTGATCTCAGCCAAATAAGAGGATGAACACAACACTTTGGGACTTGAAGTCGAGTAGCAGAATTGCTAGGCAAGACTAGACTTTACAGCTCTATTCTGACATCTGTGACACTCCTTTGTTTCTGAAGTCAACTCACCATCATGAACCCTGGTTCTGGGCATGGAATTCTGGCCTCATTTCTTTCAGCATTCTGGTGGGGCAGGTAGGAATCCTGTACAGGGAAAGGGAAAACAGGGTACCTTTAATCCATAGCTATGCCCTAGAACAGGAGTCCCTGGATAATGCAAAGGGTTAACGTGCTCAGCTATGAACCACAAGGTGGGTGGCTCAAGTCTACCCAGAGGCATCTTGGAAGAAAAGCCTGGTGGTCTGCTTCTGAAATAACACAGTCATGAAAACCCTATGGGGCACAGTTTTATTCTGACACACACGGGGTCACCATGAGCTGGAATCAACTCAATGGCAACTGGTTTAGGGTTTTGTGTTTGTTATTATGTTCTATGTCAAGGATAGTGAGGGATCAAGGCCAAGGCCATATATGTACTTGTGCACTCACACACATGCACACACACACACACACACATACACATACTAAGTCAGCTGCCAAGTAATTTAGTCCTTGTCCTGACTCACCACATTCTAGATGAGGGTTCAACAACCCACCAACGTCATACTTGTACTGATTTCAAGTTGAACAGTTTAGTACAGTGGCTACAAGTCCAAAGTTGAGAGAGGCAGCCAAAGCAAGTTGAGTCTAAATGGGTCAGACCATAGACATGATATCAACAAGGAACCAGCCAGAGGCTGCCTAGAAATAGTTCTGAGGCTGACAGTGACCAGGGGTCTCTGGTTTATAGTCAGCCTGGTATATAGACTCAGCAGGGAGTTGACCTCCTCAGCCATTAAAAGAATAGCAACAAATGGACAATTCCTTTTCTCACCCATCTCTTGTCCCAGACCCTCAGGCAACAAAACTAAATACAGGACCTGAGGCTTGGACCAGATGGATAATCCCTGACAATGAAGGAATAAAGACACACAATTTTGTATTCAATAACGTACATGTGCACAGGCAAAAAAAAACCCAACCTAGAAGCATGACTACATCAATGTGGTTATTTTTGGTGGTGGGATTATGGGTGATTTTTATTTTTTGTCTGCTTTTCTGCATATTTCAAATTTTCTGCAATGAATATGTATTACTGTTATAATCTAGAAAAGGTTAGCTTTAAAATTCATGTGAAATTACAGTTTTATGGAGTCATTTTGCAATCAAATCTATTTTGCTTACATGTAGAGTTCTTGTTTTTACTGTTCTTCCTTTATGGTTTTCCCCATCTCTATTTTTACTGCCCTCCTTTTAATAGTCTAATAACCCAGCTCTCCCCTCCAGCCAGGTGTTCTGTGTGTGGGGATTTAAGTGATAAATGTGCACAGAGAACAATTTAAACTGCAGAAGAGGTGTGCCCCACACAAGGTAGATGCTCTTTCCCTGACCCTATCCACACTGCTCCTTGGCCTTTTGCTGGTATACTCCAAGTAGGACGGCTTCCCTGCTTACCTACAACAAACCCAATTCTACATATCGTTCCATTTGTTGTCTAAAATTCTGTTCATTCACCCATTCACAATCATTTTTAGCGTTGTCTGCACACCAGGCACTGTGCTCAGTGCTGGAGACATAGCTGTAAACAAAGCCCAGTACCTCCCTTCCCCAGTTTAGAAGTCTCCCAACCAGTATGCAGGGGTGGAGTTAGAGATAAGGCAAGCTGTTGGTCAGTCAGCCCTTGGAACTGACTGCAGTGTGTCTTCAAATCTTGTCATTTTCTATGGGTGCCATGACCTGAAAAACTTTGGGAAGAAGGGTTTACACTGTTGAGGGAATACCAACCAATAATTCCTGCAATTACAATGACTAACATTGTTATATTTCACATATCATTATATTTTATATTTATATCATAAGTCATTATTTTAACAAGCAATCATTTTCATAAGAGTTGCTAACATTGTCCCAGGCCCTAGTCTAAGTACTTTCACATATATAAACTCATTCATTTCTTGTAACAGCCTATTCCACAGATACCATCATCATCTGCATTTTACAGATGAGAAGACTGACACATAAAGATAAGTAATTTACCTCCAAATCACAAAACTAGTAAATAGCAGGTCTTTATTTCAAACCCAGGAGGTGGTGTAGTGCTTAAGGCATTTGACTGCTAACCAGAAGGCTAGTGGTTCAAATCCACCAGCCACTCCTTGGAAGGATCTGTAGACATAGCACCTCGGAAACCCAAGGAGGGGTCGCTATGAGTCAGATCCAACTCAACAGCAGTGGGTGGGATTTCAAACCCAGAGGTCTGACTTCAAAGTCTGAGTAACTACATTTGTCCCAATTATTGACACTCAGAATGCTCTCTAGAGAGTATAAGCTACGGAAAGTCCTAGTGCAATGGGAAACACAGCATATGTTCCATTGTGCTAATCCATTTCAGCCGTATCTTGGAGAATGACTTCCTAGAAGCATGCAAGTCTAAGCTGAAACTAAGGAAGAATTGGAAGAAAGCATAGCAAGGAGGTGGGAACATGTTAAGTGGAGAGTAGATCCACAGTGAGAGGAAGAGAAAGAAAGACAGCTTCTTGAGAAAACAAATGGTTTCTGCTGAGGGCATAAGGATGGACTCTGGATACCAAGCTGAAGGGTTTGGATTCTTTCTTAAAGTCAATGGGAAGCCAGTGAAGGATTTTAAGAAGCGAAACACCACAGCCAGAGTGTATTTGGGGAAATCTCTACAGTTTCCAAAAAAAGAGTCGGCTAGAAGAGGCAAGATGGCAGACAAAGAGATAGGTTACCCCCTAGTCCAGTAATCCAGAGAGACCCCTCACAGCAATGAGGGTGGGGAGAAGAAAGCCTCTTCACTTATTTGCATTTCTCTGCATCTGGGTTTGAGGGCTCTGCCATGCTAGTTTGCACTTCCTTAAGTAATGCCTTAGAGTTAGTTGTTCTCCAGTTGTTTCTGTTTATATGTCTTGTCTCAACTAGATTGTAAACTCCCCCAGGGATAGGAACCATTTTTGACAAATATTCCCATCAGGGTTCAGCATAGTCCTGGACAGGAAGGAGATATTATTATGCTTTGGATAAATGAATTACCATGTTTGTTATCTCACCACCCTTACAATCAAGTTTAGTGACCTAAATCTTGCAGAAATACAAGACTAGTTCTCTAGCTCTTCCCTTTGGATTTATATGCAGTCACATACAGAGCGATGCTTGGTAACTCATATATGTAAAATGTCCTTGTAAAATCACACTAAAAATTCAGCAGGAATAATTAGTAGCGTGTATGTGAAATGTGTGTGTATATGTGTTTATCATAACTGTGTGTTTATTGAGTGCACAGGGCGCTCTGTTCATCTTATCTATGTTTGTATCAAAGCTGGATTTCGCTTCTAAAAGTCCGTTTTTCTCTTCTTTAGGCCTTCTGAAGGATTCATGCACCAAATAACTAAATTATGTCTTGGTAGCTAAACAAATTATGCAAAATTATACGCCATGAATATTTTATAATTCTAAACCCTGAAGCCAGGCTCCAGACAGTTTTATGTCTGCAGCAACCCGTATCATACCCAGATGAATTTTGCTAAGGACAGATGACTCCTTTCTGAAACTTAACTTTTTTTTTTTCTTTTTGCATTTCTTTTTAAGGATCTCACAGGTTTTATTGTGCATAGGTAACAATAGTCATGCACTCCACCACCACTGACTAATAGGAGAACTTGTCCCAAGCATAACTTAAATCTCTAAATATGCACAAAATAGCTTAAGATAAGCAGTGACCCAACTCAGGCATGTATTGAACAGATAAAATAGGAATAAACAGCTCTACAGCTGTCCATGGTTCAATTGGTTTCCTACGTTTCCTTTTGTTTTAGAACTTGTCTTAGATGTTGAAATTGTCTCAAAATACATTTTTCTAAATAATGAGATTTTAGTCACCCAGGAAAAAGAATTGAGAGACAGAGTTGCCTCTGTGTGTGCTCTCAGCATTAAGAAAGATCAGAACTGCTTATACGTTGCAGTTGGTTTCTTTCTCAATTACCTTTGCTGGTTTTGATCCTCCCCTTCTGGTTTAAAAGAAAGAGCTACCCTATGAAGGTTCATGACTATATTCTCAAAGAGGCCAGCAGAAGAAAATGATGGAATGGTAAGTTAATAAGGCTCCGCTGGCCCCTCTCTGCAGAGTCTTGCAGGTTAATGCTTCTAATTGAGCAACTTCAAAATGGCTGTGAAGCAGAAGAGGGCAGAGAAGGATCTGTGTCTCTCCCAGCTTCCATGAACTGTTTTGTAGACTCAGGAACAAAATAGAACTGGAAAAATCACACAAGCCTCCAGCCAACAAATGGAAACAGAAGATCTTGTTGGGGTGATGGAAACCTAAGAGTCTGTTTTATTTTTTTTAATTTCTGTTAGTCTTACAACTTTATTTATACAACAAACAAATTTTTTCTGAAGATATTGCTGACCTGTGGTAGGACAATAGAAGTCATAAACATCTTTTCTGTCTAATTAGTAGGCTGAGTTTCCAGAGATAGTGTTCCTGACTTCTTTCCCAGAAAAGGGCAAAGAAAAAGGAAACAAAAGACTGAGCACTATCCCTGACTGTCCTCTGAGGCAGTCCGATCTGGATACAAGCCCCAGGAAGTGTTCAGAAACAGGTGACGTTGGAGGTTGGAAAGCACCCAGTATGGAGAATCTTCTGTCATCTCCCCTCAAGTGAGTCCAAAGCTGAAAGTAAAGAGAGAAAAAAAAAAAAAAAGTGTGTCTTGAGGAGGCAGCTATGTGGTAAGTGGAAGACTCTGGCAGCCAGAAATGTGGGGAGGTGCAGTACAGTGAATTACTTGGTATGTCTTTTCTAGCCATAGTCTTTGTAATTCCCACTGGAATACTGGGTAGGACCATGCAAATAAGGTGTGTAGACCTCTGGTGTTGGGCTTCGTTAGTTTTTTCACTCTGCCAGGCTTAAAATGAGCCCTCCTTAGAGGCAGAGAGGGGACCTCACTGCCCTAAAGAGAGAAGAGCTGGAGGTGAAATGGAGCACATCTTTGGACCTAAGATCCCTGCACTGGACCTCCTTGGCCAAAGAGACACTCAGCTGAGAGAGACAACCAGAGGTGAGAGAGACAGCAACAGAGGAACCAAAAGGCAAGAGACAGAGCAGTGGGCTTTCCAGCCCACGAAGAGAGAAAGCTGAGTCCCCTTGGGCAGGAGTCTTGCTGGCAGTGTGGAGTGCATGTAGATGTACCTATCAGCAGAGCTAAAAGAGCGGGACAGAGGCCAGGACGAGAGGCCAAGGGCCAGAGAGGCAAACCAGAGGGTATAATACAGGGAGACTGTTCTGATCAAAGAATTGTATCCTGAATGTGTTCCTGAACCTGAATTGTAACCTGTTGCTTCCCTAATAAACCCCATAATCATGAGTATTCTCTGTGAGTTCTGTGTGACCATTGCAATGAATTATTGAACCCAGCAGAGAAGTAGTGAGTGCCATGGGAGGGATGGTTGGTGTCAGATTTGGTAAAAAGGCCAGAGGGTGGCGGCAGTTTGACCTCACAGTCTTGGGCTGTTCATGATGATTCTGTTTCACCGTTCAGAGGTTGGAGGAGGTCAAAAGAGGTTGCCCCCAAGTCCCTTTTGCAGGAGGAACCCTGGCACTACTGTTTATTAGCTACATGACCTTAAGCAAGTTACCTAAGCCTGGCTGAGCCTCAGTGTCTTCATTTATTTATTTTAATTACATAGTTGTTGCCGGGAATGTACACAGCAAAATATACACCAATTCAACAGTTCCACATGGACAATTCAGGAGCTCTGGTAGCATAGTGCCTAAGGCACTTGACTGCTCACCAGAAGGCTGGCGGTTCAAACCCACCAGCCATTCCTCAGAAGGAAGGTTGGGCAATCCTACTTCCGTAGCGATACTGCCTCGGAAACGCAAGGAGGGGTCGCTATGAGTCGGGGCCGACTCGACGGCAAAACAACAACAACAACAACAACAACAACATGGACAATTCAGTGAAATTGATTACATTCTTCAAGTTGTGCAACTATTCTTACCCTCCTTTTCTGAGTTGTTCCTCCCACATTAACATAGACTCATTGCTCCCTAAAATTCCTATCTTTCAAGTCATTCCCTTTGATCCCACATAGATAGTTCTTAGAAGAGCATAATATTCAAGGTAAACATTTTTTTAATGGTTTAAACTATTATTTGGTTTCAAAAAGACTTCAGGAGATATTTTTGGCTTAAGTTATAAAGATTATCTCAAGACAATAGTTTTAGGGGTTTATCCAACCCCCATGGCTCCAGAAAGTATGGAGTCCAGGAGAATTTTAAAAGCTTTTCTGTATTTTTTCCTCTTTTGATCAGCATTCTTCTGCAGAATAATTGATCAAAATGTTCAGTAATGGTAGCCACGCACCTTCTGGTTCTTCTGGTCTCATGCCACAAAGGAGGCAGTTGTTATGGAAGCAATTAGCCACACATTCCATTCCCATCTCCTATTTCTGACTGTCCTTCTTTCTCTGTTGCTCTAGGCAAATAGAGACCAACTGTCATGACTTGGATAGCCACTGGCAAGCTTTTAAGATCCCAGGCACTGCAAAACAAACTAGGAGACAGAATCAGGAAAAAAAAAAAAAAAAAAGCCCACTGCCATCAAGTCAATTCCGATTCATAGTGAACCCCAGAGTCCAAAGTTGTAAATCTTTACAGAAACAGACTGCCTCATCTTTCTTCTGTGGAGCAACTGGTGAGTTTGAACCACCAACCTTTAGGTTAGCAGCCCAATGCCTTAACCATAGCACCACCAGGAGGTAGAACAGAAGCACTAAACAGCTTATTAGGTCAATTAACTGGGAGGTCTGTTAACCATGAGCCTAAACCTCCATAGCAAGGAACCAAACCCTATGAGGTTTTTGGTTGTACATAAGCAGTCTCCGAAACTACTCATCTTTTTTCTGTCGTTGTTGTAAATATATATGTCATATAACTTTCGACAGTTTAACTTTTTACAGGTATACAACTTATTGCCATCACTGATAAAAATTGGTTGTGCAACCTTACCCTTAATTAATATGATTTTCCATCACTATTAACTCCCTCTTTCTCCCTCCTTCCGGCCGCCTCTGTAATCATTAATAAACTTTAGTTTTTATACATATGCCTTTTCTTGTCTTTTTATATAAGTGAGGCAATACAATATTTGTCCTTTGATGATTGACTTACTTCACTCAGCACAATGTATTCATGCTCTAGTCGTATCGTTGCACGTACCAAGACTTAGTTTCTTCTACTGGCTGAGCAGTACTTCAGTGTTTGTATGTACCATGTTTTGTTTATCCATTTATCTGTTGATGGGCATTTAGTTGTTTCCACCTTTTGGCTATCTTGAATAGTGCTGCAATGAACACTTGCGTACAAGTCTCTGAGTCTCTGCTTCCAAGTCTTTTGGGTACTTGCCCAGGAATGGAATTGCTAGGTCATATGGCAGTTGTATTTTCATTTTTTTGAGGAACTGCCACACTATTTTCCACAATGGCTGTACCATTTTGCATTGCTACTAACAACGGATAATGGTTCCAGCTGCCCCACATCCTTGCCAATATTTGTTATTTTCTAGGTGTTTTTTTTTTCTTTTTAATCTTAACCATTTTGTTGTTGTTGTTGTTGTTATGTGCCATCAAGTCAGACCCGACTCATAGATTTCTGAGGCAGTATCACTGTGGAAGTTGATTGCCCAACCTTCCTTCTGAGGAGTGGCTGGTGGGTTTGAATCACCAGCCTTCTGGTTAGCAGTCAAGTACCTTGGGTGCTATGCTACCAGAGCTCCTAACCATTCTAGTGGAAGTCAAATGATACCTCACTGTGGTTTTGATTTGCATTTCTCTGATGGTTAATGATATTGAGCACTTTTCCATGTGTTTAGTGGCTATTTGAATGTCCTCTTTGGTGAAATGTCTGTTCAAGTCCTTTGCCCATTTTAAGATTGGGTTGTCTTTTTGTTGTAAAATTGTTGCAGTTGTTAGATTCTTATCAGATATCTGGTTTCTGAAGATATTCTACCAGTTGGTAGCTTGTCTTTTTACTTTTTTGGTAAAGTCTTTTTGATCAACAAAAGCTTTTAATTTTTACAAGGTCTCATTTATTTATTTTGTCTTCTGCTGTTTGTGCTTCTTTTATTATATTAGATAATTTGTTGTTAAAAGCTAGTCCCAACATCATTTACCCTGCATTTTCTTCTAAGAGTTTTGTGGATTTGGTTGGCATATTTAAGTCCTTAGTTCATTTTTGTTTGTTTTTGTGTTTGGTGTGAAGCACGAATCTTATTTCATTTTTCTGCATGTGGAAATCCAGTTTTCCCAACACCATTTATTGAAGATTCTTCTTTCCCTTCACAAAGGGCATGAAAGAGACATCACCTGACCTCCTCTATCTTCACAAAGGGGAGAGAGCATCAAGATGAACAGCCGAAGGCTGATTTCTATCAGACGGAAGTCAGACATGCTGCCACCCTCCATCATTTTTATCAATTCTGACACCAACTACCCCTCCCACAGCACACTCTACCTCTCTGATGAGTTCAGTAATTCTGTCTTTCCCATTACCAGTTGCCACACAGACCTCACAGACAGTACTCACTATTATGGGGTCTACTAGGGAAACTACAGGAGCTCTAGTAGCATAGTGCCTAAGGCATTTGACTGCTAACCAGAAGCCTGGTGGTTCAAACCCAACAGCCACTCCTCAGAAGAAAGGTTGGGCAATCTACTTCCAAAATGATACTGCCTCAGAAAACCAAGGAGGGGTCTCTATGAGTCAGGTTCGACTTGACAGCTGTGAGTTTGGTTTTCATTTGGTTTAGGGAAGCTACAGGTTAAAATTCAAGATCAGAAGGAAGTCAGGCTATAGTTCTTCAATCAGGACAGCTTCTTCTCAGCTATGCCACAGGTGTGTGTCTCTCTGTCTTTGGCCTCTGCCCTGCTAGGGCCAGTGTTACAAAGCTATTTTAGCTTTGCTGATAGGCACCCAAAGAGGTACCCTACTCCACCAGCAAGCTTACTGCCTGAAGGCCCTCAGCTTTCTCACTCTGTGTGCTGGGAAGCCCGTTGCTCTGTGTCATGCCAATCTCTTGGTTCAGCTGTCTCTGCTGTCATCATCTCTCTGCCACCCCTTCTGCTATTTCAGTGTAGAGATTTTGAGTCTAATGATATGTTTCCCTACTGACTCTTATTCTTTCTTGATGGTAGTGAGATCCCCCTTTCCACGTCTGGAATGGCTCATTTAAGCACAGCGGGATGGCATAACTCACCAATCTCCATGTTAGGGTTCCATACACCTTATTTGCATGGTCCTACCCACACAGGAGGAGCTCTGGTAGCATAGTGCCTAAAGCACTTGACTGCTAATCAGAAGGCTGGCAGTTCAAACCCACCAGCCACTCCTCGGAAGGAAGGTTGGGCAATCCTACTTCTGTAGTGATACTGCCTTGGAAACCCAAGGAGGGGTCGCTATGAGTCGGGGTCAACTCGATGGCACATAACAACAACAACAACCCACACAGGGGTTCCATGTACCTTATTTACATGATTATCAAATTACCCCACCCCCTTTGTGGGCCACAAACACTTCACATTTACATAGTCTCACCCAGTCATCTGGTAGGAGTTACAAAGACCATGGCTAGAATAACTCACTGCACCACATTTTTCATCAAATGAACTCAGCACCCTTGTCAAAAATCAGTTGACATAGCTATATGGATTTAGCATTTTTATCTTTAAAATGGATCTACTTAGATTTCCTTCCCAAGGATATTATAAGGTATACTAAAGAGCATAACTAAGATAGTATGTATATAGGAGCTCTGGTGGCATAGTGCCTAAGGCATTTGACTGCTAACCAGAAGGCTGGCAGTTCAAACCCACCAACCACTCCTCAGAAGGAAGACTGGGCAGTCTACTTCCATAGTGATATTACCTCAGAAACCCAAGGAGGGGTCTCTATGAGTTGGATCTGACTCAATGGCAGTGAGGGTTTTTTTTTTTTTTTTTTTTTTCCTAAGATAGTATACTCTGATATAATTGCTTGCAAGCACTGAAAGCAATGTCCCAAAACCCAAACCAAATCCACTGCCATCAAATCAATTCTGACTCATAGCTACCCTATAGGACAAAGTAGAACTGCCCCATAGGGTTTCCAAGGCTGCATATCTTTATGAAAGCAAACTGCTTCATCTTTCTCCTGTGGAGCAGTTGGTGAGTTCGAACCACTGATCTTTTGGTTAGCAGCTGAATGCTTCAACCACTGCGTCACCAGAGCTCCTTTTGAAACAATGTTCAGAACACAGCAAATGCTCAGTAGCTGATAGGGCTTTAAGGATGTTGTTGTTGTTGTTGTTATGTGCCTTCGAGTCAGACTCAACTCATAGCGACCCCTCCTTGGGTTTCTGAGGCAGTATCAGTACGGAAGTAGATTGCCCAACCTTCCTTCCAGGGAATGGCTTGTGAGTTTGAACCACTAGCCTTCTGGTTACCAGTCGAGTGCCTTAGGCACTATGCTACCAGAAGTCCTCTTTAAGGATGAGCCTTATTTTAACCAATTCTGTCTTTCCCATTACCAGTTGCCATCAAATTCATTCCAACTCATGGCAAGCCCATGTGTGTCAAAGTAGAACTGTGTTCCACAGGGTTTACAATGGCTGACTTTCTGGAGGTAAATCACTAAGCCTTTCTTTTGAGGCATCTCTGCATGGACTGCAACCTCCAATCTTTGGGTTAGCAAGCAAGCATGTTAAACATTGGCACCATCTAGGGATTTTGTCTTTCCCATTAGTTACCTCATTGTTTCTTCTCTATGGAACATGTACCCACTCCCAAGTGTTCTTCTCACTGGCCGCGCCTCCCCCCCCCCCATTCCTCTCTAAATGGTTTCATAAAAGCATTCATACTAACAACGGATGTCTAATAAATCTTTCCTTTTCTGGGAGTATTTGCATTTTAATAGGGGATCAAAACAAAATGATTAATTTCTAGCAGTATGATTTTAGGTATTAGCATGCTAATAGAGAAAGTACGTTATTATTTGTTTGTTTTTTTGTTTGCGGAATAGGAAAATAAGAAATCCTTCAGTGGGCCCTCAAAATCATGCAAAATGTCTCTTTTTAAATGACTGGCTGAGCCTCTGCATTTAACTATCAGTTTACAGAAAACACAGAGGACAGAGGAACAAAATGAATAACACTAAGGGAATACAAGCAGCAAATTCCAGACTCTGAAAACTTCTACTGGACAGCTAATACTTTAAAACATTAATTGGATGGAAGAAAGAGAGAGATGTTGGGAAAACCTAGAGATAGATGGTAAAGAGGATATTTAATGAATCACAAAATGTGGACCTTAGTTGGATCTTTTAACAAATGACAAAAATGAAAATTCTGACAGTTATAAGACAATTGTCAAGTTCAACAATATCTGATGATATTAAGGATAATTGTTAATTTTACTAAGTGCATTAAAATGTTATGGTTATGTTTTCTTTTCTTTAAGATAAGAGTCCTTATCTTTTAGATATACATATTAAAATATTTACTAATAAAATAGTCTTTTGTCTGCTTCAAAATGATAAGGGAGGTGATGGGGAGTGGATCAGCAGAGAGATGGAGGTAAGATCAGCCACAGGTTCATGTTTGTTGGGACAGGGCGATGGGTAAATGAGAATTCATTTGTGTTATTCTCTTTAGATTTCTTTTTTGCTTTTATTAAATAGAGGAAATTGTAACTAATTTTATGTATCTTCAAAATTCTCTATGGTAAATATTTTTACAAAATCTCTCTTGATCCATGTAAAAATCATTCCCCAAGGTCAATTGCAAGGTGCCAAGGTACAGTGCAGTGAATTGCTTAATGTGGCCTTTCTAGCGACAGTCCTCCATTTTGTGATGTATTGTAAATCCTAGCCCCTACACCTTTTTAACCACCACTCTTCTGTCAGTTTGTTGCACTGTGGTGGCTTCCGTGTTGCTGTGAGGCCAGAGGCCATAGCACCAGTATTTCAAATACCAGCAGGGTCACCCATGGTGTACACGTTTTAGTGGAGCTTCCAGACTAAGAGTGACTGAGAAAAGGAAGGAACCATCTACTTCTCAAAGAATTGGCCAGAGAAAACCTTATGAATAGCAGTGAAACACTGTCTGGTATTACTGGAAAACCTGATGAACAGCCCTGAAGCATTGTCTGATAGTCCTCAAAATAAGACTAGGGAAGAGCTGCCTCCTCAAAGTAGAGCTGACTTTAATGATGTGGATGGAGAAAGGCTTTTTGGACCTCAATTTGCTGATGTGGCACTACTCAAAATGAGAAGAAACAGCTGGAAACATCCATTAATAATCAGAATGTGGAATGTGCAAAGTAGGAATCTAGGAAACTTGTAAGTTGTCAAAAATGAAATAGAACACACAAACATCAATATTCTAGGGACTAGTGAGCTGAAATGAACTGGTTTTGGCCATTTTGAGTCAGACAAATATATGACTTACTATGCCACGAATAACAGATTGAACAGGAATGGCATGGCATTCATCATCACAAAGAATGTTTCAAGACCTATCCTGAAGTACAATGCTGTCAGTGTTAAGATAATATCCATATGTTCACAAGGAAGACCAGTTAATACTAATATTATTCAAATTTACACACCAACCATTAAAGCCAAAGATGAGGAAATTGAAGATTTTGACCAACTTCTGCAGTCTGAAATTAACCAAACATGCAATCAAGATGCATTGATTATTACTGGTGATTGGAATGCAAAAGTTGGAAACAAAGAAAAATCACCAGTATTTGGAAAATATGGTCTTGGTGATAGAAATGACATTGGAGATCACATAATGTAATTTTGCAAGACCAATGATTTATCCATTGCAAATACCTTTTTTCAACAATATAAATGGCATCTATACATGCAGACTTTGCCAGATGGAATACAAACGAATCAGACTGACTATATCTGTGGAAAGAGGAGATGGAGAAATTCAGTATCTTCAGCCAAAACAAGGCCAGGAGCTGATTGTGGAACAGACCACCAATTGCTCATATGCAAGTTCAAGGTGTAGCTGCAGACAATTAAAACAAGTCCATGAAAGCCAAAATATGGTCTTGATTATATCCCACCTGAATTTAGAGACCATCTAAAGAATAGATTTGATGCATTTAACACCAGTGACCTAAAACCAGAGGAATTATGGGATGACATCAAGAACATTATCCATAAAGAAAGCAAAATATCTTAAAAAGACAGGAAAGGAAGAAAAGATCAAAATGGATGTCAGAAGAGACTCTGAAACTTGCCCTTGAGTGGAGAGTAGCTAAAGCAAATGGAAGAAATGACAAGATAAAAGAGCTGAATGGAAGATTTCAAAGAGCAATTTGAGAAGACAAAGTCAATTATTATAATGAAATGTGCAAAGACCTGGAGTTAGAAAACCAAAAGGGAAGAACATGGTCAGCATTTCTCAAGCTGAAAGAGCTGAAGAAAAAATCCAAGTCTCAAGTTGCACCATTGAAAGATCTATAGACAAAATAGTGAATGATTCAGGAAGCATCAAAAGAAGATGAATGGAATGCACAGAGTCACTGTGAAAAAAAGAATTAGTCAATGTTCATCTGAGGTGAAATATGATCAAGAACCAATGGTGTTAAAGGAAGAAGTCAAAGCTGTACTGAAGGAATTGGTGAAAAACAAGGTTTCAGGAATTGATGGATGTTTTGGTTATTTCATGGATGTATAAGTGGGCGGCTTTAACAAACAGGAGTTTACTCTCTTACAGTTTGGGAGGCTAAAAGTCTGCATTTAAAGTGTCAAACTCTAGGGCTGGATGAAAGCCCCTTGACCTTGGGCTTCAGTTCTGCCTCTTGCTCCCCAGCCCAATGGAGCTCAAGATGTCTCTTCACCCAGGCAGCTGCTGGCTGCTGAGGTTAACAAGCCCAAGGTCAACAAATAAAATGACACAGTCCTAATATTACCAAATAACACAGCAGATCACTAATTCAAGTCCAGAGACAGTGCAAGATAGGCAGGAAATATAGCAGGCTACTAAATGGAGACTCAGCTACATGCAGGGTCCAAGCATGCTAAAAAAGGTGCAGATCATTCCCTAATTTCTCCTTATATACTGGAGACACACCACATCCCTAAAGTAGCTACTCAGCTAATCACAGCAAATCCCACGATGGAGCTGATTGCCAGTCATCATGGGAAATAACTACAACCAGCTTCCCAGCCACTCCAGACCAGGCCCAGCCAAGTTGACACATAACCTTAACTACCACAGCAGGAAAGCAGGAGAAAGGGGATAAAAGCCAGGAACCCGGACAGAAGAGCAGTAAGCCCCAGGGATACAGGTGAGGAGACACAACTCAGGAACGCCCAAAGAAGCATGCCAGAAGAGCAGGAGAAAGGGGATTAAAAGCCAGGAAGCCAGACAGAGGAACAGTCAGCCACAGGGACCCAGGTGGGGGTGATATAAGAGGTC